>NW_022900947.1:11179004-11254153 GCF_012274545.1 Fukomys damarensis | reverse complement strand
AAAAAAAAAAAAAAAAAAAAAAAAAAAAAAAGTGACTTTTCATACATCTGGCTAAAGTATTCTAAAGCTTCCCGGGGTACCTCACTGGCCCATCACTAAAGACCAAGTTTCCTGAACCAAGTATTTGTTGGCCTCAGACGCTTTGATTTCTCTCATTCTTCATATCTAGTACTCTGGATATGGTTTCTGGATCAATCTCTCCCAGTCCCACAATTTCATTTCCCTCCCAATATACTACCTTGCCGACCACAGTGGAGCTCCTTGATGTCCTATAAGGGGCAGGAACTCCATTCCCAGGGTGGCCACAAGCTGTAGGGATCTGATGCTGTCATTCATCAGAGTAGACATGCTAGTTCTGCAGAAAGGTCTTCACAAAGTCAAGCATGAATTTGAGTCTGATATTAATTTACAGCCTATGAATTTCTATTTCTAAAGTAAGCATTCTAAGAGTCAACTACTTACATGCACACACACATCCCCACAACTGCCATGAAGATGTGAGGTTATCTATGTCGGATGCCTGTGGAAGTCATAATTTTAATATGTGTCATAAGCATCACCAATTTATTACCTGGCTGCCATTTTTACAGCATTTCTGACTCCTTCCTTCATACCAGCCTTTGGTCAGGTGCTTGAGATGGGAGGAGTCCTCCTTTCCCCGGATGCTTTGTCTATCCTGGATTTTAATTGCAGAAAAGGGGCTGTAAATGTATATCCTTTAATTTGAAAAGGCACACTACAAATTCAGCAGCTGGTCCAGAGAGGCTAGAGCTGAGGCTTCCTAAGACAGTAAGAGAAAGGTACACAGCCACAAAAGCAGTAAGAAATCCGTGTTCATGTTTGGCATGCTGAATTTGTGCTGTGCTTACAGACTCTGTGCTTCTTTTTAGGAGACAGGAGGGAAAAGAGTCCTCAGCACATGCAGAAGTAACAAATGCCCATACATCTCTTAATCCAGGGGAGAAGGACAGGCAAGATCTGAAAATTACCTGATTTCTGCTAGCTAAGCAGGAGAGAGAGGCAACAGCCACCTCTCCCTGATTCTGCTGAGCTGGGACACAGCTTCATGACTTTCACTTCCAGCCGGAGTCCTCACTTCTCTCTGTGAATTTCCAGGATATGTCTGCCCAATTTTTTATACAGACTTCAGTTACCTTGCTTTTCTTTGGTAGTATTTTGTGATCTATGCCCGGTGGTGATTTTGTGAGATGGATACACAGTAGTATTGCAAGTGTGCTGGAATCTTTGTTCAGAGGAAGCTGTATCATGTTTCCATGCCAACAAAGTCCAAGAGGCAACCAATATGACCTCTTTTTCTCTCCTCTCCTCTCCTCTCCTCTCCCCTCCTTTCCCCTCCCCTCCCCTCCCTTCTCCTCTCCTTTCTTCCTCCCTCTGTCTTTCCCTTCCTCCCTCTGTCTCTCCCTTCCTCCCTCCTTTCCTTCTATCCCTTATTTCCTTTTTCCTTCCTTTACCTCCTTTCTTTGGCAGTGCTGATTCTATTTTTTCCCAACACTCAATTTTATGCATCTATGCAAGGTGCAATTTCCAGGGTTGGGGTTGATTCTCTCCAAATACAGTGGAGAAGAGGACACAGAAGGTCTTTAGGGAAGGTTGATATAGTTTATCATTTGACTGGCATTATGACTTTCAGCTTTTGTTTTTTCATATCTGCATCTTTTAAAAAATATTTTTCTACCACAAAGTTACATACAAAAATAACTTCCTGTACACTAATTCTACCTAGACATTGAACATAGAACGACAAGAACACTGAGGGAACTTTCAGCTGATGGTATCAACTTCCTCACTAGGACTACAGTGACCTGCACATATAGAAGGTAAGAGAGCAGGAGTCTGGGCAGCTGGCTTTAGTAGACATAAGGTCCAGGGATAAGCAAGATCACCAGGCACTGACTTGATGCATTATAACCGTTTGAAGGATACAGACCATGCTCTTGTGTTCTTATCCCCAGACCCTATGCAACCTTGCACATACAGTACTCCTTTTCGTATAGCAACGTCTTAGCAAATGTTTACAGATTTGGACTGCAAGAGAAGCTAAAATGCCCCTTTATCTCTGGCTCACAACACTTGTTGCCTTTGCCACTTATCCATCCTGTTCCAGTTATATTTGGACTTACTGAGTGGGGCTTGATGGATTTTAGTTATAGGTGACAAAAACTCAGAATTGTCCTGAGAGAAAAAAGGGAGTGGGCATTTTCCTCACAAATTTGGAAAGACCAGGAAGAGAAATGAGACGGAAAGGGCCAATCAGTGTCATCAGGATGTGGGGATTTCTTCCCACAAGTCTGTTTCTCTGAGATGGGGTCGATTCTTTCCATGTGCTGGCTGTCCAGCTCTTTGGGTTTACTTCTAAACACTAGAGAAAGCGTGTCTTAATCAAGTAGTCCCACCAAGCCGCGTTGGGATGGAGTCCCTTTGTGTAGGTTTGTATCGTTGCCTCTCTGTGAAGCAGTCACTACCATCATGAGGACAGAAAGCTTTGATTGGCCACACCAGAGATTTGTATCCACCGAGTAGGCAAGAGTTAGAGTCAGGTCTGTCAAAAGTCAAGGATTAAAGCTTGGGAAGGGTGGCTTTTTGAGGAAAACTGGGGTGCAGTAGAATAAAATGAAAGCAGATGTTAAACAGGAAAAACTGAATAGTACTGCCCAAGGTGTCTTCCTCTTGCCCCCCTCGACCACTGCCCATCTTTGCTGGAACTATTGAATCTTGGGTTTTTCAGGCTACCAAAGAGAGATTAGAAGACCGGCAACTCACCTGGTGTATATAAAGTGGTTTCTTTTTAAAAAAATTTTTGATGGCACTGATGAACTTCAAAGTGGCATTTATTTGCATGTGTCCAGCTGTAACTGGTTGACAGTCAAGGCCAGATGCAGTAATGACTAACTCAGAAAGTCCATTTTCATACTCTGTGGTTTGTCCATTCGCAGAGATGTTTATAACCACTTAGAGCAGCAGCTTCCGGGCCCTGGGAGAAAACACCGCTATCATACAATATTATGATTCTAATACCAGTAATTGGGAAAGGAAGCATAAATGATAATAATCTGGAGAAAAGCCATCTCTCCTCATTTCCTGCCTGTCTACCAGAAAGACGAGAAGCGGAGAATAAGCATTTGCATCTGTCCCTCAGTTTCTGTGAACACAGTCCCTGCTGTGGTTTCAGCCTTCAGGTTTTCTTTGGACTAGCATACATTGGGGTGTCCCCAGCCAGAGGCCCACCCTTGTCCTCAACTTCCCCCGATGTTTCAGTGATTGGTGTAAAGCAAGGCATAGCCCACAGCCAAGGCCTGCAAACCTAGTCTCATCACGCCTGTCACTCCCCGTTTAATTCTGGAAGGTGTTTCTCCAGCTGCCATTACTTGTGGCAATTTCTATTTTGCCATATCGCATGCAACACTCTCTTAATATCTTTATATTCATTTATCTTTTTATTAGATTTACCTTTGTCCTAAGAAGCATCTTCATTAAATTTCAATTTCAATTTGTGTTTTTTTTTTCATTCAATATGAAGGAAAATTAAAATGAATAAATAATGATTTTTGAAAAGTGTTTCTGAAAGGGAGTGGTGTGCTAACAGGAGTATTCAGGCTCTTCTTTGTACACGAGCCCTCAGGATAAAACCAAACACAGTGTGCCATCAGGTGTTTATGATCGCCTCAACTTGCCATTCTGGTTTCATCTCCTACTTGATTCTCCAGTCTCTGAATTCTCCACAATGCACATGTACTGACCCTTCCAGGCTGCATCTTCTTTTAGCTCCTTCTTTGCCAGGCAGGTCACCCTTGTCCTGCAGTAGTATCCCTTGGTTAAATTCAACACCGTGATGACTATTTCTTCTACCTGTCAGTCTGTCCGCTGTATGCGTCATACTTACTTGGCCAGTGTTTGCTTTCCCTCAACTGTGAGAGGAGATCTAGTCCTATCTAAATCCTTGTGCCCAGCACAGAGACACTCGCAGGGGAGGTGTGCTGTACCTTTTTAATCATACTTACTCACACCTGCTCACTTTCTCCTCAGTACCAACAAAGATCAAGCCTACTGTCAGGAACTCCAACAGTAGGTATCATCAGAAGGCCCAGGACTTGTTCTGTGGGTGCCGTGTCTGCCAGCAGAAACCCCATCAGGACAGACCCTTCAAAGTAGACTACCTTGCTGCTTTTCCTGCCTTGTGAGTTACATCAGAGAGCTCTGACTAAACATGCTCGTATATGTGATACCAGATTACTAGCTAAAACATCCTAGATGCTAACCATAACTCTGTCTCCTCCTTTCTACCTGTACATTAAAGAGTCAGCGAGAATGATATTGCCAAAGAAATAAAGTTGAATCAACCCTAATTTGTTTTTAAAATCATGAATTATTTGCAAGTTTAAAAATTGATCCTTAGCAAGAATCACCCATGGAATACTTCACAACTGAGTCAATGTAGACATTTAGAATAAAGTTTCCAAGAACACATTTATTATGCCTGGCTTTTCCCCTACAAATATACATGGCTCAACATTTGTGCCCAAGGCCCTATAGCATTGCACGGTAAATAGCAGATGTATGGTGAATATTTGGGATGTGGATTTGCACCTGTGTATTCCTGACACGGCACTAGATGTGTGGAGAGAGCAAAGGGAAAGTGGAAACTGAGGTAAGAAAACATGCACGACACCTAATTGCACTCAGAAAACGTCACAGCCATCCATTGAGACACTCCAAATGTTCCCTAGTGCTAAATTCTCAGTGACTATTTGGCATCTTGAATATTCTCAGTCAGTTAGGTATGGTGGCACACACTTGTAATCGCTGCACTAGGGAGGCTGAGGCAGGAGGATTGCTGTGAGTGTGAGGACAGCCTGGTCTACACAGCGAGTTCAAGACCAGCCCGGACTACCTGGCAAGACTTTGTCTTAACAAAGAAAAAAGGATTTTAATAATCAATAAACACTAACAAAACAACTTTTTATGTGGTTGAGTATTATGTCATAGAATCATATGATATTTTATCATTTTAGTATACATGGTGCTTACATAAGGGATCTGTACAAGGATTATCTTGAAGTGGGAAAGTTTATGGGTATAATTAAAGGCTTTAACAAGTTGTCTACATTTCTGTGGTGAATACAAATGCGTTTAAAAATCTTTTCCTTTTGGGGGGGATAGATATAATCAAAATATGTTTCAATGCAAAAACTGCATTGAAACTCACTTTTCATAAAATTAATAGGCATGAATACATTATATTTTGGAAAGTGAATAGAGATGGTCTTTTTTGGAAAGAAAACAAAACAAGACAAAGCAGAATATTTTCTTTTTAAAGTATATGTGATAATCTTCATGCTTCTTTTGATTACTCTGCCATGAGATTATGTGCCTTTCACTGGGAAGGGCCTAAAATGAGGAAGCGGAGAAAGTCTGCTCACCTCACATTTGCCCTGCGTTTTCTTTCCCCTTAATAATATTTATTGATATCATAGGCTGCCACAGGGTCTGGCAATTTCCACTATGCTGGGTGTTAGCCATTTTTAATGATGGAAAAGGAGCTGAGGTGGAAATACTGAAAACTCCAGCTCCATATCTCCTGGGGAGTCTCAAAACAAACACATTCCCCTTTCTATCACTACCCTGGAGCAGCAAGTTACCCAAGAATGCCTACTACATCTCAGATTTTCGCTCCTGTGCAGAGTTTAGGACCGTAAGGGCTTCTGAGCCCAAGACTGAAAACTTCCTCTGAAGAAAATGCATCTGAAGGCCAAGTCTCCAGATAACCCAGAGAGAGTATTAAATGTTGTCACTATATCACAAGCCCAGTAAGGTAAAGGATTTTCGGTTGGATGTTCAGGACTTTATCTGGTTAAACTTGCATCAAAGACATTCTCTTGGCAAATGAAAGACCGGTCAGAAATGGAAAAGGATTTTATTAAGTCTCCAAATTAAAAATGCTGTGGGCTTTAATACCTAACCCAAGTCTCCATCAACCCAATCCTTTTTCTAAACTGTAATGAACGGTGCTGCTCTTCCATCATCATTTAAATCAGAAGTCCACTTACAAAGAGAAGATCACATCTGAAAGAGAATATGAAGTACAAAAATATCCACAGGGTTTCAAAACTTAATCATAATAATGCCAATGCCATTGCACCCTTGTTGCTGATTTATGCTTCCTACAAATAAAGATTGGTAAAGTGAAGGTTTTTATTTGGCATTTATTATACATTTTCGAGGATTTGTAAATCTGGCACTTGATTTGTTGGCCTTAGGGCTGCCTTGTAGGACCTGTAAATCAGTGTTCTGATGTGGCAAGTCAATTTTGTTTTAGAGATGAAGCTCAGGGGCTAAGTGAAGTGGAGAAGTAAAAGGACATAAATGCTGTGGCCTCTAGATGGGAGAGTGTCATGAACAGGGCCAGAGGAAGCCCTTCATGCATCCTGGGCAAACGAAGGCTTTGCAGTTTTCTCCTTTGGTAATTACGGACTGTGTTGGTCAGCTTTTTTTGTGGTTGGGACAAAATCTCTGACATGCAGTGTAAGGAGGAAAGGACATATTTGGCTCATGGCTTCTGAGACTGCAGTCCATGATTGGATGGTTCTACTGCTGAGAGTGTTAGGTGAGGCAGACGATCATGATAGAAGACAGTGGTGGGGTAAAGCTGCTTGTTTCATGGCAGCCAAGAAGCAGAGCACAGGCAAAGAGCCTCCAAAGGTATTTCTCCAGTGACCACCTCCTCCAACAGGGCCCCACCTCCTAGCAGCACACTGAGCTGTGAATATCACTGTCTTCTTCCACTAATGAACATAGTGCTTCCATGATCGAGTCACCTCTCCAAGTGTCTCCTAATCCAATCAAGCTGACCATTAAGCTTACCTGACAAGCAGATCTTATACCACGGTTTCCAGACTGGGTTCCATGTGCCAATATAAAGTCCATAAACATGTTTTGGAAAGTTCACAATTAAAAAAAAATTAGATTAACTGTCATCACTGGGGACAATCAAGTAGAAATCCTAATAGAAGTTCTGTCTCCTGGAAAACAATCCAAAGTTCTGAGCTCTTGACCTGCGAGTCCTTATAAGGACAGCCAGATGGATTTGGGGTTCCAGACCTCTTTCTTCTGGGGCATGAATTCCTCAATCTGCCATGGTCCTACCCTGCCTGCTCTACTCAATCATGTCACCTGCTTGGCTCCCCTTAGTGGATAACCCCATTTCAACACCAGAGCATTTCAAAGACTACTGTGGAGTATACTTCTACTAAAAATTATTTACCCCTTATTTGGAATTCGAATATAACTTGGCACTTTCCATCTGACAACTTAACTATGGCAGGAAGAGTTCCAATATGCACCACACTTTTCCACATCCCTAAAGTACATGTTCCATATCAGTCTGCTTCTTGCAGGGTAAGGCTCTGACTATGATGAACGTCATTCTCATAGCAATTTGTATAAGTAGGAGAAGGGATATTTGCTTAAGGTACAAGATGGATTGACTTTGCGTTAATCAAAAGGTAGATTATCCTGGGTAGGTATGATGTAATGTGCTGTGAAGGGGTGAACATTCAAAAGAAATTGTCCCCCCCTCAAGGAATGAAGATTTGGGAAATAAAATTCTTCCCTCATCTCGAAGGGGTTTATGGCCATGTTGTAAGGGGGTTTTCGGTGGCATCCACATGACAGTCACTTTAAAGCAGTCTCCAGCACAGTTAAAAAGCAGCAATACCAGTTATATAGCCTGAGCATTACGATGATTTCAGCTTTGTAAGATGCTGAGCAGACAATCCAGTTGAGTCATGCCCCAAATCCTGGCCAACAAACACTGTAATAATCAATTTGTGGTCTTTTAAGCTATCTAGTTTGTGGGCATTTATTAAACAGCATTGCAAAACTACTGTATCTATCACAGTCTTGATGTCTTTGTCTTGATTTGAGAAAAACTTTCAGTCACTGTGGGGTAACTTCAGAGATACTCAGAAACCACTAACGAGGGAAATGAGATCATTTCCTTTCTTATCAAGATAAATTTTGTCCCTCGAGTTCTGATATGCCAATTAAGAGTAAAATCCATGAGGAAATGTAATGTAAACATGTACATGTGTGACAATAGGAAAGACTGGGGACCTTTAACCGACTCTAATGGTTCTCTCTTGGCTATTCTTGCCTTGTCTCCACTCTCTTTATTTCCTTCCTCCCAGCCTCATGGATTTTAAACCTCTTTTTCTACTGCCAGCACTTATTTCTCCATCTTTTCTCATTTAAATTCCTAATCACTAAATCTGATGGGCCAATAGAACCCTGTTTCTGAAGTAAGTTCTATTCTAGCACACATTACAATATCCAAGAAGTGGAGGTCAAGGAACTAGGGCTACTGGTTACCTATGGCAGTATGACAGATCACCTCAAAACTTGTTTGAGTCTGCAGTTGGGGCATGGCTCAGTGGGTTCTGTGTATCACTAATCTCTGCTTCATGTGATATCAACTTCAGTGGCTCAAATGGGTTTGGGAATTCCCTT
Organism: Fukomys damarensis; assembly: GCF_012274545.1. NCBI lineage: Eukaryota > Metazoa > Chordata > Mammalia > Rodentia > Bathyergidae > Fukomys > Fukomys damarensis. The sequence continues at coordinate 11,245,630 of NW_022900947.1, read as the reverse complement.
CCGATATGGCTCAAGCACAAACCTGTAAAGTTGGTGCCAGTTATGGGCTAGGAAATCAGTTGAAGCTGTGGGTCACGTAGCTTGGTTTCTGTCCACGTGGGCCTCTCCACATGGCTGCCAAGGTTTTTCAGCATGCCATCTGGTCTCCCAAAAGACAGGAGGTGAAGAGTATCAGTCTCACAAATCCTTACTTTGGATACTGGAACAGTACCACTTCTACTGTATTTTTAGTTGAGCAATTGCAAACTCATGGAAAGAAGACAAAACCAACTTCCATCCCCTTCATAGGAGTGTGCTGTAGAATTTGCTGCCATTCTTGTCTACAAAAATATCTGAGTCTCCAACTGATTATTTCACTGTCCTTGGGTCAGGTGACCATTTCTAGTCAAGTTATTATGGATTAGGTGCAGTGGCTGTGCGGTACCAAACAAGACCCTGCAAAGAAAAGAGCTGGAACTCCTAGCAAAGGGTGGGGTTGAAGAAATTTTCCTTAGGTGTTGCACTTTTCCTTAGGAGGTTGCAGAGGGTTTCATAGGCACAGCCTCCCTTGGTGGGTGTAGGGCCCAGGGAAACTTGTCTATAAGGTAGTTTCTTAAAATATATTTTTGTTAAAAAATGGGCCCATGGAAGTATGGCTTTATTGACAGAGATTTAGAATTATGGCTAGATCAGAGGAGTTTATGTATCTGTTCATTGTCCAATCAGTACATGGGGAAGTCACACAAACCAGTGAGCTGCCTCCATTCTGGGGACCAATCTGGTATAATCTTATGAAAGCAAGACCACGCCGACAAACAGAAGGACCCCACTCCCTATGTGTTCTCGTCTAACTAGAGGCCTGAAGTCAGATCCTCAGACAATCTGATAGGAGATCTGGTATTCCTCAGAGCATCTGAGCAGTCTCATGTGTGGAGGGTCAGAGCATGCCCTGAAAGGGAAAAAGAGGCACCAGGAATTGAAAGGAGACTTAGAATACTTCAAGTAGGAGGATTCTGGTGACCATATCCAGCCTTGGATTCCCAGGAACATGGCAATGCCGACCCTAGCCATTCCCATCTGTTAGGGAAACTTGAAAACAAAGAAGTACTCCCAAAGTGCATGTTCTTAAAAGGTGAGGCTTGGGGCAAGCACCTCTTGATGAGGGCCAAGAAGGTCCTCTTAAGACTTATTATCTGGGTCTAAATGTGGTAATAGTAGCAGGTAACACAAATGAACTATGTAGAACATTTTAAAAGTAGTAAAGAAAACAAACAAGAAATAGATTTGCTAAGAACCAGGCTTATTGTGATGACAGATGTTGCTTTCATTTATCTAGTAAACCATACCCCTTCTTCAAGAGACACAGTCTTCACAGGATTCCGTTCTGTGTATTTCAGACAGGATTTCCCTGACCTGGCCCTAGGCAACAGTACTGAATACATGACCGTAGCAGGTGCTGTGGTAGAGACAGTGTTCCTCAAAAGGCTCGTGTGTTCAGAAGACACACACTGTGGGGGGAGGGGGTGGGATGTAGCTCAGTGGTGCTGCTCCTGCCTCACAAGCATAAGGTCCCAAGTTTAATCCCTGGTACCAAAAAAAGAAAAAAAAGAGAGAGAGAAGATAATTGCACCATACAGGCACTAAACTCACTAGTGGATTAATCCAATCACGAGTTCACAGCTGAATTTAAGATCAGGAGGACGACCTGGAAGGACATATTCTTCGTCCCTGTCCCCCTCTCTGTGTGCTTCCTTGTCGCCGTGGGTTAATTAGCCTACGTCTTCCATGCCCTTCTCCTATACCATTTCTGTCTTGGAACCTGCCAGCTATGGACTGAAACCGCTCAAACTGTGAGTCAAAATAAACCTCTTCAAGCTGAGGGTCTCAGGTAGTTTTTTCCCAGCAATAGAAAAGCTATATAATACTTCAAGCCATGGCAGTTCGTTCATTCATGGACATATGATAGGACAGAATATTCTTTGACATTTTACATACTCAGAGGAAAAGAGTGTATTTATGAGGTCTTTGTCGCCACAAGGCAATGCTGGACATGAGCTATTTATGAAGATAAGAAGTTTATTTAGCTCCTGGTTCTGGAGGCTCGAAGTCCAAACTGGCATAGTGCAGGCCATGTGAGTCCGCCCCTTGTCTGTAGACTGTAACGGGAGAGAGTGCAGGAACAAACGATTGCACCTCAATACCAGGAGCACAGAGCACTGAGAGGGCTAGGTTGACCCTTTTGTAACAATGACCTCAGGAGAACTACCAAGGGGTTAAGGCCTCCCACTACGTTCTACACCTCAAAGGTTCAGTAACACCTGCTGATGCTGTCACACTAGAAACCAAACCTCCAAACACATGAACCCTACAGAGGGGGCACAACTAAGCCATATCTAAGCCATAGAGAGGACTTGTTCCTGTAGGTGCATGAGAAGTTAGGATGTCATAACTTCAAGCTTTATCCAGCACCCTTTTGTGTCCAGTGAAATAAACCACTGGCAGGACAAGACAGTTAGACCAATGCACTAAGAAAAACAGAAACCAATAGAGCAGAGGCTAAAAGAAAAGATGGAATCATCCAAGTCCCCACATCCAGCTATACCTGAAACAATCATTAATTCTGCTGTCTTAGCTACTCTTGAATTTTTTAGTTAGTTATATGGACAAATAAGTTATAATTTGTATATAAGGTATTCTGAGATAGGTTTTGTATTTAATAATCAAGAGACCCTTTTCAAAATATTTATTGATATAAAAAGCACCTATTCTTTCTCCTACATGCATATCCCAATATCATTCCAGAAACATTAGCACAATCACATTCAACAAAATGGTATCACCATTCTAATATTTTCTATTCATTGTACCCAGCCCTTTAGATAATACCAAATTTAGTAAAGAACCATGTTAGTTCAAGTTTCCCAGAATTAAAGTTTGAGAGAAGAATTCATGAGTGATTGGTTTAAGGAGTGCTCAATAAATCTAAAAGGAGATCCTGCAAGGGGACAAGGACAGGACAGAGAAATACTCTCTAGCAAGGTCAAGTCTAACCTCCACCTTGTCCTGGGTGTGAGCTCAGGAATGTAATTGGCACCACAGTTTGTCCGGCTTTAAGGCAAAAAATGGAATCGTTTGCGGTCTCTACCAGTCACTCACTGGTTCCTGGCAGCGGTGTGGGAGACGGTAACTCGAGGCTGTCTCGGTCGCCCAAGGGTAACCCTCCAGAAGCGACTGCAAGTGGGAGGTCTGAGCAACAAGGCTGGCAGAGGCTTGAGCGTGAGCACACCAGCTTTCAAAGGGATCCTGTCAGGTCTGCTGAGGCACCAAGGGCATCTGCTAAGACAGCTGTTGTTGTCTCTTAGAATTCATGGGGCGCTGGCTCCAAGAACCCATCAGAATCCTAGATCCACAGAAGTTCGACTCTCTTACATAATGGTGTTTGGCATTTGCATATTGCATCTAACCCACACCTAGTCTCCCACACTTTAAATCATCTCTAGATTATTTATAGTTCTTAATACAGTACAAATGCTATGCAAAATGGTTTTTTTTGATATTATACTTCTTAGGGAATGATGACAAGGAAAAAGGCTATATGTACAGCATGAATGAAAGTTTTCAGTTCATTATTGATTTAATTGCAGAGGCAGAATCAGAGGATTTGGTGAGCCACTGTCTTTACAACTTAGGAAATGTTGATAAACTTCATAGAAATGATGAGAGGGACAGATGGAGGTGGTGGGGAGAGAGAGAAACTTACAGCTATTATTTTTGAGTGGGTTGTAGGAGGTGAGGCTAAATAGTGTGGACAGGGAGGTCGGGCCTTGGAGGTCGTGCTGGGAACTGGTATCCAAAATGTTCCGGGCAGGACCAGTGTCATGGAATAAGTGTGGGGGAGGAAAAGCATCAGCTCAGAGGGGTAAGACTGAAAGCAGAAGAGCATCAGTCTCATGTGAGCCAAGAAGAGACTGGCCATGCAAGCCAGGGGAAGGTAACTTGCCAAAGAATTCCAATTTTCTGTAAGAAATAGCAGGTGGGTAAAAAATTACATCTCTAATGTTAATGAGATGTATAGTGTATGTACATGTAGTATATAATATATATCCTGTAGAATATATGTAGCAAGCATAATATATACACATATTATACAATGTTATTTTTATTTATATATTTTATGTGTATATGTGATTTTGAAATACACCCGTGAAGCAAAATTAAATTTTACTACTGTATTAAAAAGATATAAGGTAATTTATCTTTCAAAATTTGTTCCTTCCATACACAGAAGTGAATTGACTATAATCTTTGATTTATATCATGCTATTTATTATCCTAAGTGAGCGCATGACCCAAGGTTATTTCATTTATTTTTTACTTATTTCTGTTATTGCTTCCATTCCCTTTACTTCATCCTCGTTTTCATCTTCCAAGTATACCATAGTTCTAGCATACCCAGAATAATATTAGACATATAATAATAATAATAGACATATTCATTCCTATTCATTGCTGTATTAAACTGCATTTCCAGACCAAACCACAGCTTATCTGCTCTTTTGGCGATAAACATTTGGATCATTTCCAATTTTTTGCTACTTTGAATTGTATTTTTCAGAACATTCTTGTGTACATCTCCTGGTACACATATGGGTGAGTTTCTTCTGACTATGTACATGTTTCAAAAAGGAAAATTGCTGTTTGTCAAATGTTCTGCCTGTATTAGAGAATTCCAAACTACTTCCTACAGTTGTACCGATTTTCATTCTTACCATCTGAGTGTAAGAATTGTCTCTGGTCTGGGGATGTAGCTCAGTGGTAGTGTTTGCTTGCATGAGGTCCTGGGTTCAGTATCCCCACACTACAGAGAGAGAGAGAGAGAGAGAGAGGGAGAGAGAGAGAGGGAGAGGGAGGAGGGGTTCCTTTTGAGTGACATGTCCAAAATTTGGTATCTATGGGGCACTGGTTTGTCCAAAACATTTTTGTCAGTCAATTGACTATGAAATCATGTTTTTATTTTGATTTGTATTTTCCCAATTAGCACAGAGGTCGAATATCTCTCGGTACTAAGTTTAACTAGTTGTATTTCTGCTTCTATTTTATCCCTGTTCAGACTTATAAAGTCCATTTTTTATTTGAGTGCTTTGTTTTTTCCATATCTATCTAATTGGTTTTGGTTCTAGTCACTCATCAATGAATTGTGTTACAAATGCATGTTTTGAGTCAGTAACTTGCTGTTTTGCTTTCTTACATGTGTATTTTATGACTAAAATGTTTAACTTTTTCTCAAAAATTTTATAGTAAATATACAGAAAAAAATAAAATAGTAAAAATTAAATGTGCTAGGTAAAAGACAATATAGCTTTTACTTTTAAAACACTGCACTTAGGTGTCTATGGGTGTGTTTCCTTGGAAAAATGCAGCATTTTAATATTGATTACTAAAAGTAAACTTTACATATTAAATGTCTTCATGCTTTTTTGTATGTTGTTCCATTAATATTTATTTCTTGATCAAAATGTAGCAAAAATTCTAGAAAAATTTAAAGTCTATTAAAGAAAGGAAAAACAATTCTTGTTTTTTTAAAATAAACACAAGCACCAAAGAAAGAGTCAACCACGTCTCATGTTCTATGTAGTGGGGCCCTGAGCCATCCTTTCAAATCTAAAATGTATGAATTGCCCTAATTTCTTAAATTATATAGCACTGGGGCTGGGGATTTAGCTCAGTGGCTCTGGCGCCTGCCTTGCAAGCACAAAAACCCGAGTTTGATCCCTGGTACAAAAAAAAATATATATATATACACAGCACTAGACAAACTTCAAAGTTTGTTATTAATAGGAACCATCATCACTAATCATAGAATCCAGTACTAGGGCTTCATGATGAGAACCAAAACAAAATAAATCCCACCCACTCCTAAGCCCTACTGTCACAAGATTGAGTGAGACTTTTCCCAGGACCATATACACAGCTTGCTATAGTTCACAGCTAGGAATTGCCTAACTATATTCACAATCAAAGAAGCAACTGGATAGTTGTGGGCTCAGAATTTCTCTCATCATTTAGAAGTACTATAGGGAAATAGCCAAGACTCATCACAACCCTACATCACACTTTGTGGTATTGGGAAAGGGTGTGTCAAAAAATGATTTTAGCAAAAATTGGAACATGTTGAGTTCAGGATCTATTAGAACTTTAAATAGTAGCCTGCGCTGATTTTGTTGCTAGGAGAATAATAAGTACATTTGATAATTTTTAGAAACATATTTATTGTTGAAAAGGAAAGATTCGATAGGAGTTGGAGAATTGACTTGAAATTTTCTATATGACAAAAACTATTGTTTGTATACTACATATGGGTTTTGAAAGTTCTCACTTCCCTAATTTTAGGTATCCCTATAATAATCCTATGACTTCTTTATATATTCTAGATAATAGTCCTTTGTCTGGGGAGCAGCTGGTAAAAATTTTTCCCACATTGTAGGTTGTCTCTTAATTCTGTTGATGGTTTCTTTTGCAGTGCAGAAGCTTTAGATCCCAGTTATTGATTCTTTCGGCTAGTTCCTGTGCTACTGAGGATTTGTTCATACAATCTTTTCCTATGCCAATGTCTTCAAGAGTTCTGCCTAACTTATCTTCCAGCAAGTTTAGTGTTTCTGTTTTAATACTTAGATCTTTCATCCATTTGGATTTTAATTTAGTGCATGGTGAAAGATAAGGGTCCAGTTTTAATCTTTTGCAAGTTGAAATCCAGTTTCTCCAACACCATTTATTAAAGAGGCTATCTTTCCTCCACTGAGGATGGTCAGCTCTTTTGTCAAAGATGAGGTAGCTGAGTACATCTGGATTTGTTTTTGTGTCTTTCAATCTGTTCCACTGATCCTCAGATCTGTTTCTTTGCCAGTACCATGCTATTTTTATCACAGTGGCTTTGTAGTATAGTTTCAAATTGGGAATTGTAATACTCGCTACCATGTCTCTGTTGCCTAGGATGGCTTTTGCTATTCTAGGTGTCTTATATAAAGACCCAATTCAAAAATGGGCATCTGAAATGAACAGACATTTCTCAGACAAAGAAGTAAAAGCAGCAAGTAAATATATGAAAAAATGTTCCACATCACTGGTCATTTGAGAGATGCAGATGAAAACAACACTGAGATTCCACCTCACTCCACAAAGAATGGCTGCTATGAAGAAATCAATCAATAACAAATGTTGACGGGGTTGTGGGGAGAAAGGAACCCTTCTCCATTGTTAGTGGGAGTGCAGACTGGTGAAACCAGTATGGAAATCAATATGGAGATACTTCAAAGAGCTGGGACTACAGGTTCCATTTGACCCAGCCATCCCTCTGCTGGGTATCTTTCCAAAAGAATTAAAAGAATCATATCACAGTGATATATGCACACCCATGTTTATAGCGATACAGTTTATAATAGCTAAAACTTGGAAACAGCCCAAATGCCCATCAGTTGGAAAGTGGATAAAGAAGATGTGGTTTTTCTATAAAATGGAATATTACTCAGCCATAAATAATGAGAAATTAGATTTATTCATAGGAAAATGGATACATATTGAGGATATACTCCTAAGTGAAATAAATAAGTCACACATGTGTAAATACCGAATAGTTTCTCTGATGTGAATAAACTGTAATAGTACATACGATCCTAATGAGATAACTGACATTGTAAAATGGAAAGAAAAGGGCTAAAGGTGTAGGGAAGATGGGATGAGTAGGAGAAGGGTAATAAGGGAAAAGAAAAAGATGCGAGAAAATGAAAAGATGGAAGGAAATAAAGTGTTTGTAAATGGGGAGGGGAGGAGGGGGTGAAGGGAAGGCAGAGACAAGGGGAAAAAATGAGAACCAAGACCTGTCATGTAGAGGTACAAGATCCCAATAATGAGTATAACTGTACTGTATACCTAAAATGTACCAGTAAACTGAATTTTAAAAATCCTATGAAGCACACAGGGAGCACTTGTCCCAATGAGGCAGTCCAATCTCAGAGAACATACAACATTCTCCAGAAAACTTGATAAAGCCAGAGTCCATCTCAGATCATTTCCCCCCCAAATTCAATGGGTCCTCTTTTTCTTCTAGGATCAAACTTGGGAAATATGGCCACTGTGCCATTAACTAAATTACCAGGAATATCTGTTTTTCAATTTCTTATATGCATTCAAAAAATTGATATCACAAGGAAAATGCACCACATTATGAAACAATTAAATCAATTTCCCTCTTCCAGGGAAGAAAGGGAGGCAGCAGTTTAGCTACTGGATGAAACCAAATGAGATGTGGAGGCCAATTAAAACCAAGAAGCCCTGAAGAGTAACACAGGTATCAAAATACAGAAGCATCAGGGGGAAAGCACACAGGACTCCTGCCAAGGCTCCATCTTAATTAAGCATGCAGTTATACAGAATAAATGGAGTCAGGGGAAAGGCAATGGTGCTAGATTAAATCTGGGGTGTCTGGTTTCATGGAGTGCATTGGGGAGAGGATGAGAGAGGAATTGCAAACTGCAGGAGCAAAGACTTATGGTTGGCAGACCAGCAAGGCTGCGTAGGAAATAATGAATAATGAACTTTCATACAGAGAGCAAAGTCCTTGAAACATAACTTCGAGTCCTTGGTGGCATATATCTGATGTGATATGCAGCCACAAATAAATGAACAAGGATCTTCTTTGTTCATGAAACCATTCGTTGAATAAACAAATTTCACTGGGAAACTGGAAATTTAGAATTTGTTTTGAGAGAGCTCAATGTTTATGTGTAATTAAGGTGCCCCATAAGCAAAATCATTACCATGCAGTGTGATGATCCCAGTAAAAGAAGGCCCTGGAAGACCCAGGGATGCTTGTAGGCAGTCTGTAAATGGCTCAGCCTTGAAGGATATCCGGGAGTTAGCAAGGAAGGGAATGGGCGGAACACTCCGGGAGAGACTAGTGTCAGAAAGACCTTGATGTGAGGCAGCGGAAAAAGCCTGAGGTCAAACACAACGTCACAAGATTGGCATCAATAGGGGGAAGAAAAGGCAAACATGCAACGTTCTGGGACAGGTAAAGTCGCTGTGAGTAGAAAACAAATTTTCTGAAACGGAGGAGCATGGCACAGTTATGGCATCGTCATGGTCAGGAAAGAGGATCACTCCAGTCAGTATCTTGTGTACCCAAAATCTACACAGGCTTTCAGTTAGGAAATTTTGAGTTAAAAACAGGCAATATAAAAAGACCAAACTGCTATTGGATATGCAACTGTGTTACCTCACAACAATTGACATTGCAAAGTAGTCCCAGATTATCGTGTATCAAAGGGGAAGAAACAGATGCAGATTCAATACTTTTGGGGGCAGACAGGCCAAATTAGTGGTTTTAATTTGTGGGTCTCTGAGAATTCCATTGCCCCCAGTAGGTTTCCTTAAATGACTTCAATAATCATAACATAAAAACGTGAGGGTAACAATTTATTCAAGGGAATATGGTAAGATCTACTAATTTTATATCTAACTAAAAGAAAAAAAATCGGAAAAAAGCATTTTTGAATATATAGTTCCTATTGGCTCTTCTTAAAGAAACTACTGAAATATGAGTGTTAGCCACAAGAAATGACTGGAGAATCCATAACAAAGAAGCTGCCAGGATTGCACTCAGAAGTAGAATAAACACTGAACAAATATGAGCGTTTTGCTACAGAACAGAATATAAATGCAATGAATACTTAGCTGTGTGGAAATGATACAAATTACAAAAGCTGGGAGAGAAGGGTGAGGAGAAATGGAAGGTAGTGTAAGTGTGCATATGATCTTATCCTTCGCAACCGGAAGTAAAAAGATGTCACTTAAAGATGATAATTCATAGAAACGATGTCATCAACTGAAATTGGAAGGTAGCATAAGGAAAGATATGCACATGTATCAGTTTTGCCACTGTTATCATAAAAGTTTCATTGACACTGTCTAAAGAAAGATAGGTTTATGTGTATGATATGTTACAGTTATAAAGAAATCATGTAGAAGAAATATATAAAGGTTACAAATGATCAGAAGAAACATACACATACCTTAGAGTGAATGATTTTTTTAAATTGAAGAAAAAATATGCAAACAGGAAGCATAATATAATGCCAACTTTAAGACTTACACATATCTGGTATGTTAATAACTATGAATGTGTTAAATACTACAATTTAAAAAATAAAATGTATTACAAACAAAAACTAATTATATGCTAATAAAAAGGACAGAGTTAAAACAGAATCCTTGGAAATAGAAAATTATAAAAGAAATGCCAGGCAAAAAAGAAAAAAAAAGAAAAAGAAAAGGAAAAAGTGTTTAAATAAAAATAAAAGTTAGCCCAGCATGATGATGCACATCTGTAATCTCAGCACTAAGGAAGCTGAGGCAGGAGGATTGCTATGAGTTCAAGGCCAGCCTGGACTACATAGTGAGTTTAAGGCCAGCCTGAATTACATAGTGAGACTGTCTCACAAGAACAAAGTAACAAAAAGAAACAAAAATAGTTGTTGAACTCATAATTAAAAGCTGAGTATTTGAAGGGGTAGACAATAAGTAGATGAACTCCATTAGATACCCAAATCAAGAAAAACAGCAAGAACATACACATTAAATCATGAGAAGTGGATCACTATAGACTTAAGAGATTGAAAGAACTATAAGACGATTGTGTTTAATAATATACAAATAAATAGAAAAGCTGAGTAAAATGAATAGTTATAACAAATGATTTTCTGGGAAACATAGATTACTAAAGCTGATCCTAGAAGAAATAAAAAGTTTAAAAAGACCAAATTCCATAAAATTTGGACACACACACAAACACATGCAAGTACAGAAATAGTTTCTAGACTTTTGTTCTCAGTTTTTAAACAATTTTCTTACCATCTTTATAAAAAAAGATGCAGGTTTCTGCTTCAAAAAAGTTAGTGAATTAATGTTTATTTGGAATAAATAAATTAAAAGGGACAGAGCCAAAACAAACATAGAACCAAAATACAAATATTACAGCTCTGGTAAATAAGGTAATATTTGTATTTATTAACACATCTATAATAGTTTTGTTCCAGAAATTTTCATCTCCCTACTTCGTGATCACTTTATATAATGCTACTTTTTTGAGCATTGTTTTCTACAGAAATATAAAAAAGGCAATTAATCTTTAATCTGGTATTTTTAAAATTTTCTCTCTTATAGTCTCATCTTTGCAGCTCATTATGAATAATTTAAGAACATTCTAAAACTGTTGGCAAATTTGGGAGTATCACTACTAAGGTTCTTTCATATATAAGATGCAGTCAGGTACTTCATGTTTTCTTGTGCACTGACTAATCTTAAATACTATTTGAATGGATTGTTAGTTGTTATTTAGATTAATTGAAACATTTTTAAATCACTGCTGTGTTGTACTGAATTGCATAATTGTGTAATCAAATTACTCATAAGGTACATGCATTGACGTATTGATAGATTTGTGTGGTTTTGTTACTGGAATACTTGTTTACTTAAGCTGTTTTAGTTTTGTACAATAATTTTGTGTGGTATTAGCCTGGAACGTGACGATCTTGTTAAGGTACAATTCAGTGAATAAGAGATACAAAAACAAAAAAATAGAAACATGTGACTTCACATGTAGATGTATTTGCTGTTTTCAGTACTGCTGCAAATTTGTGCTCTTTCTGTAAGAATTTTAAAGTCTGTTTTGCACAGTTTTATTTGTTAGAAAGTGGTACTTTCATAAATAAATGTGCTCCATTATTGATTATTTTCTGTCCAAGAGAAATCTCCCATTTTGACTGTGGATTGGTTGAAAATAGGCAATTTGCTTACACATGTGCACTTGCAATAATTGGTTATGTTTTCTACAGATGATCCTCAGGTTCCATTTATTTCACTTTGTTTCTCCTCTACCCTTGATACTTCCATATCTAGCCGCCCTAAGGCAAGTTCATCCCCTGAATAATTTTTCTTCTTCCTCTTCCCCTTCCCCACCTCTCCCTTTTTCCCTTCTTCTTTTCCCCCTCCTCTTCCTCCTCCTCCTCCCCCTCCTGGCATTGAACCCAGGGCCTTCACAGGGAGTTATATCCCCAGATCCTTTTTATTTTATTTTTTTTATTTTTGAGACAGGGTCTCCCTAAGTTGCTAAATTACCCAGGCTAGGCTTAAACTTGTGATTTTCTTGTCTCTGCCTTGTAGAGTGCTAGCATTGCAGGCATACATCAACATGCTCACCTTAGGGTAGTCTTTAACTCTGCATTTTCAGATTGTGATGCCAGGTAAGTAACTGCAGAGAGAAAGTAGGAGTACTTTGGAAGCAAGTACTACACACCAAGCAACCATCAGTAACACAACACAACACAGCACAACACAGACAGAAATCAATGTGCACTTTCGTTTGTTTGCTATAACCCCCTCAACCCAAACTAAGTATACACCAAACTCAGCTCTCCCAATACAGCTTGGTTTGTCCAGAAGCAGATACACAGAGACATTTCAGGCTGCAAAGATGTTCCTTAGATATCATCAACAGCTAGAGAAGCAGGAGAGGAAGTAGAACTACACAAAGCAAGACATGAAGCTGTAATGCAGAGAACCTTTGAGATAGCATCACCTGTTAATGAAGAGACGAATTGCATGTCTCATTGAGCTCTGCATTGAGCTGAGATACCTGAGCCTCTGTTCCTCTAACTAATCACTAGGTGGAAGTGTTGTCAGGAGTTGTGACAGTTCTAGGTTCTTGGTATCCCAAAGAAACAACTGGGCTGGACACACAGAAGTAGAAGGGAAAGCATAGATTTGTAAGCAATGATACACTTTTCAGGGTGGGAGCAGGCCAATGAAAAGAATCCATGATTCTAAAGAAGCCAGGGATCAGAATCAACTTGGGGTTTTTATAGGAAGTGAGTAGTGCTTTGAACCTACACAGCAATTCACTCCGGTCTGGGCAAGTCTTCTCCTTTCTGTTGGAGGCAGAGTTTTTGTCTTTATGTGGACCTTTGTGGAACTGTCATGGTGCCCATAGCCTATAGGGAGAGGGTGTGAATCCACAATGCAAAGGAGATTATAATGAATCACAATTAAGTTATGGTTATAGTTGGGTATTTAAGATATCTTATAGAGCGTGAGCTCCCAGGAATGGCCTAGTTATTAGAGCCAGATGCTTTTGGCGGTTTCTAGAGAGTTGTTGTGGTTCCCAGAAGCCTATAGTACACATACCCATCTTGTATTCTTCACCAGGTGTGTTCTAGTTATTAGAACTGGCTGCTTTTTGCGGTTTTGGAGAGCTAGGTTTCTCTTTTACCCTTTGCTCCTCAGGCCCCTTTGAGGGCTCCAGGAATTGTTTTTATTTCTGCCTTCTGCCCTGGGAGCATTTTGATCTCAGCAAGGTGATTGTGATAGTTAACTGATTGTGTCAACTTGAGTAAGAAATGTCCAAATAAATTGGCTCAGCATAGTTCTGGGTGTGGAAGCCCACCCTAGGGAAGATTGTCACCAGAATGGTATAAAAGGGACATGAAGAACGAAGGCTCGCTTCTGCTTCTTTGGAGGAGCTGGTCTTCTCTTCCACCTTGGATGTCATCTCCTTGCAGTGCAGACTCTTCAGCCTTCCAGCAGTGACCATTAGACCTTCTATTATGGACTCCCACGGGTCACCGCAGTGAACTCCAGGCCTGCGGCTGGATTCTTGGACCCGCAGTATGCAGACAGACCCTCTGCACTCTTCCAAGCCCTACTCTGTGGGCAGCCATTGTAAACCAATCTTGTAAATTCTTATCTTTCTGTATACCTTGTATTAAATCTGTTTCTCTAGTAACTGACTGATACAGTGGTCCTATCCAGCTAAAGAAGACACCGAAGGAGGTGATAGCTGGAGGCTGCCTGTCAATACATTTCCCTGAGTGAGGATGGAAATCCCTACCTACAGTGGGATTTGGTTGGTGTACCTCCAGGTTTACCATGCTCCCTTCAGTAAGATCCCAGAAATGTCTGCGGTCACTACAACACCACCTGATAAAACAGAAGGGTAGCATAGAAATTATCATGGAAAAACAGTGGCCTTAGCTAAGTGTGACTAAAAACATCTTACTTTGCAAATAAACTTCACAAAATATATGACCATGTGGACAAACTATGAGGGCCCTCCCAGGAACTTATAGGACCCCACGCAAAGGCCCCTGAAGCTTAAGTTACATTAACATTCATCAATCCTATGAATACAATAAAAATATTATACCCCCCAAAGCAAGCATCCCAGATGCTTACACAGAATCATTTCACCAGGCCATGAAGGAAAAGGTTAATCCAGTGCTCCTCAAAGGGTTCCACAGTTTGAACACAGTTTGAAGCAGTTTTGAAATTTTCTTTTCATAAGGTTAGCATAATAGTGAACCATAAACCAGAGAGAGAGAGAGAGAGAGAGAGAGAGAGTCATTTACCTATATCAATAAAAAGAATCCAGAAGTGCATTAAAATGGCAACACACTCTAATCATGTGGGATGTTAGGCGAGCCACTCATGTAACTCACTATAGAAATAGATCAAAGGAGAAAAATGGGCTGGGAGTAAAGCACACAGATCGAGTAGCTGTCAGGAATGCGAAGCCTGGGTTTAATCCCTGGCAATGTATGCATATATAAAAGACAATATATGTGAATTTCTCTAAATATGTTGAAAAGATATTGGATAACATTCAAGAGTTCATCTTGATAAACTGCTAGTTAATAGAAAGGGGAGTATTTCTTTATATGATGTACAGTTATATGCATATGTTTGAAATATACCTAGCCCTTAAAATCAGCATCATGTTTAATGAAGAAAAAAATGAACTCATTAAATTCAATTCCAACAAGATATGGGGGCATCTAGACGAGATGAACATAAAACTTACATGGAAATTAAACAAATAAGTGGAGTTAAGAAAATGCTGGAAAAGAAGAGACAGGGAACTTTCAAGTTTTGCAGATGTTAAAGCACACATATTTGCACTAATTAAAACCGTGCAGTATTGTTACATACATACACAGACACATCAATGAAATAATGCCTGAAATCACAGAATATAAACCCCCAAACTCACAAAAAATTTAATATATGAAAGAGGATAAAACTTTTCAAAATAGAGCTGGAAAAATAGAAAACAATGTATAGCAGGGTCCTGATCTCACCCCACACATAAAAATGAACTCCATATTTTTAAAGATTCAATACAAATTGAAACCATAAAATACTAGAGAAGAAAATATGGAAGAATTTTCTAAAATAATCTTGAAGGGAAAATGTCATTTCTTTTAACACAAAACCAACATGAAAAACTTAAACAAATTTAACCACATGCATGAAAATATAACTCTGCAAAGAAAAAAAAATATGTTAAAGACAAACCATGAAGTAGAAGCAAATATTAGCAATTGATTTTGCAAATACTGAGATCATCTAATTTAGAGAGCGTTTACAAATCAATACAAAACAAGAAAAGAAATCCAAAGGACAAATTCTTTCAGCAGACAGTTAAGAAAATGTCAAACATAAATGGTTCTTATAAATGTACAAGGATGCCTAGTCTAATACTAAGAGGAATGCAAACTAAAACTACAATGAGATATTATTTTCTACCTATCGAATTGGGAAAGTTAACATTTGATACCAATGTTCCAGCAGGGTGGAAGAGAAGAGTAGGACTCTCCTGTAATGGGAACAGAATGGCCACATACTCCTAGGAGGGCAATTTGGCAATATGGATTCACTTTACAAATGTAGATTTCCTTTAATCCAAGAATTCTACTTCCAGAAGTGTATCTTCTTAAAGAAAATTAGACTAAATCAATGAAACACTTGGTTAAGTAGGCCAAAAGTAATTGAATATCTGCAATTTTATATGGTGTAACTTACTGCTTGAAATAATCAAAATAATAAATATAAAAAGAAGACATACCATGGGAGCACCCTAAGTGCCCATCAGTAGGGGATTAGTTAAATAAATTATGGTAAATCTTTTCAGGGGAAAAACCATAGAAATATGTCTTTTTAAATAAAATATTTCCTTATTGTTTTCTGAAATAATTCCTTTTAAATTGTTCAGTTAGCAAAATAGTATGCAATGGTATAGCTTCATTGGAATAAAAATATGAAAAAGAATATATTTGTGTATTCTCTCTGGTATGTATATGCAAAAGGTTTCCCTGGCATTGATCCAGGCAAAATCATTGTGATGTCTGCCTTTGGGGAGAAAAGGAGATGCATGGATAGTCTAACAACTTTTGAAAATGTATTGCCAATAAAGGAGTAGCCAATATTTATGCCTTGGAAATATGTAAGTTTATTTTGTTTAGGGTATTTATTGATGTTGAGGCAAGAGGATGGCAAAATTTGAGCTCAGGGGCCAGGGATTTGGCACAGTGGTTCTGCAGCCTGCCTTGCAAGGACCCAAGTTTGATCCCTGGTACCAAAAATATAAAAAATTAAATAAAATGAAAAAGAGCTCAGCCTGGACAATTTAGAAAATCAGTGAGACCTTGTCTCAAAATAGAAAGGGCTGGGAATGTAGCTCATTGTGAAGGTCCTGAGTTCACTCTCCAGTATGCAGGGGTGTTTGGGGGGAGACGGAGAGGGAGAGAGAGTTGCACTGCATACGGACATAGTTCTAGGTGTCACGTGTCAGCCGAGAATGAAACGGACGGATTACTTGCTCACTCTCTCGGTTGGAGGGGGAGACAATACCCAAAGAAGCTTATGAATGCCAAGAGTGAGAACTGTGCTGGAGTGGATGGAGGGTTGTTTAGTGAGGCAATATTTGAACAGAGGACTCAAGGGGGTAAGGGGCAGTGAGTCCCCATGGGGAAAGCTGGGTAGACAGAAGGTAAAGGCAAAAGCTCTGATGCACGAGTGGCAGAGAAGAACAGCAGAGAGCCACGTGTGCGAGTGAGGGGTAGGGCGCAGCGGGAGGAGTGGCAGGAGCTCAGGAGCGAATGTTGGTGGAGCAAATCACTGTGGCTCTTAAACCCGAATAAGGACATTTAGTCAACAGTCATTTCTACTCTGGTTTCAGATTCAAGAAGCAACAGAGGGCTGGGCATTTAGCTCAGTGTTGCCTCCTGCCTCGCAAGCGGAAGGTCCTGAGTTCGATCGCCGGTACCCCCCCCCCAAACAATAGAGTTTGATGTAGAGTAAGCTACAAAAATCAGGAGAATTGGAATATTGACCAGGATCACAGGGAAGAGAATGAGGTGAAGGATAGAACAAAGAGGGACATACCTTTGGAAGAAGGACTGAAGCACCTGTCAGGAATGAGCCAGTCCGGGAGAGCCTTTGGCCAGCACTCATATGCGCACAGGGTGCTCATTAAAAAGAGTTAAACCTACTTAACCGGGTATAAAAATAAGCCCTGCATAGTCAAATGGTTTTTATGCCAAATGGTCTTTCTAGGACTGAAAAACTTTCAACCAACAAGGACATCTTTGATGCTCACTTTCTCTGCATGAGCACTGTGGCTCTTTGCAGATTTTGAGTATCTTACTCAGCTGAACAAATATTGTAAAGCCGTGGAAAGATCCTAAGCGATTAAACTGGATAAGGACCTTGAACTTTTCAAGTCTGTTATCAAGAATGCTCTCTGAAGTTTGCTAGCACAGGGCCAGAGGTCTTCCTTGTCTCTATGTCTTGAGGTCCTTGTCCTGCTCAAAAATAGGCAAATGCCTGAGGAGGCCTTAGATTAAACTCAGATTTAAAAGAAACTTGTATTAATCATGCTCTAGTGCACACCAGCTTCAATGTAATTCTTATAAATGACAAAGGTTTCTTGTTTGCTTGTTTTTTGAGACAGGGTCTCACTATGGAGTTGAGACTGACCTGGAACTCACTATGTAGCCCACGCTGGTCTCGAACTCACAGTGATCCTCTTGCCTCAGCCTCCTGAGTGCTGGGATTACAGGCATGAGCCACCACGCCTAGCAAAGATTTCCTGTTTTAAATGGGTGGTGTTTGTGGGAGAGTGTTTTGACTCAGTGTAAGATTAAACTTTCTATGAATGTGGTGCTTTGAAAAGTAGAGAATTAAAAAATAATCCAATGATCACTTTCCAGAAGTGATACAGAAGGAACTCATAAGTAGGCAGGATTTGGGAAGAAATACCTTGAGGTTTCTTCTAACTCTGAGATGCTATGAATGTGTCATTCTAAAAGTCTACTTTTGCTTTTGTGTTCTCTTTTTAAGAATTTTGTTAGATCCACCTAAATCTTACTTATATGGCCAGAACTAAGAGAAAATTTCACTTTTCATGGAATTATGTGCTGAATTTGAGACAGGTTTGTCTCGGGGCTCTCCCTGGATCACAAAAGAGGATACCCGGGGTGTCTTGGGCTGAGACTGCAGGAAGCCACCCTGGAGATAGAGAAGCATTCCTAGGAGACATAGAAGGAGGAAGCAGAACAGGAAATTGTGAAAGCCAAGCAACAGCGATGTTTCAGGCAGAGTCTCATCCCTGGTCTGATTCCACAAGAACTCTCTGGAGTGTGAGGTACTTTTGAGAGTTTGTCCCAAATTAAAGGGAGACCTGTGCTGTGTTTGAATATGGTTTGAATGCACTCCCAAAGCTTCATGGGCTGGAAGCTTATTCCCTAATATGGGGTGCTGAGGTGGTAGAAAGTAAAGAGATGGGATCCATTGCACAATAATTAGGTCACAAAGAGCATTATCCTTAGAAAGGATTGATTCTTTTCTCCTGGGACTGAGCTAGTTGCCTTGAGAGTGAGTTGCTATAAAAAGAGTAAGCCTGGCCCCTGAATCTCTCTAGCTTCCTGTCTCAACATAGGGCCTCTTCTGCGGTGCCATTCCTCCATGAAGCCCTCACCAGAGCCAAACTGCTGCTGGCTCTGTGCTCTTAAATCTCTAGAACTGTGATCTAAGAAGACTACGTCCTTCTTAATTATCCAGCCTCAGATATGTTGCTGTAGCAACAGACAGCTAAGGCAATCCCTAAAGAGAGGTGTAGGCATGACTCTTCAGAGGCAAAAACACACGGCATTCCAGGGAAAGACACACAGGAAAGTTAAAAGGAATCCAAGTGTATCTAAGCAGAGCATTGCTAGTGTCTCCCATAAAAATCAGAGGAAAGAATACAGATTCCAACTTCAAGTCCAGCTCTTTGGTTATAGGCAAAGGTACCTAGAGCAAGTTCAGAGACTGAGTACAAAATGGGTGTGGGTGTTTCCTTCCTCCACAACTTCAGGTTTAATTTCAGAAGAGCGGTGGAGAATTAAAATTACAGTTTATCATCAAGGTCCTGCAGAAAAAAAGAACCAATAGTATATTACATATAAAATAAATTACAAATATGTATGCATTACAGAGTATATGTCTATGCACCTTATGTTGCATGTCTATATAAGTGAGAAATATACATGTACATATGATATGCATATATATATATATATGTTATATAGAGTGAGAAAAAGAGAGGATGATTTATTTTAAGGAATTGGCTCATGCAGTTGTGGGGCTGGCAAATCCAAGATTTGTAGAAGAAGCCGACAGCTTTGAAATACAGGGAGGAGGCTGTGCTGCAGTCTTGAGGCAGAATTTCTTCTCTTAGTTTTTGTTCTTAAAGCCTTTGATTGGTTGAAATAAATTCACCCACATTATCAGGATAATGTTCTTTACTTAAGGTCAGCTGATGGTAAATGTTAACCACATCCAAAATAGCTTGGTGGCAAAAATCTAGATTAATACTTGGTTAAATTGCTCCACACCACAGAACAGTCAAGGAAATACGGAAAGCTAAGCATTGCTTGGAATATTGTTTGCATCACCAGGGGACTTCCTAAAAGTTAAAGGGTTTTCTGTAGATCAAATCAATACATGCTAGCCACTTTCGGAGTGAGTTTTTCTGCCAGCTCTTTGGGATGGAACAACTCATATTCTTGTGCAGACCCAGGATCCTTACTCTCTTGTTAATACATGTTTGAATTAGAAATCTTATCACAGGGCTTAGTGTCAAGCACAACATTTAATAAATGAACCACATGATGCCATGGTTATGTTACAGAGTAAAAAATAAATTCATCAGTACGAGCCATGTGAATAGTCCTTTTGGAACACACAACCATCTCTCTAAGCTCAGGGAAAACCTTAAGCCTATCTGTAAATTGTCACTGCGTGAAAACCTTGACTGAGAAGGAAGCAACTGGAGAACAAACTTGCAAACCATAGGCACTGTGAATTTTGTCATTATGTTCTGTATTTCTGTCAGACTTGGCTATACCAACTTACATGGGTCCTCCTTTCCCAAAAAATGATGATCATATTTGACAACAGAAAGTTAGCTCTGATTTTAGGTTGATGGCTCTCAATTTATTCCAGCCAACACAGCTGAAGGATACAACTCTCTCCCATTAGCAACAGCAGTGCTTTACAAAGATGACGAGGGAACTATTAGCCACAGGATCTCAGTGTAGAGGGATGAGGGTAATTACACAGTATGGTTCTGCTCTGTTCCCCCAGTGTGCAATTCCTTTGAGAATCATTCTTCTGAGTAACACAGTTGTGCTTAGTAAGTTGTCTTGCATATAATAGATGTTGAATATATACGTATTTTGTGTGGAATTGGGTGTGGTAGAACTTTATTTATAATTAGATAAGCAGGCTGGGCAAGCTTTAACACTGCCCTTCCGATATCAACTATAAAATGGTGCTCTTACTAACAAATTAATTTTTCCTCAATTTTTATTTTTATTAATACATGTTTACAATACATAATGATTACATTCCTTGTGGGAATTTAGTACATGTGCATAACACATCTTAAGGAATTTGCTCTTATGGAAACAGTGACTTACATAAGTCTCTGCATAATCTATCCATGACCACAATAATGCGTGAGGAATCACACATCCTCTCTGGCACAGAGCAATAACTTGGCTCATGGGGTCTCAGGGTTTAGCTGATCTGTGCTTGGCTTGCTGATCTTGGTTGGATGTGCCCATGTTTCTGGAGAGAGTTACAGGCCAGATAAATGTCTCTGCAGATCCTACCTAGGCTCACTCCACATTCCGGTGTTGGATGGCTGCTGGGTGATCCTAAACAGCCTCATCTGGGATGAGTGAGGCAACTCAGCTCTGATCTGTGTGCTTCTCCTTCACTGAGCTAGCCCAGACATGCTTCCTTGAAAGTTGCATACGCTCAGGAGCAAGCTGAAAAGCCGTGCTGTGATTTAGATCTAGCTGTCTCTCTAAAGCCTCATGCAGTCATAGACAGGGCTTTGAGGTGGTGATTGGATTACTGGGGTGTTATAGCTGATTTTCTGTTAGGAGGTGGAATCTAGTTGGAAGAGGTGGGTCACTACAGGTGTGACCTGGAAGCATGTATCTCCCTCCCAGCTCCTCCTTTTACTTTTTCTGTTTCCTGTCCACCATGCTATGAGCAACTTTCCTCCGCCATGCCCCTGTGCCATGCCATCCTGTTTTGGAGCCAGCCAACTATGGGATGAATTGCGAGCCGAGGTAATTCTCCTCCCTTAAGTTGTAGGTGTTGAATATTTTGTTTTAGTAACAAGGGAAGTGACTAAGACACAAAACCTCCTAAGGTGCAAGGTCAGAACTAGAGAAAGTTCCCTTCTCTAGCTTTCCATTGGCCTTGGCAAGTCACAAGGCCATTCCACAGCCAATCTGTGAAGAAATGAATTGGACCTCTCTTTCATGAGACAGATCCTATGGCAAAGAGAATTAATACACTGAGATGATGATCTAAACAGGCACCATGTAGTCCAAATTACTAGCATGAAAACAAATCCTAGTAGTCCTGTTTCCTAGTACACCCATGTCAGCTGGTAGTCATCCCTGGTGAGAAGTCAGAAACAAAGCAACAGGAACCCTTTTCTTCTTCCCTACTTGGAAACCTTGATCTCTTAAGGGACATTGTACCAGCTAGAGTAGACTCAAACTCATTCATTCTTCTGGAGCATTGGACATAAAACTAATACTCCAGCTCCTCTCCTCCTCCCTTCCTCTTCCCTCCTCTCCTCTCCTTGGCTTATCGAGTCCAGGTCATACAACGTCCTACCTCAGTGTACTACTTATTCCTTGTATCTTATGAACGTCATATTTTAATTAATAGAATAATTAAATTAGTGAGTTTGGCAATTGCCTGCCACTTTATAACTGTCCAATAAAAGTAGCTATTATCATTACAATGCAGATACTCAGAATATCTACTGTAATTTGGAAGATATCCAAAGTTTCTTGGTTAGCAAAGTGTAAAAGGAGGCTCAGTATAAACCCACCTGACTCATTAGGAGTGGTCTCCCAGGACGGTATTTTGAAATGTCAGGATATGTGCTTCAGAGTAGTCTATTAGGAACATCAGTCTCCTTTTATTCTCTTGTTGTGAAATCTGTATTCATGCATTTATTAGCATTAATCCTGACTTTGCATCACCTCCGCAAACTTAATTCACTGTTATTTTCTTATGAAAAAGTGAAACAGAAAGAGGGCACATAAAACAAAAAAGAACCCTTAATTTTTCTAGCCATCAGGCATTAATTTATCAGTGCTCACATACACAATTAATAGTTTTGAACCGCTTCTGACAGCTGGTTTGTTAGAGATAAACCCTAAACTTACAAAGTTGAGATTTGGAAGTTTGCCACATGGAGCTAGTTAAACCTGTCACTAACTTCTCATTTAATATTTTAATAGGCTTTTCTGACATCAGAGCCAATTGCTGGGACTCACTCTCCTCTCAGTATAAAGGAGAGAGCTCTGCTTATTGCTGTACATACCCTCATCTTGTCTCAAATACTTGAAGAACAGGGTTCGAAGAGGTCAAATCAACAAAAAGGAGAAGTTTTGCAAACACTCAAATAAAAACATGATGAAAGTCATAGGACAAAGTTTAGTACTGGCAGCTCATAAAACCACGCAGTTAACTTATCCAAATATCAACAAGTCTTTTCCCCAAAACACACTGAAGAATAGAGGATTAGAAATAACTGTAAAGAACAGTTAGAAACATCGCAGTTTGTTTGTATGAGGGTTAATCTGGTCTTGTCCAGGAAATGAAGAGTATTCTATTCAGCCCTAGTTAATGTTGCACCCTATATTAATGATGCTATCTTTTCCTTGTAAAAGTGTGTTTGCTCTGAAAACTCTGATCTCTGGTCTCATTATTAAGATGAGAAACTGAGGCTGAACAGAAGTGGCTTGTGCTTCTTCTGTGTTTTATTTGCCTAAAATGTCATAACCAAGGCTCCAAAGAAAGTTAGTGATGCCAGCAGTAAATCTAGGAGGAAAACCGTGAGAGCCATGACAGAGTTAAAGAAAGAAATCATTGCAAAATTTATTGTTTATCTTTATTAAGTTTATTGGTACATTTAGGTATACAGTACAGTAATATTCATCATTGGGATCTTGTGCGGTTACATAATTTATCTTGGTTCTTATTTTTCCCCATTCCCCAGCCCTCTCTTCAGCCCCATCCACCCTTCCCTATTTACAAAGACATTGTTTCCATGTTTTTCCTTTTCACATTTTTTTCTTCTCCTTTTTTACCTTTCCCCTACCCTTCCCACTTCCACTCTTTTAGATCTTTTCTTCCTACTAAACAGTATCAATTATACATTTTGATCCTTATTTACACTTTGTTTAATTCCTGGAAAAATGAATTTATAAGCATAATTTGGGGGCCTCAGAATCAATTGTTTGGTTTTCCTTTGTTTCTTATTGGAAAATATATTCAGTTCTTGAACTTTTTGATGTTTGAAATATATATGATATATATATATATATATATAAAATCTCCATCCATCCGCAGAATATGAGCGTGTTTCTCTCCTGGAGGCCCACAATCTATTTCCTTATGCTTCTTTCTGACAAATCCTGAAAAAAGGCTCTCCCTTTTTACTTTTCCCCCACTCCTCCCACTTCTGGTGTGGCGGGGGGTGTTTCTGTCTCCGCAGACTATGAGCGTGTTTCTCTCCTGGAGGCCCACAATCTATTTCCTTATGCTTCTTTCTGACAAATCCTGAAAAAAGGCTCTCCCTTTTTACTTTTCCCCCACTCCTCCCACTTCTGGTGTGGCGGGGGATTTTGACCTGACTCAGTTCCTAAACAGGCATATTTTGTCAGAGCACAGATTACCTCCCTGTACATAGCAACCCCGCCTAGAGAGTGACAGGGGATGGAATCAGAATCCCTTTATATATTATGAAGATTATAATAATAAGGTTAGTAAAGCCTTTATAAAGATCCAAGAAGATGACCTAACCTAATCTAATGCTAATAATGTAATGTAGCCAGGCACACAGCAAGTGGTAGATCAAGATTTGTTAAATCCCAAACTGGATTAGTTTTTCAGTTTCCTTCTGTACGGTGCTCAAACGACCAGTGAAGATAGCTATTTTTATGGTCATATCTTTTCAGGACTCACTCTCTAGAGTACAAATGTTTTCTATAGAACTCAAACATTCTCCCATCACTTTAAATTTTCCTTCTTTATTGACTGGTCAATCCATCTAATCACATTTCTTTCTTTTTTGCTGGTCTAACAACTTTATTTAGATTCCAGATGCCCATATGCAACATTGTCTAAAACAATATTCTCTTTAAGTCTTCAGTCTCAGGAGATAAGTAAAGAATATCCTGTGCTATGATGTTATAACAATGCTTGCCTGTTATCTAAATCTCTCAGTGTGCTTATCCTCACAAGCCACCAGCAGTGACCTTCCTGTTCATGGTTTCATCAGCCTCCTACACGGTTCTGACTCCACCTCATGCAGTACTTTGCATATGTTTTACACTCTCTTCCTGTCCACCAAGGAGATCATCAAACTCTCTCTCTTCACTGTAAGTTTTTAGACTTTATCCAAATTATTGTAATAATTTCTTAACTGCTCTTTTATCACCAAACCATATTTTTCTATTTCATCTTATAAAATGCCAGAAGGTGCTTTCTTAAATTAAAATATTGTCATAGAATGATTAAATGTCTTCCCAGTGCCTTAGGATGATCGCCCTCCAGGATCTCTTCCCACTCAGCCTTATCACCAGCTGCTTTCCCCAATGGAGTGTGCACCAATCCTGACAAACCACATATAGTTCTCTCTACTGTGTTACATATTTTTAAATATCTTTGCCATGTCTAATTTTCTTTAGTTCAAATGGTGATCTACTCATCTTTCAAGAAAAGATGCAAGTGTTTCTAGATGATTTGGTCATTCCTCTAATGCACCTAATCCTCCCCTCTTCGTTAAAGGTAATACCCGCTAGTTACAATTATGTGTCTGTGTGTATTTCCTTTCCCTATTATACTTTGTGGAAAGCAGAAGGGTCCAGGATACCAAAACAGTTATCATCATACAAACCAAGCCCATTGTCTCACAAAGTTGAAGAATACAATCATGGACAGAAACTAGATTAAAGGAGAAGTGTTTCTTGTAAGTATAAGAAGATCAAAGGCTCCTGGTAGCCAGAAAGTGAGTTTCATGAGGCCTTTCAGCGAATTATCAGACCTGACGGTGATTTTGGCAAACCTCCAAGTTTGCAGTTGGTGTCTTGGGTAGATATGGCATTCTGAAAGATTATGCCCTCCAATATTACTTTGGATAACATCGGTTAGTTTGGGATGCAAAGTTTTCTTAATAAATTTTTCTACTAACATTGGCTTAAGGAACGAATGAAAATGGGCAGCCAGTGAACACACCACTCTTCACATTCTGGGGAATCCTAGTTATATCTGTGCCCCCTAGACACATCTGCTTTTGATTTTTACCAACTTTATCAAGTTAGTGTTTTCTTTTGACTAAGAATATCATATCTGATTTGGGCCCAAGTGGAACTATTTTAGTTATGAGTCTAGAAAGTTGAGATGCAATAAAAATAAAAAAAGGTTGAAACTTCCAAATTTCCAGTTCAGAGAGACTTTTGATTCCAGAGTATTTATGTTAAACATTGTTTTAATATGAATCCACTGAATCTCATATATCCTCAGGATGGTCTTCTGAGACAGATTGACTCCTCAGTGTCAGGAAGATTTTGTCAGACTAACAAACTCTTACTCCTTACTATTTCTTTGGGGTGGGGGGTGTCACACCTCAACTATGCCTCTTCTGCAAAAATTCCCATTCTGGAACTTCAGAATATGACCAACTGTCCAACTTTTCCCCAGACTGAACAGATCCCACAGATATTTGGCTTCTAGTTTTGATCCTGAAATCTTTCCTGGGATGAGTGATTTTCAATGTCCAAGAAAGCTCCAGCAAAACCACAATTGTTAGTTACTTAGGGATTATGGAATCCCTGCCCACTGACCTCAGTAACCTCCAGTAAGCAGTGGGCACAACGGTAGCCAGTCTCTTGGCTGGCCTTTAAGTGGTTTGGCTTGAAATCTGGTTCAACAAAGACTAATGATTAATAAGGCTAATTTTACATCTTTCTAAGGAAATGAGAACTTGATTTGAAGCATTCGCCAGCTGGTGACAAGATGAATCTAACAAGAGACACACAGAAAAGACCAAGAAGATAAATTAAGTCATAGTAATTGATGGGATCTAAGGGGCAATCAGTGTACTTCTCTTCCATTGAAACACAGTGGAGCCAAGGCATCTCTGAATGTTGAAAAGTTCTTTGTTGCTATTCTTGAGTCGGGGTAGCCTACTGTCCTTCTGTGATGCCAGCTAAATGATTAAGATTTCTCCTTCTTTATCTAAATAGTCTCACTTTTTTGTAAATCTCTCATTTCTCAAATTAAACCAAGCAAACTCTGTCTTTATAAAACAAAAGGCTTATTGGATCATCTATACTGGACATTATGGTGATCAGAAAGCGGGGAGATATTAGGGGAAATACTGGAAAAAGTAAATTTAAATGTGATACTAAGTATGGCATTATATGTTTGAGTGATTTTCTTTGGCTCACCTACTACAGAAATGGGAATAAGAAGTTTACATTCATTTTGTACCATGTGTTGGGCACTTTACATAGCTTATTGCATTTAGTTTTGCCATCCTAACAACAATGAGTAAGTTTATCATCTCATATGAGGGATATTCACAGAGGTTCAGTAACCTGATCTTGAATTTATGGGTGGAGTTTCAATTTTAGTTTTTCTGATTTCAAAGACATTAGACTCTGACTACTGCATGAGAATTAACTGGAGACTCACAGGTGTCTGTAACAAAGGCTGAAAGAGCTTTTGGATTTTGATACTGTCTTAGTTACTTTTCTCATTGCTGAGACAAAATACCTGACACCCAAAGTTAAAGAAGGAAAGGATTATTTAGCTCACAGTTTGTAGAGGTTTCAATTCACAGTCAGATAGCTCCAAAGCAGGGTGCACGGCAGAGAGGGATGGCAGAGGAGAAACAGTTCATGGCAGGCAGAAGACAGCAAAAGCAACAAACAGCAAGCAGCAGGTAGCAACAAGTGACAAGGGACAGATTCTTTTTGTCCCTTTTATATTGTATCCAGGCTTCCTTTCCTTAGAGTGAGTAGCACTCACGCCCAGGATGGAGCACCCTAATCCTACCCAGCACTGTGCCAAACCAATAAGTGGATTAGTCTGGTAATCACACACCCTTAATCCAGCACCACACACTCTAGATCCTGCAGTCACTGAAAAGCCCCGCTTATACCACTTGAGGTTTGAAGGGACATCTAGTCACAAACCATAACAGTAACATTTAGCCACTTCCTACTTCCAGAGAAATTGTGCCTCCAGCTTCCTCTGCTTTTCCCTATGTATTACCACTGCACGGCTACTTTGTGTTTTTCCAATTATTTTTACAAATAGGGTGGTAGTGGGTCTTTTCACTATAGTCAAGTAAATGTGGACAATAAAACAACTGACCCAAAGTTATACAGTGAGGTCCTGCATGATTCATGACAAAAATACTGGGGAATGGAGGGGCAGGGGGAGGGTGGTTCCAGGAGAGCACAGGGCTTTATAGGCATGCAGACTTGGGAAAGTCCCCACCTACACCTACTTCCTTGTTAGCTGACCATGCAGGCTATGGGTTGGTCATTGCCTTCCAGGCCTTTGTTGCTGCATTCACTTATTTCAGTTAACAGCACTCCATTGTGCCCTTCACTGCGAACCTTGGCTTTCTATGGTCTGAAGCCACATGTTGACTTCAGTCTCTCTCCTCTTTAGTATTATTCTCTATCTGGCTTGATCAGATTCGTGAATAGGAGTGAATCAGAGGCCACCTCCTCCATTAAGCCTTCCCCGGCCCCCAATTCTGGGTACAATTTCCCTTTTCAATGTTTCTCCAGCATGTTCTCTTCTCTCATCCTGTTTATTGTCTTGTCATATTAATTTGTGTTTCCCCTGCCAGACAACTGGGACCATATTTCTTTGTCACTTATGCCAGGTTCCAAAGTGCCTGGTACATAATAGGCATTCGATAAGTAATGGAATAAATAAATAAATACATTTAAATGTCCACAGAGCCATTAAATAGCAGGGAAACCTAAGAAGGTGAGAAGCCCACCGAGCAGGAATATACAAGAAATCCTGTTTATTGAGTGATCAGTAGGCAGTAGAAATTCCCTGGTGCTGTTTCATTTAATTTTCAGAACCATTTTGTGAGGTGGATAGTCACTAATGCCCAACTTACACAGAATCAGAGCTGGGATTCAAAGATTCGCTACTCCGATTACAAACTCATGCTTGGAATCTAGAAATCTAGTATGGATCAGGGCAGGAGAGAAGCAAGAGAACCCACTGTCCCTCCCCTCCCCAGAGCAAAGCTGTGCATGGGTCACAGGGTGCTGAAAACAGCCGCCACCTGATGTCAGGAAACAGCTCTCCTTGGGAGACTCCATCAGCCCACCTTGGCTCTCCAAAACTTTGTTGTGTTAGTCAGCATTTCTCCTTTTGCCCATGCAATGTTTCTTCAGAGTCTGGGGTGAAACCAACACTGCTTTTCACAATCAAGTCTTTCCCATTACCAGGAACAGCCAGACTGACCGGGAGCATTTCATCTGCTGTTTTTCCTAGAGCTTTGGTTCTCCCCCTCAGAGGGCCCCCTTTCCGTCTCTAAGTAAGGTTGAATTCTCAGATGGTAATTTTAATTATAAGCATATGTTGTTGCTCTCAGCTTCCACTGGACTTCCAAGCTTTAGTTTTAAAGGCAAAAACAATAACAAAAAATAATAGAAAGTCATTTTTTAGAATACATTTTCAGTTGAGGGGCAGTGTCTATGGACAGAAAAAGAGTTTGTCAAATGCATACTTGGAGCAGATTTGCATACTAAGCACGAATGCGAAGCAGGTAGCCATGTCAGGCAATTACTGCATCAACAGAACAATGTTTTATAGCTTAATGTGATGGTCACAGGATTTGAATCTCAGAGACTTGTTGGCTTACGAAATGCTAATGGGGAACTGAAAACTCCAAAAAGCATCCTGATGATCTTTGTGAACCTGGCCAGGGATTAGTCAGAGCACCAGACATTTCTGTAAACAATGTGGATTTATTTAACCCATTGTAACCTGCTTTTTCTTCTGATTTCTCTTCTCTTTCACAGAGCAGCATAAATTTCAAAGGCAAGGTTGTGCACACCTTGGCTGGGTTTGCTTTAGGTGTTTGTAGGGGTAAAGGTAGAAGTTATGGGTAGAGGCCCAGAATGACATCTTTGTCTGTTTGTCAGGTGGGCTGGGTTTCAGTCAACTTGGAGTCCCTCCTCCCACCCTCCTTCTGATGTCTCTACTACTACATAGAGGATAAATAGGAACCTCAAGACCCAAATCTTCCTTCACCCCATGTCCCTGCCAGTGAGATGCACTCAGCAAGACTGGGAGGTTAAAAGGCAGGAAGCACCATAATCTTCTGGAGTTCATTTGAGCAGAGGAGCAGCTCACAGAATTACTGGGAAACATCTGAGAAGTAGTGAATGTAATTCTACATTTCCATTACTGTAACAAATACCCAAGGAAATAAACTTATAAGGAGGGAGTGTTTATTTTAACTCACAGTATTGGAAGTTTCTGCCCGTGAAGGGTGGGCTCTGTTGCTTTGGACCTGTGGTAAAGCAGTGCATCAGGGTGACAGTGCATGGGAGGGCAAAGCTGACTGGGCCTCCTCACACTCTTTCAAGGGGACCTCTCAAATGATCCAAAACCTCCCACTGCCACACCTCTTAAAGTTTCCACTCTTTCCCAATATGCCAGGATGGGTACCAAGACTTTAATACATGGTTTGGAAAACATTCTAGATCCAAACAATAGCACCCTTGATCCAATACCTCAAAGAACTCCAGTGCTGGCTTTTCTGACCTTTACTTCCTGATTCTCCAGCAATTGCATATTTAGACCAACTTCCGGTTTGCTGGATAAACTCTGTCTAATGCTGCATTCTTTTTCTAGAGAGCCATAACACTTCATGGACCAGCAACTCACTAGTGATTTTTCTTATTATTTCTTATAAAACTAATTTATTGAAGCTGGAAAGGGCCTTTGAGATCATTGTAGTCTGCTCATTTCTCAAAATTTGGATTTCATTGAGAAAATTTTACATTACCAAAACTTTATAAGTGCCTACATTATCTTACAAGGAGAGAATTGCACACCACAAAACTCATTTCATGCAAAAATTATCAAAAATATTCTAGACAGTTTCCCTCAGGTTATGTGTAGAAGATGTACATAAAACAAATGAGTTTTATGTTTAGCCTTAGGTCTCATGTCCAAGATATCCCATTATGTATATAAAAGTATTCTAAAAGTTAAAAAAAAATCCAAAGTCAGAAACACTTCTGGTTCCAAGCATTTTGCACAAGGGGTTCTAGACCAGCATTTGCTAGTATTTTTAATTTCTATTTTATGGAGGTAGAAATCAAGGCTCAGCAAGATTAAAGCTAGGAAAGTGGAAAATACATGAATGGTCATCTTGGCCCCTTCCATCCTGCTGCCCCTCCAGGTGAGCTCCTCAACACAGAGGAGACATCTGTGTCAGAGTTGCCGCCAACTGTTCCAAAGTAGCTTAGGCATGGCCAGGCCTGCAGGCTGTGTTTAGGCATGAGGTCTTAGGAAGGTAGATTGAGCTTAGGGGCCCAGTGACATCACAGTTTTTATATCTTCAAAGAAACTTTTGAAGTTCCAAATGGATTTCCAGTTTTTCACTTCTTTCCGAAGCTTTTCTCCAGCTAGCAGTCTTCCAACGGTCCCCTGGAAACTTGAAATTACCAACTCTACCATTTATTCACTCTATTCTCTTCCCTTGGATGCCCAACTCTTCACCCACACCAGCTTTTTTCTTTTGGGTCTAATTCATATCTCACCTTTTTAATGAAATCCTCCTGTACCAGAGCAGCTTTTTTGCAAAATCCTTTGATACTACTCTGTTCATACAGCTCAAAGTACACATTGCACTTACCATTACTGGTCTTTTCATAAAGGGACATATTTATTATCCTGTCACATACACTCTTCCATCTGCACTTCCTACCTGTGGTATCTTGACTATGTCATTAAACCTTTCAGAAGTCCACTTTCCTTACCTGAAAAAAAAGACAATGGTATTTCCCCACCAATTTCTGTAAGGATCAAACAAGAGGGCAGGACAAAGTTCTTTATAAACTGCAAAACTTATCACAAATATTGCCATTATGATGATCATTATAATTATTAAACAATTGTTATACTCCCTGTATATATTATTAACAAATATCTGAAGACTTAGTGATCAGAATAATCTGGTAGGTGAATACTCTATAAGCAGTGGAGCTGGTTGAGGATTACTGAAGTCAGGCAATAACTTCTCTATATTGGGACGAGGCTGGCTACTAAGCAGTCAGGGTGCAGAAAGGATCATGGAGTGACTGAGGCAGGTAGGGTGCTACCCAGATACCGAATGAATAATGCCCTAGCCATGAATACGAGTGAAAATCTGTGATTTGCTCCAGCTAACAGAATATGGCAAAGTTGATAAGACTTTAATGTCATGCAATACATCATGTAAGACAGAAGTAAATTCTCCAAAGTATTTGAAGAAGCAAACTGCCCTGTTTATAGAGGTACTAGGCAAGAGAATGAGGCAGGGAACTTCAAGGACCTCACTGTATCATTGTATACCCAGGTCATCCTCCTGGGCTCATTTGGAAGGATGCAATCTCAGTATTTCCCCTATCCTCAGACACAAGAAGAATCCCATCTCTGCCACCATCCAAGAGCTTCAGGAAGACTCAAACCTGGGGAAATTGGTATCTTGCTGCATTCCTTTCCCCAGTACTTCTTTCCTCGCCCACATCTGAGGTAGGGAGCCCTGAAGACACTGATCTCTTCCCGTCCCTCTGTGCCAATCATTTTCTATTTTTATGATGAGTCTCACATCTGTGGATATGGGAGAACTGACTCCATGAAAGCATTTCATAAAGAAATCAAAGGTCAGAGTAGTTACTTGCCCAAAGTCAAGCATAACAAGGAGCCAGACAGATA
This sequence comes from Fukomys damarensis, assembly GCF_012274545.1. Lineage (NCBI taxonomy): Eukaryota > Metazoa > Chordata > Mammalia > Rodentia > Bathyergidae > Fukomys > Fukomys damarensis. Next base: position 11,213,209 of record NW_022900947.1, on the reverse strand, counting down.
AGATTTCAGACTTGCAATGCAGCCTTACCTGCCAAGACCCTTCATGGCCACCCAGAAGCATGGAGGGATGTTGGCCACAGAGCTAAGCCCATTTGGTTCATCCAATGTCTGCACATTCAGAATCATGCTATAAATATTTGTTATCTCATAGTTCACATTAGAGTTGTTGATAGGTCTTGATTCAGTGTTGAGAGGGAGATGGGAAGGGTTGATATTCAAAGACATTTTTCTTGGTTTCAATACTTAAGAGCAGATGGTGAGAAAGAACTCCAAAGCTGTTTAAAATGTGTGCCCACTCAAAGTGCTTCCTAAGGTCCTCATACACAGCTGCTGAAAGGAGACAGAGAGAAGAGCAAGGAGGTCAGATGACCCAGGAAGTCAAGAGAGCTGCTTCTTTGGGGGTTCTGGGGAGATGGGGGATGTCAGCCAGAGCCCTTTCCCTTTGGTTCGCTTGGTCTTGGGAGATAGCAGCTGTGAACAGGCTGATGGGAAACACACTTAGGAAGAGCAAAAATCTGGCAAGAGAGAAGCCAATTACTCCTGAGAACCCTGGGAATGCATAGAAAACATAGGGAGGCCTCTTTGAAGGATGCTGCTGACAGCAGCACGTGGCCTCCAGTTGCCACTGCTGGTTCCACAGCTGAGTCAGATGTGTGAACAGAGTGGGGGCCCTTTCAACACGCAGCCCCCGTGCTCCCCTGTCTGCCTGAGCATGGGCCAATCTCACCAAGGGTCTAGGTTTGGGGCTGAATGGAGACATTGGAAGGCAGCCGATTAGTGCAGAAGAAAATTTTAAGCAAGCAGAACTCTATTTCAGAAGACGGTGAGATGTCAAAACTGGAAAGGATTCGAGGGGCCATGGAACTTAGGGTTAGCTGATAGCTTGCTTTGAATATCTCCTTGGTGATTTCCTGGAGCACCACATGGAAGGTGGCTGGGCCCAGAGGAAGCAGTGCTGTGATAGATTAGTGATGTCTAATGATGGCCATGCATTGGGAGTAGGAGTGAGTGGCCTGTCCACCATTTGCCATAATGGTCAACCTACAGATGTGCAAAAAGGCCCCAGGAAGAGAAGAGACATTTCCAAGATACAAATCCAAGAGGCAGTGGCAGGGCAGTTCTCATACTCTGATTACTCTACAACTCTTATCTAGGACCTATTTATTTATGTAACAAAATGCTTTTTGAGCTTGTTCTGTGTGAGAGGTGTTCTCCTGTTTTAGTTCTTAGTCACTAATGCAAACATGGACTTAGCTCTTCATCTTTTGCAAAGGACCGTTGTCCTTGGTTAAACCTTGAGACAAAGCACTGTCAGTATTTTGGACTATACTATTAAACGGGTGCTGTGTGGCAGAAACTGTCTTCAGTAGTTCATGATTCTGAAATGCTGCTACACCATGTCAAGACCTTGGACTCTGGAGCCAGGCTTCTTGGTTTCCAATCTTGTCTTTGACTTACTGGCCAAGCAAGTTATTTAAACCCTCAACACTGCCATTTTCTCATCTCTAACATGGGGATAATAATAACAGTACTTGTTTCATAATGTTGTTACAGAGATTGAATAAAAGAACTTTTAAAATAGTGGCATCGAATAGGGGCTTCGTGTCAGTTATTATCATTTCAAATTCAGTCTTCACAACATCACTCTAGTATGGATAAGAGTACCATTTCCATTTTACAGACCAAATCATCTGGGTGTAGAACATTGTCAGTGAACACTTTCCATCATCATTGTCTTTGTGTGTAAAAGCTAAGGATAATGAAGAGTGGCTTCCAAGATGAAGATGGAAAGATCTTTGCTGTCATCCATATAATTAATGGACACTCCTCTCTTATCCCCACATGTCCAGCTATTTATCGGCCTGAGCTATGTGTCAGCAGCATTTCATTTTCAGTATTGTCCTGTCATACCTGAATTTCTTTCTTCTCCTCTGCTCAACACTAGGAGCCAAATATCGGGGAACAATGCCCCTCAAGGAGGGCCATAACCCCAGCCCTGAGCCAGGTGTGGTGGTGTCTCACCTGGAAGGACTGATCTGTCCCCAAGTTGAATCAGGCTTATTTCCTGTTTCTTGAATTATCTCCTTCCTCTTCACTTCCACTGCCACTTCTTTGTGGTTTAAGTCACTGGCACCTATCAATGAACAACTTCAGCAGATTTCTAAGGAGCCTTTGCTTACCTATGTTTATCCTTCTCTGAGCCTCTCTGTACAATTTACCCAAAGAAATTTGTGGAAAATTCAAAATTTATCATTTCACACTTTTCCTGAAACACACACTTGAAGCATGTTATGAGCAACAACACACTCCCTGATGTGGCTTGCAGAGAGGAAGACTCTGTGGTTGCAGCTGGTCCCCATGTCCAGTCCGACCCTCTGGTTCCCTGGTGTTTCATTCTATCAGTGCTGTGCTCTCTGCACCCCCGCCCCCACCTTCGTATATGCTGCCTTCTGTCAAGAGCAGACCTATCCCCACCAACCTTACTGAGTTAACGCTTAGCTTTCAATAGAATGGACATGAGTTTAATTCGGTTATAAACCTGAAGATAAGAAATGGCATTATTACTTTCTCTTTAAAAATCACATTTTAAGTCCCAGGTCACCAGGGGTTCAAGAAATTCCAATTCATTGCTTTTCATTTGATTGACAGTGTCTGGAGACTCTGGTCTTCAGACATCAAGGTCCCTGCTGTGAGGCTCACTGTCCTAGCTCAGAAGGTCCACTTCTCCATGCTGTGCTTTGGTAGCCAGTATGGTGGGTGTGCCCTTCCTCTGGGCACATTGCCAGCTATTTACCTGTGGACATTGGGTCCTAGCACCTCTCTGTGGGACTACAAAGGAGGACTTTTGCTCCATTTGCTGCCAGGAACAGCTCCATCTTGTCCAACTTGACAACCAGCCCTCATGACCAAATTGAGTTTGTTGTCAAGTGTCCACTGTATGGGTCTTTGGAAACTAAGTGAGGTCCTGGAGATAGCAGAAGGGAAAGATGCTGACACTAGTTTCTCTTAGTAACTCTCCCCACTAAAACACACACACACATACACACACACGATTCTTAAACATTTTTATGCCAAAGACTCCTTTTGAGGACTGATGGTGCCTTTGGACCCTCTTCTGAGACTGTTCAATCCATGAAATATGCAAAGGTTCAATTTTACTGAAATAAGATATCCAAGTAGTTTTAAATTGTAACATCATGATATATATGTAATTTTCATTAACTTATTAAATATCAAAATCCTGTGTTAGGTATAACAGCTAATTTCCCAGTGGAGAAAAATGTAAACACTGTTTCAAAATCTCTGTAAAAATCATATGATTGCACTAGTTGGCTACAGTCATAAATTTAGGAAAATGATAAATTTCACTGAGAGGGCAGGGAAAATAAAGCTAAAATGCTTTTCCTATACCAGTTCAAGGAACCTGAGTGAACTGCTGAAGGAGTAGCCCATTCTCCTGGCACATTTCTCTGTTCTCTTCCTCACTTGTCGTGAAAACCTTGTGCTTTGCTTCCTTCTCCCTTTCACAGATGTTTATACAATGGTGATATGATTATGTGATTATATGAGAGACCGTAAATTCAGCAACAGGGAATGTGTATCCTGTTTGCAATTACATCCTTGTATTAAACACAGTCCACAGTACTTAGTAAGTGCTCAAATAATCGATAAACAAATGAAAAGTGAATGAATATTGAATCCATTCAACATTATGCAATGTGGAAAATCAACTGCGGCTGTTTTAACTACCTAAACTGTGAAATTCTTCCCAGATGTCTGGTGGCTCCTTCATGATGAAGGCTGGATGTCTGAGCTGCTGGTGGTGGTGGGACAGAGGTTTTATGGGAACAATGAACTGGTGCCAAAGGGAGAGGAATAGAGGGTAGGGGAGGCTGGTGGAAATGAAGGCCAAATTCTAGAAGTTTACCTAGTGGGGTGTGGAAATAGGGAACTCGAGATGAGTTTTGGAGTCGTTCCATGTGTCTTGCTTTTGGCTGCAACTAACATGACAGTGAACTGAAAATGCCTAAAAAAGTAAAGACGGTTGCCTTTCTATGTCAAGAGCTAGGTGGTACAGCAGCTCAATGATGTCCCAGGGGCCCAAGCTGCCTCTTTTTTTTTTTAGTTGGACAACTCCAGTGGGACAGTATTGCATCCACATAAAGAGATGTGCAAGATTGCTGTAGCAGCTCCACACATCAAGTCCACACATGATCACGTCCAAAATAGGCAAGGGGAGGGAGTTCTATGTTGTAACACAAAACTATGCCATACTAGTATAATGCTTTGAAATAAGTCTTTGGGAATTGAGAGGAGAGGACGATGATTGTTTTAAACCAGTGCTAAGTCACCCTTTGGGACATGGTGCCAAGTGGTATCTCCAATGGAAGTGACAGAAGTTCTCCTAGCAAGGAAAATGGGGGCATGCTTGTGAGCAGCCAGAGTCCACTGTGTTGACTGAGGTATCTAGCCAAGATGTCAAGGATGGAGGCAGGAGCTCGTATAAGTCACTTTGCCATCACTAGGACAAAATACCTGATGTGCAAACTTGAAAGAGAGGTATATTTTGGATCCTGATTTCAGTAGGTTTGGCCCATGGTTGGCCACGTCCAAGGCAGAAACCACATGAAGAACTGTATGGCGGAGGAAATCTATTCACTATATGATGGCCAGGAATCAAAGAACAAAGGGAAGAATGGGGAAAAAGTATACACTCATGGAGGTCATGCACCCAGTTACCTACCTCCTTCAGCCAGGCTCCGCCTTCCAACGGCAAAGTCACGGTGAATTTATCAATGGACTGATCTACGGAGGAGCACCGTGACCCCACTATCCAATCACCTTTCACAGCCCCACCTCTGAATATAAGGCATTTGGGAGGGATTCTGAAGCTAAATCATAGCAGGCGGTAAAGGAGACCAGGGGCTCAGGTTAGGCGAATGTCTTTTGCCAGGAAAATGGCTCATGCTTTAGCGGCTTCTCACACGGCATTGGTACTAATGGGGTGAATCTGTCTGTTGTTTTCAACAACTGCTTAACAGAGCAGCCCAAAGCAATATCCCAGAATTTTTGTGGACATTGCTTTTAAAATTGGAAAGCATGTAAGGACTTTTAATTTTAAAAATCAAAATACATGAACACCTGTGACTGCATCAAATCTAGAAGCACACACAATGGTTAACAGCAATTGCTTCTTGGAAGCAAAACTGTGAGTGTAAGGGTAAGATAGAAGCTTCTCTTCATATGTACCCTTGTACTGTTTGGTTTTTAGCACATGCATGCAATATTTTTTAAATTAAAATAGGTTTGTTTAAAAAAATAGACTCAAATGATTATTTTCTGTTGTAAAATTCCCATTAGCAAGATCTTTCCATCATAGAAAATATAAATAGAACTTTTTAATTGCCTGGATTTAATTAGTACCTACTATGTGCCAAATAATTGGTATTCATTTGTTATTTAATCCTCACAGCAAGCTTGCATGGTAAATATTAATAAATCTACCTTACAGATCATAAAATTGAGATCCAGTAAGATGAAATATATTACCCCAAACCACCCAGATAAATAGCAGACTTGGGATTTAAATCCAGATAAGTTTAACATTGAAGCATATGGTTTTTAAACATTACTAAGTTATCTTTCCAGTGTGTGGCAGTGTAAAGGAAAAAAAAAGAGGGAAGAGATGCAATTGATTCTCATTGTTCACTGTGGCTGGGTTGTACAACATTACTGGAAACACTGAATTAGGGTATATTGAGCTGTTGCTCCTAGGGAAAACACAGGATTTGTTTTCTTTTTTGTCAGTTGAAAAATATATAACTTTATTTTATGTGTCTTGTTGTTCAAAGATCCTTTCAAAATATATATTGTTGGTTCTTTAACATTGAACATAGCCAAGAGCAACAGAAGGAGACTCATCTAACACCTGTTCTCTCCCAAAGGTCCCCCGGAATTTAGGAGCATGAGCCAGCACCGTGGTTCTGTGACAGGGGCCACTCAGTCCAGCATATCATTAACAAAACACCAAAATTTGAGAAATATGTCACTAACTAGTCATTTGTTCTCATTATGAGAACTAAAACATGGCGGCCAAGTGTCATCTCACTGACCCTTACCTGGAAATTTGAAAGTCAGGACTAAAATTTTTCCCTACTCTGCACATGTCTTCAAATGATAGGTGATGCTTTACAGGTTATAAATAAATTTTAGGAAGTGGGCAAGTTCGCAACTATGTAACCCACAAATAATAAAGACTATCTGCATGTTGCTACCATTTAGGCCAATTTCTTCTAGCATTTCTGGAGAAAAACGAAAGCTTTAAAAGAGACTCTTTTTGGATCACTCAGGTAAAACAGGATCTCCCCAATGGCTGGAATCCACTGGAATCTAGTTATCACTCATTCCAATGCCCTCTGACCTCCTCATCATAATCACTTCTGTACAGCACTAGTCGCTCTTTGACCTATTATTTGCTTAGTGCCACATTTCTTCCACTAGAAATAAACTCAGTAAAAACAACCACTGCACTGTGCGCAGTCTGGTATCTTTATTGCCTCTCAGTGCTTGTCTCACAGTAGATTCTCAGTAAACATTTTGCTGAATGAGTGACAAAGTGAATGACTATTGCACACTGCACTGGGCGTGAGTGGACACCATTCCTGTATTGCAAGCTCTCAAGCTTGCAGGACCTCTTGAAGGCAGTTTGATGGAGCTGCCAGAATTCTTGGCTCATAACCTTGTGTATTAAGCATTCCCACCCACACCATAAGAGAAAGTCAGCACAGGCTGTGTTTCTGAAACTCTGCTGAAAATGCGTAAAGGTTAAGCTCAGTGCTAAAACCACTGACATTTGAACAGCCTCAGTGAGAAAGTAAAGTAGTTGAGAGAAACATTCATTCGAGGTTTTATGCTGGAAGTGTGAGTGCCCATGGTAATGACTTAAAGAACTATATAGACTTGCAGGGATTTGTATGGGGGGGTTCAGTGGAAATGCTGCTCATTAAAATAACTACACTCATACGATAGGTCCTTTCAACCGAAAGTTGGCGAAGCATGGCGAGTGGAGGGTCAAGTTGAATTATCAATGCAACATAAACAATGTTCTCTGCCCAGCAAACTTCCTTTGCCCAAGAATACAGTGAGAGCTGCTTGTCCTAACTTCTTCTAAAACAAAACCAAACCTTACCATCTGCAAGAAGCCCTAACTGACCCCCGGAAGAGGAACTTTTCCTACCATAACTCGTAGGCCTCTGGTATCTCCAACACAGGTTGCTTCATCCATTTCCTTCTTTGTATCCCAGAAGTTGCTCTCGCTTCTTTCTCTCCCATCTTCCACATTAAGACCAAAGTGGTTTTGCTGATAAATTTGACTGTGCCATTTTCCCATTTAAAACCTTCCAAGGTCCTTCTTTGGATAAGGTCTTGACATCTTGTGCGACTCATTCTCCATTTGATCTCCATCCCCACCCAGGTCCACAGTGGAAATAACTTTGACAGTGAGATCATAGGGTTGAAGCGAGTGGGGATTCATTTGCAGTCTTTCTACGTTTGGATAGGTTCAAAAATTTTGAACAAGAAAAAATGAAGTAAGGAATGAAGGACAAATGGAGAGAAGGAGGAAAGAGGAAGAAAGGAAAGAAGGAAGGGGAATAAGGAAAAAGGGAAGGAGAGAAGGAGAGACAAAAAGGAAAAATGCTTTCTGGAGATATCTGGGTCCTGGTGGAAACTTGAATTTGAGCTCCCCTGGAAAAGAGGTGGGGGCCAATATTTACAAAGCCTTAAAGGTTACTCTGAAACTTTCATAGGCTCACATACTTGATGAGGCACTAATATGAAAGGTACTTTCCAGGCCTACATTGGGTTTATGTGTGTGTGTGTGTGTGTGTGTGTGTGTGTGTGTGTGTGTGTGATGTCTTCTCAGTTTCATCAGTGTGATTAGTTTATCTGACTCAGAAGATATCAAAACTACATTTCAATGGTTGTTACAAAGATTGAAGGTTATGATGAGCGACTCTGGCTTACCGGGACCGCAGTGTTTCAGTGTGACTTGAGTTTGATGTGAGAATTCCAGGAAATGAGTATTGGGAAGGAGTGCATTGTGGGAGGGTTTGATGATTGAATAAACAAAAATACCAATTAGTAGGAGAAATGTATAAGTCATGAAATAAGAATCCAGTTAGGAAGAAGGCATTCAAAACTTAGAGATGGCTTAATAAGGGTAGTAACAAGAAGAGCTCACATTTGTTATATGTCTTACCATGGATGTAGAATACTGGACTGACTGGGTGACTGGGTCAAGGGTGTCCTAGATCAGTCCATTTTTTTAAATTTGGAGCTTTAAAAAAGAGAAGCTACAAAGGAACTTGCACAGTAAATAATGCTTCCTGGAGTATACCTGGCATTTCAGATGGTTTTAAAGCACCAATCTTAATAAATGAATAAACAAGGAAAGCCTGTATGAACATCTGATCTTCACTATTCAACTCAATTTCAACATGCCTGTTTAAACCTGGCCTCCCTCAGCATGTTAAAACTGACAGGCCATAGGGATGATTCTTTTCTCCCATAAAAGTTAGTCTGATGATTTTTAGGTGAAACACTAAAAGAAGGACCAGATCTCACAGCAAATCAGAAATTCAGGAAGACAACATTTTCCAGAGGTTTTAAACTTGTACAGCCCTTGAACCAGAACAGGTAAATTGAACTCATGTATGTCACTTTTGTATTCTTTTTAGATCATGTTTTATGAATATAATCCCGAAAAAGTCACTTTTTATAATGCAGCTGGTCTCTTCCTTAGGAAGCTATAAATGGCACTGGTTGTCTTGTTATAGAAATTCCGCACACAGATGGTTCCTATAGAGAGACTTCTTTTCGATGCTGATCTATTTAATAGTTATTGAAAAACTAAAGGTTATACTGTTTGTCAAACAAGATTCATTTTCTAAAAAAAGCATCATGGATTGGGAATGAATGAGAGGTTGCCTATTATGCGTGGAGTTTAGGGAATAGCAGCAGAGGGGGTGAGGTAATGGGAGTCCATTTTTTTACAGGGACTTTTGGTTTATAAAACTGGTGTTATATTTTAACACAAAGACACTATAGTCCCTTGGAAAAGGTGTATGATTTGGTGTTAGAAAGAACCTAAATTATATCGAGCTGGATCCATTAATCCTGGATCCATTAGCTGCTCCTCTTCCTATAGACACTTAGCTACAAGAAATGGAAAATAAGGAACAAGGAACAGCATGGTGGTGTGGTCTGAGACACAGGCACACAGACTGTCCGCCATTCTCCTCTGTGTCCTTCCACCTTCATCCCTCTTCCCTTCCCTTGCCTTAACATATATCACGAAAGAAAACCCTGCTTAATATACATAGACCAGTCACTGGATCCCATCACTAGAGGCTTAGAGGGAGAACAGATTTAGGTCGGAAATGGTAGATTTTTACCAGTGGGTGTGCTTTTAATATATATTGACGGTTAAGTTGGGTTACTGACTTGATTGGCTTCAGAGTCATGTATGAGATTAGTAAAGCACACTTCTGAGTGTGTTTGAGTGGGCTGTGGAGGTGTGAACTTGAGAGTAAATGTGTCTCTGGGCCCTGGTTCTTTGGCAGTGTTCCCGTACTCTGTTTCTTGGCTGCCTTGAACTAAGCAGCTCTGCTCTGCCTTGCCTTTTCAGTATAAAGTTTCTGCCTTGAAATTATCCCACCATGGACTGAATTCCCTGAAACCGTGAGCCATATAAACTGCTCCTCCTTTAAGTTGTATCAAGTATTTTATATCAGCAATTGGAAAATTTACTAATACGAATAGGAAAGAGGGAAGGAGAAGCAAATGAGCCTCAGTGAATAGTCAGTACACGACGTTTACTGCAATAGAATCTATCAGTTATGATATTTTTCTAAAGATTAGCATTTGTGCTATTTAAACTTTTGAACTAGGGCTCCTCGTACCTATATGAAGGTCAGCACCAGCTCTGACTGCATTGAGGATCAGGACCTAGCAACGAGCAGGCTTTGCACCCTAAGTTCTGAGCACTGCCCTGGAGGGGCTTCTTTGCCCTCTGCTTCTGGCTGGTTCGGACCAGTGGGAGGTGCTGGGTAGAGACAGATCAGGAAGACAGAGAACGGGACATATAGCTTTCTCCTGCTTCCCTCTTGCATTAATTACTAGGGTTCTGGCCACAGCTGGGCCCCTTCTTAACATCTTCTGGTAGGCGACTCTCCCGTCCAACACATACACCTCAGGTCTCACTATTTTCTTCCCTTACCCTCCCCTCCAAGGCCCAGAAAACGCTCTGGCTTCTCCTGCTTGCTCTGTGGTGTGGCTTCCTCAGTTTCTTGGCAGTACCCTACTGGATACCCTGTTCCTCCATCACCCTGCACGTCTGCTTTCTGGTTATTTCCTCCCTCACAAGGGCACTCTTTGCTGCAGATGCTGGAAACTACTTGTAGCTGCCTGCAGACAATGTGCTGTCCCTTGCCCTATTCAAACAGAACACCTTTCTCTGCGCACATTCCCTGCCTCAAAGGCTGGTGATTTGCCCATTTCCTCTTGGATCCACTCAGTCTCTGCTCTTCCCCGGGAGACCTTCCCTGGCATTCCTAAGTTAGGCTGGGTATCCCGCCCCCATCATTCCCACCACATCAGGCTCCCCTGCCTCTCACTGGAATTGCTGCCCCCTGGGGAGCAGTGGTAATCGTAATACGTTTGCATCCTAGGTGCTCACCACAGTGGATGGTATATATACCAGCTTAAGCCGCTGGGACAAAATTATTTCTGGAGCCAGCTTTTGTCTGGATAGGTTCTTCTTAGGAATGTTAGGTATTTTCAGTTGCTATACTATGTTCTGTTGCATGTACTCTCTGAGGTGAGTTTGCCCCATCCCTCCTTGTGCCAGTCTCAATATCAAGGACTAGGTTTGTAAAGAAAAAAGATGGAGGAGAAGCCAAATGAAGGCTTTTGTGAACAAGCAAACACCTAAATCATGGGCAGAGTGCCATGTTCTACCCATTAGGAACCAGAAGTTAGAGGGTAGCACCCATCTTCTTTACATACGTATAATTAGAAAAGAAAGACAAAATTTGTCTGTTTCATTCCCCTACCCAGTCTCCTACCTACCTTCCAATAGAATCAATGTGTCTATGAAATGTGTTTGTAAGACTCTAAAGCCGTCTTTGATATTTTTTGGTTTAAAAATATTTTTAAGATGCTTATAGTGCTTATACTTGAGGAGCCCTGAACACTGCTAAGTGAAAACTAAGAGTAGTGACTTTTTTTTTTTTAAGGCTGGGATTTAGCTCAGTTGTTCCAACGCCTGCCTCACAAGCACAAGGACCTGAGTTCGATCCCCAGTACCAAAAATAAATAAATAAATAATAACTCACTTTAAAATTAATTTTACCCAAATGTACACCAGTATTCTTTGCTTTAATAATTTTTGCAGCCAAGCCTCCCCCAAAAGCCCCCCAAACAGTACTTATCTATAGTCATATGAAATACATATTTTTCAAGCCATACTTTATTTGTATGACAATTCTTTTTTCCTATATCCATCTTATGACAACAACGAGGATAAGATAGTCGACCTTGACCTCGCTTGATGTGGCCCATGATGAATTTCATAGGGGATTTCCAACCTCTCCTTCAGTGCAGCAAGAAGCACGGTCTGAAACACCTTCTCAGGGATACCGAGGCTGTGAGTGTTGGCCAGGTCTTTCTCCCAAGGCTTTCACACACACGAAGTGTAAACACATATAAAAATTATTTAACTATCTTTTATTTCTCCAAGAAATGGCAAGAGAAACAAATTTCCCCAAGATGCTTTCCCAATACTCGGGTTTAAAGAATTATATCTCAATGGTTTAGAAAAAAGAGTCTCAAACATCTTTGGCTTTTGTAGCTACTTTTTTCTTGTTCCAAAGCTGACATTCTTCATGAAGCTTTCTCTGATCTTAGAACATGTCCTGCTGCTCTCCACCCTTAGTGTTATACCCTGTAGCATTTATGTGATCACTAGTCAGCCATTCACTGCTTTCTGGCAATAGTGTAAGTCACGTTTGGATCCAAGTTATCATTTCTTTTTTAAGGCTGTTTCCATGGGGGAGGCTGATATTTTGCTAACCCACAAATGCCAAAGTGGCCATGTCAGAGTAGCTATGGCAGTGGCAGAAGGTTTTATTACACTAGCGAACAAGGCTATGCAGAAGAGGAGAGCCAGAGAAGTGATAGGAAAACTACAGATGACAGAATATTGGTGAACTCAGCCAAGCACAGTGATAATGGTACCCAGCTATCACAAAGAACACATGTTTATACAATACTCACATGTATGGGCAAGAGCTAACTGACTAATTTTATAATAGGTTATTTCCGTTTCTATTCTGTGTAAAACAGAGAGTATCTCAACAAAGGCTTTTAAGGCAGCTTTCTTTTCTTTTTTCTTTTGTATCCCTGCTGTTGGTTGCTAAATGTAATTGCTTGATTATGACACCAGATACATATGCCTTAGAAGAAAAGTCCACCAGGGTGATTCCTGCTTCTGTATGAAGACAGGGCTAGTGGTACAAGAAACAGAGAGGCAGGGAAAGTGACTACGCTCCATAAAGAGTGTGTTACCTCAGTCATGTTAGCCACTATAACAAAATTTCTAATAGGAATGGCTTTACTGTGGAGAGGTTTATTTCTTCCTCACATAAACCTTCAAACAGATGCTCTGAATGTGAGAAGAGTGCTTCTCTTCTCCAAAGCAGAGTTCAGGACCCACTTTACCCCCATCTTGCAACAGTCATAGTCACGAGACCCAACTGCTTCAAATCAGCGAAGGGAGAAAGCACAGAAGATGACATTGAAGATTTCTGTGTGCAGCACTTGACTTAACTGCTGCTTAGATTGCACTGGCCATAGCTAGCTGCAAGGGAGGCTAGTCATATAGGCTACCTGTATGTACCCAAAAGGAAAGTATTTAGATGAAAAGCTAGCTGGTGTCAGGTATTCAGGTGGAATTATGAAATGTTTGCCATAGTGTACAGCATATAGTGCAAGCATCTCAAATTGCTACTTGCCTACTTCCTACTTTTTATTCATTTCTATGAAACAAATGGGATCTGAGCTCTGTAGCCAATATCAGAAAACCTTCATTATATGATAAATCATTTTATTGTAATTAAATCATTATAATAAGCTACACACTGGCATGGAATAGCATTACAAGTAGCTATAGAATAGGTGTTCTTTGGCCGAGCACATGGCCTATTTCACTGCTGACCTCCAAAACCCACCTCTTCTGTTTCCTCTCTCCCATCTGATCCCACCTCTCACATAGACCTACATCTCTTTCTCTGGAAGGTTCACCTTTCTAAGCACATCATGAATTTTCAGTTGCTATACTATGTTCTGTTGCATGTACTCTCTGAGGTGAGTTTGCCCCATCCCTCCTTGTGCCAGTCTCAATATCAAGGACTAGGTTTGTAAAGAAAAAAATAAAGAGAAAGAAAGAGAAATGAAGGAAGGAAGGAAGGAAGAAGAAAGCAAGAAGGCAAGCAAGCAAGAAAGAAAGAAAAGGGAGAGAGACAAAGGCCTAAGACCCACACCAGTCCTCCATAAACCCTACATCCAGACCTTCTCTGTTAAATCTGTTCCTGTTTCTTTTCCTATCATCTTTTTCTTCTTCTTTTCAAAACCATTCCAATCAAAATTTCTTTATCTACACTCTGAAAATATTTCACACACATCAAAACTTGTGGTTTTTCAAAACCTTTGGTCTTGGGACATTTCACATACTTAAAAATTATTTATGAGAAAGTCTTTATGACCTAGAGCTAGGTAAAGAGTTCCTAGACTTGACACCAAAGGCGGATTCCATTAAAATTTAAAACTTTTTATCTGAAAGACCTTGTTTAGATGATTTAAAAATATCCACAGACTGGAAATTGTAAATCACATGCCTTCCAAAAGACTTGCATCCAAAATATAAAAGAACTCAATGAACTCAACAGTAAGACAATAAACAACCCACTAAGAATATGGGTGAAAGACTTGAATATATTCAGCCAAAGATATTTATGGATCAGTACATAAAAAGAAGTTCAACATGATTAGTTTTTAGGGAAGTTCAAATTAAAGCAATAAGATACCCTTGCATGCCCACTAGCATGGCCAAAATAAAATGTACTGACAATAAATACACTGATGGGAATTTTAAGCTACTTAGTCAGTCATAAATTGTTAATGGGAGTAAAGCTGAGTATAGTCACACTACAGGCATTAGATTGTTTCTCACATAGTGAAATACATTCCTGCATATACCCTACATACAAATATTCACAGTAGCTTTATTTGTAGTAGCTAAACAATAAAAACAACATGAATGTCCTTTAATGGGTGCATGAATAAACAAACTGGTACATCCATTCAACAGAATACTATTCAGCAACAAAAAAGAAAGAACTATGGAAACTATGGATTTCTAGCGTGATGCTATATGAAAAAACCCATCTCAGAGGGTTATATAATGTATGACCCACCTTTATATTTTCTTAAAAGTGGCAAAATTATAGGGATAGAGAACAGATCTGTGGCTAATGTGGTGAAGAGACAATTCATTATGCTGGTCAAGGTTATTATCTATGTACATCTATATGTGTCATAACTTTGCACACATGTACATGTTAAAATGGTAAAAATAAAATCTGTAGCAAATTAATAATAGTTATAGATTTAATAGTGGTGAATCCACATCAGGTTTCTGGTTTTGATAATAGACTGTAGAGATATAAGGTGTTGCTATTGAGAGACTGGGGCAAATGATACATAATGTCTCTCAGTACTATTTTTGCAACTTCTGAACAGTCTTATATTATTTCAAAACTATTGAGATCCTCAAAGAGCTTTTGTTTAGATGTAACACAATTATCAGTATTTACTGTATTAGAAATTAACTCACAATTCTTATATATTTAATTATATTAAAAAATAAGAATAAGCCAATTATGCAATGATAGAAATAAAACATCATTATAAGCCATAACTATATTTTCCAAGATAACATAATGATGCATTGTTCTACATTTTGCAAATCTCTTTCATGTCTAGCTTAATGGGAGAAATCAAGCTTGTCCTATCTTCTTCTGCACTGTATCTATTGTGACTTTGCATGTTACCTCATCTCTAGAAAACTCCACTGTACACTCACAGGAGGACAAAAGTGAGAAAGGAAGATACCATACTCTCTTATGGAAAGAGGTTGGACCTCACAGATCCTCTCAAAATGTCTTGGAAATACCCGCAGGTCCCTCATCGTACTTTAAGAACTGCTGATGTAGGTTAATCCATGTCCCTTAGTGTTCTTGCTATTTGTTTTTGTGTCTCTGTCCTTTGTAAGACTGTGAGCTACGGCAGAGCAGGAACTCTAAATTCTCTCATTTCCCTGGAGGCAAGGATCATGCCAAATATTTAGAAGGAACTTAATACTCATGGCCAAAAGAACAAAGAAAGAGCGAAGGAAACCATTTGTTGTTCTGTTTTTGCTTCTCCCCTCAGAGGTCTGTAGGTGGTTACAGTTTTAGAGTTTAAAGAGAAAATCTGAGTCTCAAGAGGTGCTCTGTCTGTAGGAAAAGAGTCCAGGGAGTGGTGGACAGAGGCTGGGGGACTCTACAAGGGGGCAAGCAAAGCTATTTGCATTCAACGTTCCCTCTGACTTTTTGCTCCCCTTGCCTCCTGCTATTTCTGATTTTTATGTTCCTTGTCAGGACACAGGAGTGCATGCAGGATATATAGCACATGTTGCAAGGTCCGGGAGGGCTTCTTTGCAGGACCAGGCACAGCCAGGATCAATTAAGTAACAAGGAAGGTAGAAAATATAGCTGCAGCTGGAACAAATCAGTTAGTTAGGCATGTGAGTTGCAGCCCATAAAAGGTCAGCAGGCAAGGGTGTGAGTAGCTGTGAGTGAAGTTTTCAGCTCCATGGAACTAGAAAGAGCCTCGTGATCAGTGCTGTGGCATCCTGATTTCCACGCAAGCATGCACACCATGGAAAGAGAAATTGTAGACTTTGCAAATGATGGGCCAAGTTGTGCCCTCCTTGTGTTTCTCGGTTGGCTTCTCAGCTTCGTCCTTTTCCTTGGCCTTGTGTGAGTTATCCACAGTGACAGGCTGGTTTTACATGTTGGATGCAGGCGTCAACTACTAAATCTCAAAGAGTGAGAGGAGCTAAACCTGTGCATGAATTAGGGGACTTCTTGGAAAGGAAAGCGGAACAGAAAAGATCCCTAAATTTAAAAAAAAAAAAAACTTTGCATTTCATCTTAACACACGTGTGATATCACCAGAGATCAAATTTCAGGTTAAGTTCCAGCAACAAATAACTTCTTAGTAAATTGATTAGCTACCTGCTCTTTGTAAGTTTAGCAACAAGGGGTCATTATTTCCTGTGGATTCAGTTCCTCAACCTAAGCTTTTCTCAAAATAGCTATTCCATGTGTGTGTGTGTGTGTGTTGTTTTTAGGCCAAACATCTAAACTGATATGTGACAATGTTTTTCAAGTATCCTTACAAAATTAAGCACATTGTTCCTTTTGATAAGAGTTCAGGACACAATTGGGGTAGGAAACCCTTGTTCAAATGAAAGATTTTAACCAAAAGCAGGAGTACAAATATGATCCAAAGACCAGGGTGGATAAAAGTTCATCTTCATCTTTTCATTCAAAAAATAATCAAAACTCCAGAGAATAACTACATCCTGTGAGTCTAAGAGACTTCAGAAACTAAAAAGATTAGATGGCGCTATTTAAATGGTGCTTGGTGCCTTTTGGCAAATGAAATCACACAAAGTAGGACCCTCGGGAGAAAGTTTTTACCTCTAACTTGTGCTTTCATTCCAGGTAGATGCTTAGAAGAAAACATTGGCTTACAATCCATTTTTATATATGGGCTATAACTTTCATACTTCTAAATACTCTAAGTTATTTTATAATTTAAGATTTAATTCAGAGAGATCAAGCTGTGTATTCATGGTGAGTAAGCTAGTAAGGACTAAAAATGAGGCTTAGACTCAGATCTTTGCTCTAGAAATTTTCCTAAGCTACTTTTAGGAGGAAAATGAAATTAGATCATATGCAGGCAAGGGTATTGGAAAGTCATATAGAGAGACTGGGTATTGCCTTTGTCAAAGTATTTTTCGCGTAATCGTAGCAAAGGCTAAAAAGGTATAATCCCTTGCCTCTTTACACTTTCAAACAACTTTATGCTTAAGTGCATTCCTTTCCATTTAGTATTTATTGAGTGCTTACTGTGCCCTGCTTTGTACCTTAGAGGAATAAAAGAGAAGGACATAATAAGTTATCTCACTTCATTTGTGTTTGGGAATGAGCACAGCATGAGTACAAGGGGAACTTTGGAAGTTACGACAAGGAGGCAAGGAAAGGGGATCAGGTTTGGGAGAAGCTGGTTGGTTCCTGTTGCGTGCGGACTGGGTGCCAGGGTATTCTTTGGAAGGATGCTCAGGGCATTCCTCATGACAGGGCTGTGGGACTGGACCAGTGAGGTCTGATCGGATAGCTAGAGACCTCATCCCCACAGAGAAGGAACAATTGTGTGAACTTCTTCAACCTTTGGCAGTATGTAAATGTGTACTCTTGTGAGAGAGAAACACGGAATGTGTTCCAAAGCACTGGTATGAATCTGCTGGGCTGTAGCATCTTCTCTCAGTACATTTTTTTGTTGTTCTTGTTTTTGTTTCTTGTAGTTTGATTAGCTACCTGCTCTTTGTAAGTTTAGCAACAAGGGGTCATTATTTCCTGTGGATTCAGTTCCTCAACCTAAGCTTTTCTCAAAATAGCTATTCCATGTGTGTGTGTGTGTGTGTTGTTTTTAGGCCAAACATCTAAACTGATATGTGACAATGTTTTTCAAGTATCCTTACAAAATTAAGCACATTGTTCCTTTTGATAAGAGTTCAGGACACAATTGGGGTAGGAAACCCTTGTTCAAATGAAAGATTTTAACCAAAAGCAGGAGTACAAATATGATCCAAAGACCAGGGTGGATAAAAGTTCATCTTCATCTTTTCATTCAAAAAATAATCAAAACTCCAGAGAATAACTACATCCTGTGAGTCTAAGAGACTTCAGAAACTAAAAAGATTAGATGGCGCTATTTAAATGGTGCTTGGTGCCTTTTGGCAAATGAAATCACACAAAGTAGGACCCTCGGGAGAAAGTTTTTACCTCTAACTTGTGCTTTCATTCCAGGTAGATGCTTAGAAGAAAACATTGGCTTACAATCCATTTTTATATATGGGCTATAACTTTCATACTTCTAAATACTCTAAGTTATTTTATAATTTAAGATTTAATTCAGAGAGATCAAGCTGTGTATTCATGGTGAGTAAGCTAGTAAGGACTAAAAATGAGGCTTAGACTCAGATCTTTGCTCTAGAAATTTTCCTAAGCTACTTTTAGGAGGAAAATGAAATTAGATCATATGCAGGCAAGGGTATTGGAAAGTCATATAGAGAGACTGGGTATTGCCTTTGTCAAAGTATTTTTCGCGTAATCGTAGCAAAGGCTAAAAAGGTATAATCCCTTGCCTCTTTACACTTTCAAACAACTTTATGCTTAAGTGCATTCCTTTCCATTTAGTATTTATTGAGTGCTTACTGTGCCCTGCTTTGTACCTTAGAGGAATAAAAGAGAAGGACATAATAAGTTATCTCACTTCATTTGTGTTTGGGAATGAGCACAGCATGAGTACAAGGGGAACTTTGGAAGTTACGACAAGGAGGCAAGGAAAGGGGATCAGGTTTGGGAGAAGCTGGTTGGTTCCTGTTGCGTGCGGACTGGGTGCCAGGGTATTCTTTGGAAGGATGCTCAGGGCATTCCTCATGACAGGGCTGTGGGACTGGACCAGTGAGGTCTGATCGGATAGCTAGAGACCTCATCCCCACAGAGAAGGAACAATTGTGTGAACTTCTTCAACCTTTGGCAGTATGTAAATGTGTACTCTTGTGAGAGAGAAACACGGAATGTGTTCCAAAGCACTGGTATGAATCTGCTGGGCTGTAGCATCTTCTCTCAGTACATTTTTTTGTTGTTCTTGTTTTTGTTTCTTGTAGTATTGAAGATTGAATCCAGAGCCTCATACTGAGTGCTATTCCCAATGTTTTCTATTTTTTTTTTAAACTTTGAGACAGGGTCTTGCTAAATTGCCCAGGCTAAGTTTGAACTTGCAATCTTCCTGCCTCAGTCTCCCAAATAGCTAGAGTTACAGGCCTATACCACTGTGCCCAGCTTCAGAATATTTTTCCTGGGGAGGAGCATTGCAGGCAGCACCCCGATGAGCATTTATTTTTTTTCCATGAAGATATTAAATGCTTACCACATTAGCCAGATCATGGAACCCAAGCAACAGCACCTGAGAAATGCAGAGGAAGGATATGAATGCAAGCCAGAAAGCCAAGAAGCTGGCTGAAATTGCTGTGAGGATCATGCACAGTGAATCCACAGTAATCTGAAGTCCTTTTCTTCTCCCTGAAAAATTTTACACTAAGAAAAATTTAATCCTGGAATAAAAAGCTCTTTTCTATCATATTGTAGTTATTTAGGGCATAAATATAGTTCTTCCAATTTATAGAAGGATTCCTTGCAGATGAATGTATATTAAACTTGAATGTAGGGCTGAGCTAAGCACCTAAAAGCAAAAAAAAAAAAAAAGAAAGAAAAAGAAAGGATGAGAAGCATTTTGTTGTGTAGATGTGAAACTGGCGAGCAGGCACCACCCACAAGAAGACTCTGCATCACAAAGTTTTCCCAGAGGAGGATGAAGAGTCAGAAAGAGCCCCAATTAGCTCAGGATTAGAGAGGTGGGCTGGGAAGAGAACATGAGTCAGTGTTGAGTCATTGTTCTCTAGAAAATAAAGCCTATGTATGCCAAAAATGAGGGGAAGAGGAAGAATTCAAAGCCGCAAAGGAGAAAACCTCCTTCCCTGTACATAAACAAATTATCGAAAGGTCTGAATGTGACCTTAGGTGGCTCAGTTGCTCAGAGACAACTTGAACCTGTTGATCCAAGAAGGTCCAGAGCAGTGAGCTCCACAGCATGACTCTGGGAATGCATTAAAACTAGTTTCTGTCGCAGACCTGCAAGGTCCACTCTCCCTAGAGAATGAAGGAAGCAGTTTATCAAGATGCTTAAGCTTCTTTAGTCAGATATCTCTGATTACCCAGCAGCCTTCAGGAGAAGTGAATTACTCTTTGAAAAATGCCAATTCTTGTCTCTCTTAACACAGTTGGTTCTCAATAAGTATTTGCATGGATGAGTAGATCAGATAAAGTAAGGGCAGCACGCAGGGTTTAAATACACCACGCACCATTTTCAATATGAGAATCATGGCTGGAGATCTGAGAGGAAGTCAGGTATCAGAGATACTGGGGCAGCTCCTTGGGATGGGGAGAGGAAATAAAAGGACAGAGAGATGACATTCCTCTCATCTACAAAGGGAGGATGAAGTGGGATCACAGGCTTTGCGGGTCCTCTTGGCTGACTTCAGCAACATGGGAACATGCCCCCAAGTCCTGAGCAGTTCTGATAGTTTGGTGAAAGGCTGACAGGACCAGGAACAAGAGGAGAAAGTGGCAATTATACCACTTTTACTGGCCAGCGCTGTGAGGCCTTGTGTGTGGCATTTGTACTGCAGGAGAATACATTTTCTGTGTCAAGGATCTTTGAATGATGACTGTTTTAGCTCAGCCTCCTCTGTCAGAGAATTTTCAATGTGATAAGAATCTGAGGTAATTCCACACCCTTATTTTGCAGGTGAACATTCACAGGTCCAAAACACCTTACTCCCCAGTTCCAGAATGAAATTCCAATCTCTGAGCCCCAGAACCATTTTTTGTCCCTTGTTTTGTCTCAGCTGACAGAAGAAAGCACGGAACTTGCTGTTTAACATCTGCTTTCTGGCTGACAGGATGTCTAGACTTCAGGGCATATTCACTTACATACATTGTACGAATTAATTTTGTTTCTCCAATAGGAGTGGTAAATAACAATGACTAGAGGCAGTCCTGTTTTTATGTGGCAGAAATTTATGAAAGTATTTATAGTTCTAGTCAAGGGCAGTGGGGTTTGGGAAGCATTGCGAGGCAGGGAGCAGTGGATTGCCATAGCAACAGAAGCAAGGGAGCCTGGGCCATACCTCTTTTCCTTTCTTAGTGACTGGAGCACTTTCCCAGGTGGCCATGGGAGTGGCGGTGTGGGCTATCATCTGCAAGTCTGGCTCTTTCTTCTCTCCCACCTTGTCCATCTTTGGATTGTGACCCCTGGTCCCTGTATTAAGGACCTGTCCCCATTGCTGACACATTGACCAATCAAGGCACATATAGAACCAAGTGGCAAAGGGCTGCTGCATCAGTATCCTAGGGCTGCCCTAGCAAAATACCCCAAACAGAGTGGCTCAAACAATAGAAGTTTATCCTTTTCTAGAACCAAGATGTTGACAGGGTCACACATGCTCTGAAAGCTCCAGGGCAGATCCCCTTTTTGTTTATCCCTAGCTTCGATCCTTAGCCTTCCTTGGTATGCGGCTCTTTCCCTCCAATATCTACCTTTATTATTACATCACCATTTTCTATGTGTCTATGTGTCTCTTTTCCTCTTATTATAAAGACAATAGTCATACTGGATTTAAGGCCCACCCAAATCCAGTATGATCTGATCATGAATGAATTCATTACATCTTCAAAGAACCTATTTTTGAATAAGTTCCTATTCCAAGGTTCTGGGTGGACATGGTTTAGAGGAACACTATTCAGTCCAGTGTAGTGGGGTTTTGCAATTCTTTTAGAGTGGATTCTAGCAACAGATATCTGACTGCTCAGTGTTCAATATCTATAGATTTTTTTTTTCTTTCTCAGCATATGTTGGGTTTAGCTCCAAAGGCTCCCTGGATTCAGTTCTTATCCATCACCTCTAAATTCAACCTCTTTGTGTCTTGTTGACCACAGTCTATTAACATCACATTTAAAACTGAGTGACTGTTTGCCATTTTTATTTCCTCTCAAGCAAATCCATTTCCCACACCCCCCCCCAACCTATGGTTCCACCAACTGCAGCTGCTGACAAACTACTTCAGACCCACTACCGAGCATTTTCCAGAATGGACTCCCAAGCTCCCTCCCTGAGAACTTGACTTTGCCTTGAACACCTCTTCCCCATCCTTGGTGCCTCCGGCCCCATGACTGTTTCCATGACAGTTGCCACCCCCTGACTTTGTGTTCCATCTGCATATTGCTCATACTCTCCTTATAGCACTTGGCCACCCCTGCCATGCCACATGCATCTGTTTGGGCATCTGCTCCTTTTGTTCTCCCAGCCCTTCCCTGCCATCCTGTCTCCCTACAGATGTCTCGCCATACAGAATGGGGTTTGGCAGCCCTCTCTCATCTTTCTTCTGCTCCAGGTGACTCTTGGGAGAAGCTGTCCTGTGAGGTAAAGCAAGCTCAGAGCTCCTTCTCATCCTTCCCCTCCTCCTGCAAGAAAAACTCGAGTGGAGGATGAGTCAGGGTCCACAATCTTAATCAAAGTATGTTACTAGGGGATAGGTGCTAATAAAAGGGTATAAATAAGCCCCCTCCTTTTAATAAAATGTAGCCAAGAGTTTCCTTCTATTAAAAACGTGCTCTTGTTCCTCTCTTTGCTGTGTGATTGTCAACTTCAAAAATCCATTCAGGATCAGAGGGGAGCCACATTACTCAGAGTCCCCCAGAGAAGCAGAATCAAAAGGAGACATATTATGAAGAAACATGTTATGAGGGACTGACTGGCTGATAGAGTTTTAGAGGCTCAAAATCTCACAGTCTGCCACCGGTAGCCCGGAGATTCAAGAACGCTGATGACAGACCCTAAGACCTGAAAACCAGAGGATCCCATTATGTAAATTCCAGTCTCCGTCCATGCTGATGTGTGAAGGTAGGAAAGATGGAAACTCCAGCTCCAGAGGAAGGAGGATTAGTTCTTCTTCCTTTTTATTCTCCATGGGTGCTCAGTGGACTGGATGATACCAGCCCACATTGGTGAGCTTGATCTTGGTTATTCAGCCCATAGATTCAGATGCGATTCTCTCTGGAAACACATAGTCACACCCAGAAATGATATTTTAACAGCTATCTGGGCACCTCTTAGCCCAGTTACACTGACATGCAAAATTAACCATCACAAATGTCAGGGGACAAAAATCCACAAAGCCCTGTTTACTTAGGCTAATGGAATCTTCCTGATTCTGTACCATGAAATTATATCACCAGAGGCAGAGGGTCTACAGTGGATTTCCACATGGACAGAGTCTGATGGCTATCACCTGACAAGTACTCTCTCCTTTTTCCTTAGTAATAGTTCTCCTAACTCTTGTTCTGACAACTTTATTTCCAACCTCCTATGCATCTTTGCGGGGTCATGTAAGTTCTGGCACAATGAAATAAATAAGATGGTGCATATAGATTCTTTCAAGTGTACTCAGAGTGAAAGAGTATGCCTTCCTCTTTTCCTACTTATTGCTGCCTGGACTTCAGATGTGATGGCTGAATTTGAGCAACCATTTTTAGACCATGAAGAAGAAATTAGCCTATGGTCATAGTGAAACTAGATCAGCCTTGAACTACTTACTTCTAGGTTTCATTCATATGAAAAAATGAATATTTTTCCTCTTGAAGAGTTATTCTGTTGTTGATATATTGAGGGAGTTCCTGGACACTCATAGCTGAGCTTTGAGGACCAAAGTTTCAGCTATCAATGAGCCACCTTCTCCTGGACAGATCATCTCTGTGTGACTCTTACAATCCATTGGAGATGATAATGGCAGAACAGAATCTGAGGATTTGGCATTCCAGGTGCCTGCTATAAAAGGAAAATTTTCACTTATCTTTAAATGATCCCCTCTTAGTCTCTGACTAAATCTAACTCACTATTTCCCAACCTGGTTTTCATTACTAATTCTCCAAGGACATTTTGGAATATGTTTCCTAATCACCCCCCCATAAAATTTTAACAACGCAGGCAAACTGAGTATCTGTTCATGTACGTATTGCATTTGTGCTTCACATAGAAAAAAAGTATATAACTTTTTGTGCTCACCTTTAAGCCCACACCAATGTCTGCTCCCATGGGGAAGACATTGCCCCCACTGAATCCCTCCTGAGATCCTGCTGAGCACGCTCTAACTGAAGACAGTGATGCCCAGTGAACCATGATGCTTGTTTTAAGCCACCCTACACAGACCTGTGGGCTTACTGGGTTGGCCTTGTCCTCTTGAGCTCCCACAAGCCAGGTGCCTTGAGCAGCAGACTTTTATATCTCAAAGTGCTGGAGTCAGGAAGTCTGAGACGAGGGTTCCAGCTCAGCCAGGCTCTGTGAAGGTCCCTTCCTGACTTGCAGAGGTGCTGCAGGTGGCTCATTCCTTTCCAATAGTCAAGCCTCAGCACCAGCACCACTCTTGATGGCCTTGTGTTTGTCCTGTAACAACAAACCAGATCCCTCATTTGCTGGCTCTGTGCTTATTTTATCTCTTCCTAAATGTCATTTTCTGAAATTGTCTCATTGACTGACCTACTTGTTTATGTTGTCTCTACCCACTAGAATGTAAAGATCCATGAAAGACTTTGTCTGTTTTCCACAAGTGTATTCT
Source organism: Fukomys damarensis (assembly GCF_012274545.1). Classification (NCBI taxonomy): domain Eukaryota; kingdom Metazoa; phylum Chordata; class Mammalia; order Rodentia; family Bathyergidae; genus Fukomys; species Fukomys damarensis. The sequence continues at coordinate 11,188,524 of NW_022900947.1, read as the reverse complement.
AAGTACCTAGAATAAGCCCTGGCATGCAGCGGGTACTCAATAAATTTGGAGTAAAGAAGAAACACCTCCTTGTACCTCAGAGCACCATGTTATTTTCTCAGCCTTGGAAATGTGGAAGATTTTAATAACATGCACACACACAACACACACATCGCACTCTAGAAGTTAGAGGGAGTTAGCTTTCTTAGTAGGGAAGCTGTTTTTAGCCCCATTTTGTCCAGAATATCTTCTCAGGCTGGTGAAACTGAGGTATCCTGATCCAAACCCAGCCTCTCTTCAGTGCATACCCTCCTCTCTTACTAAAAAAGTATCCTCCTTCCCTTATCAGGAGGAGTCTCAGCTGTCCAGCCTTGAGTATAAGGGGCTGCCTCAAATCCTCAGAAAGCCAAACTGCACTGGTGGCCACTCTGCTATAAGGTACACTTAGGAAGAGCTGGCTTGCTCCTGCCTGCTAGCATTTCCACAACAGGCCTTGGCCTGGTCTGTCTCTTGCTTGTGTCAGAAACTCTCTGCTTTCTTGGCTTAAAAGGTTGGACGTGGCAGTGGTCAGGCAGAAGTGTTTGCTCCCAGTTCGTCTGCATCTAGGAGGAATTCTGACAAGAGACAGATTGGGAATGGGGACGAGGGATGGGCTGGCTTTCATCCAGCTAGCTGTCACTCACACGGTTCCTTGAAAAGAGACTTCCTGAGAATATGAAAAAGGTCCTCTCCTGGGGAGTACCCTGAAAGAAATCATCCCAAATACCCAGAAATATAGAGTTTATTTTTTTAATAATTAGACACAGCAAAAAGGTCCAACAATATGGGAATGGTTAAATAAAGTACAATAAAACCATGGGATGTTATCCATTATGAATATTGGATAGAAACATCTAACCACGATCTGGAGAAATGCTAAATATTAACAAATATCAGGTGATAAAAGCTGGATGAAAAAGTGTATGCATGCTCTCCTAGCTGCAACAGAAAGGATAAACAATGGTGAGAGAGTAATTGCAGAGAAAGATGTCTAGTCATAAAGCATAGAGGATGACTTATTACAGAGTTCTGGTTTTAGTCATTATTCCCTTTGTTTTTTTCTAATTTTTGAGATACATCGATTAAATAGTTTCCTCCAAGAAGCATTCCATGTTGTTTTTGTAATTCATGATAAACATTTTTTTTGTAAACATCAAAATGAAAAAGGTTAAAAATTTGCTGGTATTCCTACTAGTAGCAATAATGGGGCCATAGCTTTCTCATTTTCTCTACATCCATACAAATCTACATTTTATAAGCAAAAAGGAAATGATACTCTTGCAAAAGTTTATAATCTATGTTTTATTCAGTGACATTTTATGAACATTTTAACAATGACGGTAGTCTCCCACAATATTATTTAAAATCTACTTAGCTCGTGTGGTCAAAAGATGTCACATCTAATTTATCTCCTACTGTATGTTTAGATTGCTTGTAATATTTTAGTATTTTGGATGACAATTGTGGACACTCTTGCTAACTAATTTTCCCCATATATTCTTGATTATGTTCTTTATATTCCTAAAATAGGATTATATTATATTACAAATACACACATATAAAATTTGTATACTGTATACGATATTGTCCAATGATACAGGAATGGTTAAATTTAAAAAGTTCAATAAATTTAATAACCACGGAAGAATGTGTTAGGTATCTTCCCATTGCAGTTCTTAAAAACTCAAATTGCTTTAGAAAGAGAAAGCAGAGAATAAGGAGAAAAGAGATTGATTGTTCACATAATTGCCAAGTTCCCTGAGTAGATCTCACTTTAAGTAGGGTTTGAATCAGGTTCAAAAACATTCTTGGGACCCATTTCTAGACCTGGCTTCTTCTGAGATGAGTTTCTCCCCTGTGCACCATCAACTCAATGTCCAGGCCAGAAAAGAAATAGCGTAATAAAACCTGAGACCTGAGTCTTGTTGGCCCTGGCCAGGCCTACAGAGTAGAGAGGCCATGGTGAAGGCCCTGTCACATGCTCCTTCTGTGGGACTCAGGGACAGTCAGAGGGTACTAGGAATCTTGCACGCTATGAGTGTCTGTGTGTGTGGGTGTGGGGGTAGCTTCCTCAAGCCAAGCCAAGGTATAGTAGCAGCAAGAAGAGATAGTGAATATTCAGTGATTATACGTAAAATAATTTGGTAAGAGATTTGCATCATTTGAAAAGGTAACATCAAAATCCATATCGGATCATGTCTGTGTGTTCTTAAAACACATTTACAGTTCCAAATTGCTTGTAGGATAATGCCCGCCATGGTTGTCTCCCTCTAATCCAGCTCGCTTTTCCTATCTTTATTTTAACAATGTTACCCTTTAATCTTGGCCAAGCCTTATTTATCTCAGAGCCTTCAGATTACGATCTATAAATTGTGGCTATTAACTCTTACTAAAATAATTTGGTAAGAGATTTGCATCATTTGAAAAGGTAACATCAAAATCCATATCGGATCATGTCTGTGTGTTCTTAAAACACATTTACAGTTCCAAATTGCTTGTAGGATAATGCCCGCCATGGTTGTCTCCCTCTAATCCAGCTCGCTTTTCCTATCTTTATTTTAACAATGTTACCCTTTAATCTTGGCCAAGCCTTGTTTATCTCAGAGCCTTCAGATTACGATCTATAAATTGTGGCTATTAACTCTTATTTTAACCTAGCTGATGGAATAGCACTAGTCCTACAAAATGAGCCCATGTCTGATGAAACCACAGCATCCCAGGTTTGGCTGAATATTTTCTAATTAGCTCCAGGAAGCAGATTCACAGGAAAATAACTTGGCTATGATTTTCAAACTGCCTATTTGAACTTACTGTGTACCCTAGTGGAAGGGATCCAATCATTTGACAACAATTTTTCCTTGTATGAAACACATGATTAAAAATTCCTTACTTCAAATACATAATTTTAAGGCAAAGAATAAAGCTCTATACAAATGTAAATTAGATTAGATTATCAATCAATGAGGAACTCATTTGTGATTCAAGTTCCACTGGTATCTAACTTCATCTTGCAGTGGTTGCTGTTCCCTAGCCCCAGGCCCCAACTAGGAAAGATTCCTTCTTCAGAATGGTCTGTGGAGAAGAAACCCACAAATGGGTATAAACTCCCCTCTGTTGCTTCAAAGTGCTCTGTGCTCTCCCAACAGTCTCCATTCATCAACTAACTCTTCCACTGAATTTTTATTAGTGTCTTATAGCAGGTACCCTGAGTGAGGAAGTGCTCATGTCTTATTTTTCCTTACAGGTCACTGTCTCTCCTTAAATTTGGAGCTGGTCTATTGTTCTGGGGCCTCAGATCTTGATCAAGTAAAGACAGTTCATGAGTTTCCAGATTGGCTTCTTTTCTAAGATCTGGAACAATCCTCTTCCCCAGCTCTCAAAATTATGAGAAGAAACTGGAAATTCTGCTCTAAATTTTAACTTGAAATCTTGTTCTGATTGTAAGAAGTAGGCGCCATTAATACCTTTGTTTTAAAAATGAGATGGACACAGAGTTAAGTTCAAGGTCCCACAGAGCTTGGAAAGAGCGGAGCTGCAACTTGAACCAAACTCTTGTAGCCCTTGTGCAGAATGATCTTCCTATGTGTGTCTTTTGGGAATGGCGCTTTCCTTTGGAGTGACTATAATGCAGAGGATGAGAGACAAGACTGACCTAAAAAAGAGTCAGATCACAGCAGACTTCATATGCTTCAAATTTGGTCTCTTGGCTGTGGTCAGCGAATCAAACCAAAAAGTTATTTGGTACTTATAAAGAATATTTATCCTATGGAAAGAATAATCTAGCATTACTGCAGAGGCTACATCAGAAAAGCCCAGAATGGTCCAGGTATGGTAATATAAATGTGTAATCCCAGCTCTCTGAGCCTGAGGTAGAAGGATCATAAGTTAGAGTCCAGTGTGGCCGATTTGGTGACCTACTGAGACCTTGTCTCAAAATTAAAGTAAATAAAAGGACTGGGGATGTAACTCAGTGTAAAGACCTTCAGTTCAGTTCCCCAGAAATGCAACAAAACAAAACAAAAATAAATAAATAAAAGCCTGACTGCAAGAACTTGAACCTTGAAAGTTGGCAGTGGGTACCGAAGTTTTCAATGATTTGGAATGAGAACATAAATAAGACTTGTTGTAAGGGTGGAGAACAGGTTATTAGAGAAGCTGTGTGGGGTCTACACTGCACTTCTGAGGAAAAGATGGTAACATCAAATGAATTTATTCAGAGGCAGGAGCAGTGCCTGGTTTGGAAGGGGAGGTAGATGATAAGGTGGTAGGCAGATGAGCTACAGATATTAACTCAGAGGGACAATCTGATATATATCTAGGAACAGGAACCCGGGGCACTGATGAAGTCTCTGGGCCACTGCATAAGGTGAGCATTTCTAAGGCATTTCCCTGACTTCCCCACACCAGGGAGACTCTCTAGTTTTGGATGTCAACAACTCAAATGGGAATTTTCAGGAATTTCAGTTAGCTTGCATGAAAAACAAGCAGCTCTTTCTTGCTCTTGAATGCTGGAGCTCATCATGCAGTGACAATTTGAAATTTACGGCTCAGGCATTTAACGTGTTTCAAGGAGAACATTATCATCTGAAAACCCCTCACAGAGAAATGTGTCTGTACCAAGAAACGACTCTATCTCCCTTTTGTAAAGAGACCCTAATCATTTACATTTTCACTTTTGCTTCCTATCTCGTGTTAAATAATTCTGACATTTTCTTCAAATGCAAATTATATTTCTGAAAAATACTCACCTGTGACGTTTTACTTTTGAGGGAGAGAGAGAGGGAGAGAGAGAGAGAGAGAGTTTTATTTGAATGTAGTTCTGGCCATCTCCTGGGTCTCTAACCCCCACCCAATCTAGTAACAGAAGGCATCAGTTTTTATTGGGTTTTATTGCCTGGCAATGCAACTTCTGTCAGAAAATGGCTCCATGAATCTTAAATGGCTGAGGCGCTGGTGTGCAAGATAAGCATTGTTAAAACAATAAACCGTGTTCAATATTAACTTCTAAAATCTTAACCTTTGAGTTGGGAAGAACTTCAAGGTCAGCAGGTACTAGATGCTACCCTTCATCACTGAATTTCCATTCTGCCTCTCTGCCAAATGAGAATTCAGCCAGAGTTTATGTAACTCCAGTGGTTGGTAGAAAAGATGTCCCTCAACAAAGCAAAATTAAAGTTATGTTCATCTGAAGACTTCTACCTATTAGTTCTAGTTAGCCACTGGAGCCTTACCCTAGGAAAGAGAAATAGTATGCAATGAGTGGTTGTTCATACTTGGGCTTTGGACAGACACGGTGGATGAAAACCCTTATGCACCTGATGAATAAACCATATTTTGAGCATGATCTGCATTATCTGGAAGCACATCAGAAATTTAGTATATGAGGCTCCACTCAAGACTTTCTGAAGCGTGATGTGTATTTTAATGGAATCCTCAGGTGATCCCGTACACAGTAGAGCTTGAGAAGCATGGCTTAAAAGAACTCAGTTGATTGCCTCCATACTGCACTTCTTTTCTGAAAATTAAGATAGTTAGTTGGATTTGATAATGTGTGAAAGTTCTTTTCACCTGCAAAACACTAAAATTATAAATATTGAATTTTTAAAAGTCTATTAGTAGCCCAGTTTTAGTAAGGGTTAAAGGGAGTATTCTAAAAATATAAAATGAAGGGGAAATTTTAAAGTATACTGTTGTTCAATCATTCAATTAGACTATTTTTAAAAGCAGGTTGACCAAAATTATATAAAATAGAATATTCTGAAGAGACTATCAAGAAAAGATCAGGATTTAAAATTTAATGGTTATATCTAATACACTGAAGGAAAGGTTAGAAAAATGCCACACTGTCTGTGAATGGTTTTATGTAGGTAATGTGACAGAAATGTTTATTTCCCTTGCATTGAATCACCTTGCTCCCATTTCTTAAGTATGTTCAATTTGACAGTAGAAAAAACAAACCAAACACCTCTGGTTTTTTTTTTATCCACAAGGATTAAACAGAAAACCTAAAAACTTCAAGTTTTATAAGCAGTCACATCATGAATGTATTAAATCTATCCTTTATTATATTGAGAATACATCCTTCAGCTATTGTCTTTCAAGGCCTAACTCCGGTCTTACTTCTTCAGAGCCAATTTCAATTTTTATGTAGTTTGAGGTCAGGGTCCATGTTTGAATTAACTCTGCAACCTCTTCTGTCAAAGGAATGGCTTAGTTTAGGTACAAAGTAAATGTGAAATGTAGAAAAAAGATTAAGGAACTGAAAGGGGAAAGAAAGAGAAGAAAGAGAGAGAGAAAGAGAGAGAGAGAGAGGAAGAACAAAAGCATGAAAACAAGCCTCAGTGCTGCTTGAACTCCAGCCCCTTTGGAAACCTGCAGATTTTTTTTCTAAGCTGATCCAGCTATTAATAACAAATGGCCTTGCATTGTTTGCTATAGTGTCATGGTCTTACTTCTCCAATGAGATTTCAAGGACCATAAGAAGAGGAAAACATTCAGCTGCAAAGTATGTGTTTGGTTATTCTTTTCTGAAGCAATTCAATTTGGAAAACATTGTTATTCCTAGTTGTAGGGCAAGACTTCAGGACTCTTGATGTTTGAGGGTGCAAGGCAGGACCATAAGACTGTATTTTTTAAAGATACAAACAGACCCAAGTGTTTCGAGTGTAGGCAGATAACAATAGGGTTCTAATACTTGAGGCAAAACCTGTCAGAACTAAAAGTTGAACTAGACAAATCCACAATTAAGAGATTTTTTAAAGCACCTTCCTTTCAATAATTGATAGCAAAACAACATAAAATTGAGAATTATATACAAGTCCTTAACAATACTAATAGCCAACCTGACCTAATTGATATTTATAAAATACTCAAAGGTGACAGAATTCACATTTTGAGTGCCTATTCAGTATTTAACAAAACAGATTATAGTTCAGACCATTAAAATGTCTCAACACATTGGATTAAATTCATACAAATTACTAGATATAGTCATATTAGATTAGAAATCAATAATAGAGATAAATTTTGAAAAATTCCCAAATAAATGGATACTAAATAACATACTCCTGGATCAAAGAAAGATATCAAAAGGGAAATAATCAGATATTTTAAACTGAAAAGAAGTGAAAACATAGTGCTATAGTGAATATGGTTCAAGTGTGTTTCCCAAAGTTTTATGTGTTGGAAGCAGTCCCCTGTGTGATAAGAGCAGAACCTTGAAGAAACAAGGGCTAGGGTGAAATAAACAGATCACTTGGTGAGTGGCACAACCCACAGAAGGGAACAATACTGGTCTCGTGGCCTGAGCTAGTACTTACAAGAATGGAGCTGTTGAACATAGAGCAAGGCTGGTTCTGACCTGGTCTTTGTATTTATATATTGCTGAAGCAAGCATCCTCCTCGGCCTTTGGATCTTTGTCTCAACATGTGATCTCTTCATTTGCATGCTACCATGTTTTAATGTAGCTAAGGAGTTCCCACCAGAGACTGAACTGATGGGGTTGCTTTACTTTTGACATTTACATCATGAAACTGTGAGATAAATAAACTTTTTTCTTTGTGAAGTACCCAGCCTCAGGCAATTTTCTATGGTATCAGAAAACAGACTGAAACAACACACCAAAATGCATAAAATGCAGCTAAATCACTAAATAGATGGAAATTTATAGCACTAAACACAAACGTCAGAGAAAAAGAAAGTTTTAAATCCTTCTACATTGAGGAACTATAAAGAAAAGGGAAATGAAATCCAAAATTTTAAAAAAAGTAGAGATTAGAGTGAAAATCAATGAAATAGAAAGCAGAACAATAAGAACCAATGCTTTTAAAATCTGGTTTGTTTCCCCTGGCAAAGAGTTAACTGATCAAGAAAAAAAAAAAAAGAATGAGAAAAACAATACAACTAATACAGCAACATATGAAAATATACAATTAATAAAATGATTATCAACATTAGAAATGAGAAGTAGAATAAGAATGAGACAGAAACAAATTCTCCAGATGCTGACATAAGGGAATCTTATGATACCTTTATAGTTATTAACTTAGACAAAATAGGCAAATTCCCTAAAAGATACAACTTATCAAACTCAGTCATGAAGAAATAGAAATGTGTTAATAATAATATATAGAAATTTGTTAATGAAATGTTAAATTTGTTAATGAAATTAAAATTTTGTACTTAAGTAGTTTTCCACAGAGAAAATACTGAGCCTATATAGCTTCAATGGCAAATTTTACCAACAATTTAAGGGAGAAATAAAACCAGTTCTATCCAATCTCTTCCAGAGAACTAATGAAGTGATCACATTATGTAGGAGATCCAAAGAAGTTTAAAGGAAATGTACCAGTGTTCATAAATTAGTAAAGCAAGGTTGTAGGACACAAGGTCAATATTACAAAATTCAACTGTATTTCTATATACTGAAAACAAAAAACATAAAATTCTAATTAAAATACTAGTATAAAATATAAATTACTTAGGCAGGACTGGGATGAATGTGAGATACAGGAAGTATTCATCTTAACCCAAAAGTTGAGAGAACGCACAAAGCTTGATAATTAAGATAAATGATATTTTAGGAAATATCAAAATTAATGCAAAAATCCATAATGAGTACAATATCAAGTATTTTTTTCTTGTACCGGGGATTGAACTCATGTCCTTGCGCTTGTAAGGCAGGCAGAGGAACTACTTAGTTAAATCCCCAGCTCAAAAAATTTTAAATAAAGATAGGATTTGTTGTTTATTTTGTGATTCTGCATTTCTGTGCAAAGAGCACAAGTATTCCCAATCAGCCATCAGTTAGAAGACCTGTATACTGAAATTTATAAAATTCTGGAGAGAAATTAAAGAGTACCTAAACAAAATGTAGGAAAACATATCATGCTCATGAATTAGAGGACTCAATTTTTCCCCAAATTTATCTATAGATTCAATAATTCCAATCAAAGTCCTAGTCCAAAGTCCTTTTTTCTTTTTTAGTAGAAATTGATAAATTCATTCTAAAACTCAAAAGGAAAGGCAAAAGACCTACAAGTTAAAAACAATTCTGAAAAAGAAGAAAATGAAGGGCTTTTGCCAATGGACTTTAAAACTTATTACAAAATTGCAATAATAGGCAATGTGGTACTGGCACAAAGATGAAAGAGGTGAATATTATAGATTCATGACATAAAACAGGGAATCCAGAAATTGATGAATTTTGACAAATGTGCAAAGATTCTTCTGTGAAAGGATTGTCTTTTCAACAAATGATTCCAGAACAGTTGGACATCCTTATGCAGAGTGTAAATTTTTTTATCATTTTACTAGTTCTCAAAATAATTTAATATAAACCCAAAACCATAAGACTCAAAGAGTTTTTCTGACTTTTGTCGTAGTGAGACAAAGTTTCCTTAAACGTGATATCTAAAGAGTAATGTATAAAATAAAAAATACAGCTAACTTTCATCAATATTAAAAACATTTATTCTGTGAAAATCTTGTTTAGGATGAAAA
>NW_022900947.1:11120420-11178114 GCF_012274545.1 Fukomys damarensis | reverse complement strand
GTAGTGAGACAAAGTTTCCTTAAACGTGATATCTAAAGAGTAATGTATAAAATAAAAAATACAGCTAACTTTCATCAATATTAAAAACATTTATTCTGTGAAAATCTTGTTTGTAGGATGAAAAGGTAATCTATAGCCCAGGAGAAAATATAAGAACCACATATCTAATAATGCCCCTGTATCCAGGATATAAAGAACTCTGAAAACCCAGTGATAATAAAATAAATTCTTTCCTCAAATACAAAAGTGATAGTTAAGCAGACTTCACCAAAAATGATACAGAGACAAAAAATAAATTTGGTATCATAACTCAACGACGTACCACCCTACACCCATTAGAATGGCTAAAATACAAAAGAATAAGTAGCTTTTCGGAGATGGCAATGGAATGCTTAAGCACTGCTAGTAGCAACGTGAAATACTACTACCACTTTAGAAAATAGCTTGACATTTTTATATAAAAAAAAAAACTAAACACCTCAAATTCAGTCATTTGCCCTTGGGAATTTATACAGAGGATCAGAAAGTGCAAGAAAATAATTTAGCTTTGTGAGCCAAGATGTTATGCACTGCCTTTGCAGCACACAATCAACCACAGATTACAAGTAAACAAAGAAACATATGAATGTTGTTACAGCTCAAATCTAGATGTAACCCCAAGGCCTCACGTGGTCACAGGTGGGGCTTTTCAGAAGTGGCTAGATCTAGGGTATGTGATGTTGGGATTAAGGATGTGATGATATATTAAGGGTGCAATGCTGGGATTAAGTGTGCCCCACTGTGGGTGTGAATACCACTCACTCAGAGGGTGGGTAGCCTGGATGGGATATAAGGGACAGAAAAAAGGCTTGTTGCTGCTTCTACTACTCTTGCTGCTTCACTGCTTGATGCTTTGCTGCCTTTTGCTGCCATGAACTATTTCTCCTCTGTGACACCTCTCTGCCACACCACCCTGGCTTGAAGCCAGATGACTAGGGACTGAAACCTCTACAAATTGTGAGCTGATATAAACCTTTCCTCTTTAATGTTGGGTGTCAGATATTTTGTCTCAGCAATGAGAAAAGTAACTAAGACAAGGGTGGTAGTGTTAGGAAGCAGTACAAACAAACCATGTTCTGCCACCCCCACACAGGCTTCCACACACAGATACGGCATGAATGCTTAAGAGCAGCTTTAGTTGTAATAGCCTCTAAATGGAAACCACTTGAATGCCTACCATCAGATGAGTGGATAAACAGACTGTGGTATATCCATTATATACTCATATACATGGGATAATACTCCAAAGTAAAATTATGAATACCTGATACACATAAAAATAATATATTGGATCTCCAAATAATTATGCTGTATGAAATAAGCCAGATCCACATGCATACTTTATTTATATAGGATTCCAGAAATACACCTTCATCTCTAGTGAGTGAAAGTAGTTCAGCAGTTGCTGGCAGAAGGGACAGGATGGGCAGGAGAAGGTATCACAGAGATGCATCAGGATGCTTTGGGAGTGTTGGGTGTGTGTGTCATCTTGACTGTGGCACTAATTTTATGGATGTATGTGTACAAAGTTGATCAAAGTGTTCACTTTGAATATGATAATTTAGTGTATGTCAGTTACTCCTTGATAAATTAGGTAGAAACAAAATACAGCAGAGTATAAACTTGAACAGTAGGAGGCAAGATGGAACTGGCCTCAGTAAGCAAGGAGGCCTTTGAGTGCTTTCTCTTGGACTTTCCTTCTCTCAGCTCCTTTCTTCCTCCAGACCAGCTTCAGGCTCCAAGACTCATTTTTCCATGCAAAAGCCACTAGGCCTGGCTCTGCTTTCTGGAATGACACAGAACAGCCTTGTAGAGAGGGCCGTGAGATGTCCCAGAAGGGACATGGGATCTGCTACTTGCTTGCCTATGATCTTGGGTTTGTAATCTGGGAAACGGAGCCTTGGCTTGTTATAAAGATTGAAGGAATGAGTGGAAGCTGGCTGTGCCCATCACACATCAGTATTCTTTCCTGCTTCCTCCCAAACCAACCACCTAAGTCCAGGTACTCCTGAGAAACAGAGTCAGTAGGAAGTGTAGGAATAGCAAGAAATTTAATTTCAGGAACTGCCTCAGGCAATTATGAGGGCTTCTGCCAAGTGTCAAATCTAGAGAATGGGCCAGCGGGATCAAGATGAAAGGGCGGTGGTGCTGATGGTACAAGCTTTACTCTGAAGGCAAAATTCTCTTTCTGAGGCATCTCCATCATTTCTCTGAAGGTCCTCAACTGATTGGATGAGGCACACCAAATAAGAAGGATCATTCGCATGACTCAGAATCTTCTGACTTAAATGTTATGGAAATAAAGTCTCTATAAATAGGGAAGGGTGGAGGGGTTAAAGGGAGGGCAGAGAAATGGGGAAAAAATGAGAACCAAGACCTGTCGTGTAAAGGTACAAGATCCCAATGATGAATGTAACTGTACTGTATACCTAAAATGTACCAATAAACTTAATGGGAAAAAAAACCCTCATAGGAACATCCAGATGCTTAACCAAAAATCCATGTACCATTACCGACTCATGTTGACAGATGAAATTAACCACCACTCAAACATTTCAGCTATTTGAAAGAGAATGTTAATGGTTGGCATCATTCATTCCAAAGCTAAAATTTTTCATATTCTCCTTTTAATTTGTGGACTGACTATTCAACTGTTTTGCTTCCAGTCCTTCATTTTCACAGACTTTTCTTTTCAATGCCATAGAATTTTCTCCCCAGTAATACGAGGCCCCAAATCCCATATTTATGAACTCCATTTCCTTTGCCTCTTGAAGTAGCCAAGCCCTTACAGTTCAATTGACTGCTACACGTAAAGAACTTGAACTTGTCATGAAGTACCTACAGAGTTTTTAGACAAAAAATTCTTTTCCTTTCATTAGGGCTGGACAATTTTATGAGACCTCAGAAAACAACATGAGCTCTTGGGCTTCAGCTATGGGCCATTTGCCATAAACCAGAATTCATCAGAGCCAAAGAATTTTAATTCGTTCACAATAAGGTTTAGTTGTAGCTGGTAATGCTGTGACTGGGCTGAGAATTTAAATGTCTTAGAGGAGGTAAACAGGTTGCAATTTCATTGCTTCCAAACATGTGATGGCCTCGGGGGCTTCTGATTTATTTATTTTTTAATAGAGTGCGAGGCCATAAACCCTTCCTGCTAGCAGGCTGCCAGGCTGTGCACAGTTGTAGAGGTGCCCGAAGTGCAGTAGGGGCAGGTATGGGGGAGCTAACTGAGCCCCCTTAATTAAAACCAGGCTCAGCAATGCTCCTGATTCCAAGGGTCACATCTGATTTCATCTAAAACATTCTTTTTGGTCCCCTTTTAACCCAGTCTTGACTTTTGAGCATTCGCATCATTACCAGAGTGGGGGGTGAGGGAAAGAAGGGTGGGAGGTGGGGGAAAGAGAAATGTAAGTGAGAACTTAGGGGCTCTGAATAGGGCCTAGTTTGTAATTTGATACCAGTTGGACATTTGCAGTACAGTACTGGTGAGTGGCATTACATCTTGTTTGTATCCCAAATGCTTTCCCTGACGCTTTTTAAAAATTGCATACTTTGAAAAAGGTAAGACTAAAGGAGTTATTTAATAGGCCTACCCCTTATTATAACTGAAATTTCACATCCAACTGCTATCATTTTCTAATGAAAAAATACTTAGATTGTTATTCACTTTGGCCAACACATATTTCCATATGTTAGCAGATTTTTTAAATGCATATATCATCTGGTGAAGTTTTACTTTGCCTTGACTTGTATTTAGCTGTGCAGAACACCAGTTTGGCTTTGAAGAAGTGATTTATTCAGGGCCTGAACTGCCCACATCATGAGTAAAGACTTGCTGTTCAGTCTGAAGAGCCTTGCAGGCTCTGGGCTGCTGGAGATCTCCAAGGGACCCTGTTTCAGTATCTAATTTGATTAGAGGGCTGGGGGTGTAGCTCACTGGTGGAATTCTTGTCTAATTTGTGCGAGTCCCAGGGTTCCATGTGCAGCAACACACACACACACACACACACACACACACACACACACAAGGCACGTACATGGTAATAGGAGCTCTCTATAATGTGAAGAATGGTGTCACTTAGGGACAGAATGTGTTCTGAGAAATGGCAGTGCCATTGTAGTGTGAACATCACAGATACCAGTGTACTTGCACAAGCATAACTCTAGAGCCTACTGGTACTGCTTGGCGATGTGGTATAGTCTATAGTCTATTTATTGTTCTAGACCACACACCAGTACTCTGAGTCCTGTAGGCAACTGTCTCATGATCCTATGTGCATATCTAAACAAGCTGTCTGCTCCTGTATTATGAATTAGAAGTAGAATGTCCCCCAAGTGTCATATGTTCAGAGGTGTGGCGTTTGGAAGGTAACTGGATCATGTGGGCACTAGATTCAGCAGTGGATTAACCATGTTGTGCTGTAGAGACGTGGGTCACTGGGGGCATGATCTGCAAGGGTGAATGTCCCCCTCTCCAGCTCCTTCTGCCGTGGGCCGAGCCTGAAGCTGATCCTTCATCCCCTCGCTGCTCCCTTTCTGCTCCATAGATTAGAGTCAGGCTGTGTCATATTGTGGACCCTGGAGGGCACAGCCCCAGGAGACAGTTACATTGTACCCTTCCCTGTTCCCTTTCTGTGCAGGCCCAATCACAGCACAGTCACACTGAGTCGGCCAAAGGCCACGTAGGCTACATAGCGCTATTTGCTCCATCTTCCCTTCCTGTTTGCCTTCCACCATAAACACAGAGCAGGTGGCGCTCCAGGTGGCCGTTAGCTCCTGACAAGCTATGGTTCCACCTGGTCCCAAACGTCAAGAATAACCTTGTTCTCGTCATGGTCTTTTCTTCATTTCTCACCTTTCTCCTACGCTGTGCAGGTCTTGGCGCCTCCCTTCTCTCTGTGTTTCTTGGCTGCCATGGGATGAACCACTTTCCTCCTCTAAGCCCTTCCACCACGGCATTTCTGCCTTCAGAGCGAGCCAATCAAGCCTGTTGGACTAAAACCCTGAGCAAAAATAAATTTCTCCTCCTTTAAATTGCAGGTCTCACCCATTTTGTCCCAACAACAGGATAAGTGACTAAGACACCCTGCCTCACCACAAAAACTTGAGTAACACTTTGCACTATGACATTACTATGGCCACGATGTCCCAAGGTGCTAGGAGTTTTTCAACCCATTATAATACTGTGGTGTCACTGTCACATGAGTGGTCTATGGCTACCTAACATGTTATGCAGCTCAGAGTTCTGTGCTAGCAGTTTATCTCCTCTGCAACATTCCTGCTATGCTTTTTAAGGTTTTGGTTTGTGTTTCTGCAGAAACGTTTTGATTTGGTCTAATTGCATTATCTTTTATACGTCTGCATATTCTTATCCATAACTTAGAGAGGAGAAAGAGGAAAGAAATTTAAAAGTCTGCATTTTAATTAAACAATAAATATTTACTGAGCATCTGTGCTGTGCCAAACAATGTGCTAGTGTATGAAAAGAGAGAGAAAAAGAAGGACACCCTTTCTCTCTCTGCCTCAGTTTCTCAACTGAACCACGAACTCCAGCCAGTGGGTTGCTGGGAAACTGATTCTCCAAAGCCAGGAAAATAGAAGCCGTGACTTAGGGTTTGCTCATTTCCAGAGTGTAAACTATCCCTCACTGGCCCATTTTAAACTCTAGCCAAAATGGAACTGCACCCCTCTGATCTGCCTCCCCTGGGTCCCTCCACTGTCTCTTGCTCGGAGGTTACCTTCACCCCTTCTACCCACTGGCTCTTTTCCCACACAGATAGTAGAGTTCCTGCCACACGTACAGCTATTCATGTCTTTTGGCAGAATGAATTCATTTTAAATGGGAAATGAGCACCCTGGATTTTGAAGGTTAGCTGATGGCTATGTGGAAACACACCTCTGTCTGTAAGCTCTGTAAACTCTTCAGATCACCTTCTATAAAGACTTTAAAAGAAATGGCAGCTCCAGCCTTATTTCCCCCCTGGAGTCCTCTTGAGCTGTACATGCATGGCCGTGGGCAGAAGTGCAGTCTGTGGCTTTAAGGCTTGCCTTGTGGTTTCCTTATCTTAAAACCTAAAACCAAGCTCCTGAAAGAAAATACAGGAAAAGTAATGATCCTCAAAAATGAACGCATTGTAGCAGCAAAGAAGAAGTTTAATTAGCCACCATAATGGCGTCATTCAGCTTTCTTTTTTTCTTTTCCTCCTTCTAAAAATAAGCGCAGTGACTACAAATTCTAGGTCCTACTGTCTCAGTTCCTTGAATTCGATGAACTGGGAGTGTGTGGCAGGGGTGCAGAGGGTCCTAATCTCTACATCTTAGTTTTACAAATAGCCTTATAACACTTAAAAATATAGAAAAAAGTACATTGCTGTTAATTTTTGAAATGTTTTTTTTTACTTTTTAAAAGACATAAAAATTGTTCATATTTATGAGGTCCTATGTGATAGTTCTCTATATACGCACATTGTGTGATATTCAAATCAATAATTTTATCTATTTCTTCAGTCGTTATTGTTTTGTAGTGAAAACTTTCAAAGTCCTTTTTTTCCAGCTTTAAAAAAATACAATAATTATCATAGACACTGTACCAGGACACAAGATCTTATTTCTTCTCTTCAACGATACCTTAGCACCTGTGAATCAACCTTGCCCCATTTCTCTGGCCCTGTCTGAGCTACTTTCTTGTTGCTGGGACAAAATACTTAATACCGACAAGCTAAAGGAGGAGAGCTTCATTTCGGCTCACGGTTTTTTGGGATTTCAGCGCACAGTCAGCTTGGCAGAGGAGAAACAGCACAGCAGGTAGGAAGCAGAGAGGGAACAAGAGAGGGAGACGGATTGGCACTCTTCCAGGCCACGCCCACAGTGACCCACCTCTTCCCATCAGGCTTCACTTCCCGACCTCGTACCAGCTATAAACTCATCAGTGGACTAATCCAGTAATGATTATCTCACACCCTTGATCCAGTCTCCTTCCAAAAGCTCCACCTATGAGCATATGAGAGTTTGGGGGGACATGTAGCTATAAGCTACAAGACTCCCCCTTACTCTGTCCAGTCTTGGGTAACTACCCTCAACTTCTTTGAGCTCTGCTGTTTTTAGATTCCACCAGTGAGTGAGATCATGTGGCTTTTTCTTTTGGTGCCAGGCTTATTTCACTTAACACAATGACCTTCATTTCTAACTATAGTGTCACAAAGGACAGCATCTCATCCTTTTTATGGCTGAATAGTATTTCATGGAGTGTATGTACCGTATTGTCTTTATCCATTCATCAGCTGGTGGACACTTAGGTTGCTTCCATTCATTTTTAAAGCAAAATTTTATTTAATCTTATTTTTTTCATTGAGTTTATTGGTACTTTTTAGGTCTACAGTACAGTTACATTCATCATTGGGATCTGTCATGTAAAGGTTGTTTCCATTCTTGTCCGTTGTGAATAGTGCTACAATAAAAATAAGAGTGCACATGTCTCTTGGAAGTAATGATGTCATCACATTTGGCTATATGTGCCCAGGAGTGGAATTGCTGGATCATATGGTAGTTATAGTTAATAGTCATAAATTTTTAAATAGCTCCTTAGAAAGGAGAAAGTTGTCAAGACACAGGAAAATAATACAGTCAAGAGTTTGAGCTCTACTAACTAAAAGGGCTACCTACAGCCAGCATCTTCATAATGGCGCTTCCAGAGCCATTCAGGAAAGGGAGAGGGCTTAACATGAGAAGTGGGGACTCCGGAATATGTGTGTTCCAAGGATGTATGTAGAAATGGTGACGGGGGATATGATCAAATGTTGTATTTTTGCATTGGAGCCCAGGAGATTGTAGGTGGTTTAGCGGAAATGAGTGGAAATAGTCTTGGTCTCCATTATTCTCAGATGCTGCCATCTTGATGGGCTCCTCTGTCCCCCACCTGCTCCTTCAGACTGCCCTGTTGTGACTTCTCTTCCCTCCAAGACTGCCCTTACTGTCCCTCAGTGACGGGCTGGGTTGCTGTGTTTAGAAACTCACAGTTATTAGCATCTGTGACTGTAGGTAAGTTATTTAAGCTAACTGAGACTCAGATTCCTCATCTGTAAAATGGGGCAAGGTAGGCCTGACTTCAAAGGTTGTGTGGGCTACTGAGTGAGGTAATGAATGGGAAGTTCCTAGCCTAAGGGCAGACTCATTTTCACTGGGAAATTATGTGGAAACTACAGGTAAAGGTTCAGAGCAGGACACTGAAGGTCCTATTTGAAAGTAATTTGCAAGAATAGATGAGAAAGGCAGGGAGATTTAGCAAGCACATGAGGTTTCAGAGAGCATTTCTGGGGGATACCTTGCCTGGACCCTTGAGTCTCTATAAGCCTGAAGGATCTATTCTCCTAGTGTTGCTGGAAGGTTCATAACTATCAGCTCTCAGCAGTCCTAAGCTAACTCACCCATGGCCACTCCCCATCCCCAAGAAACCTGCTAGATTTGGGGATGCAAAGACTAGCCTCTTACCTCAATTTGGGATAACTCGAAGGGGCATCCAGCTCAAAGCTCCGGTGATAGAGAGGCCTGTTTGGGCCACACCAAAGCTCAGCCTTTCCCTCTCTTCCCTTCTGCTTTTTCCCTCTTCCATACCCCTATGTTGATCCTACTGAAAAAGATATTCTAAAGAAAAAGATAGCCCAAGGAATGTTGGTTTACGATGCCACTTCAGGAACAGTGAGGATAGTAGGTCCAAGCAGAGGTGTTCTCTGAAGTACCCTGACCTGCCCAAAGGTGAATCTAGGAAAACCTGGATGATGGGAAGAGAAAGTAAAGGTCCACACATAGGCTGCTACCTGGAAGAATTTATCTGTGTAACGAGACAACTTTCATTCACTGTGAATTTTCTTCCTTACCCTCCCATAACCTATGACTACCTCCTCCAAAAAGCCCATATTGGTCTCTGTAGCTCTAGTCACGTGGCCCTTTGTGAATTCTTGTATTTCATGAAGCTCCCTTGTGTATGCTTGTTGTGTCTTCTCTCCTGTTAATCTCTCTACTGTCCATTTATTCCTAAAACTCAAATGATGGAATCTACAGAAAGATGGGAATGTTTCAGTCCCCTTCAGTCCTGTGAGCTCTTTCTGCTCATCTTTGCAGAAACTGCTTCCCAGAAAACCGACCCTACAATGGCATTCAAGGCAGACAGGGGGAAGAAAAAGCCAGGCAAGCTTTCAGAGATGACCAAGTGGAATCTGGTATGGGAAAGACAGAGGCAGAGGGCCCAGAAGTTGCCTTTCACTGTCTGTGCTGAGCTTGTTGCAGGAGAAGCTGTTGTAAAAAATAAAGGGTGCCTGGTTCTCCCTGGCCTCTGTCCAGAAACCTCAGGGACAGAATGCCAAGGTTCTTCAGCTGCATAGAGAAAGGAACTCAAGACCACATATCCTCCTTCCATTGCCACAGATTTCTTGCGGGATTGTATGAGGTCATGAAGCCTCATGGCACATTGTCCGTAGACAGTCAGCAACATCTCCCATTTCCCTCTCTCCCTCCCTTTCTCCCTCTCTCCCTCCCTTCCTTCCTTCCTTCCTTCCTTCCTTCCTTCCTTCCTTCCTTCCTTCCTTCCTACCTTAATCTTCCAGTGCTATTTTTTGTGTATCCTCAAAAGTCTATGGTTGGAAAGTTAATTCCTTAATCCAGCAGTGTTGGAGGTTGGGTCAAGAGAGCAAAGCCCTTATGAATGGATTGTTGTTATTCCCATGAGGTGGGTTAGCTATCAGGAGAGTTCACCTTGTCTTTCTTCCACACATGCCACTTGCTCTTCTGCTTCCCACCATGAGTTTAGACAGTAAAAGTCCCTTACTAGAAGCTCACAAGGGCCAGGGATTTGGCTTAGTGGTTCTGCTGCCTGCTTTGCAAGCACAAGGACCCAAGTTCGATCCCTGGTACAAAAAAAAAAAAAATCTATCTATCTATCTATCTATCTATATATATATAAAATGTTACAGTGTGCACCTTTAATATATGTGATTTTTATTTGTCAATTGTGCCTCAATAAAGCTGGGTGTCTTCACCCACAATACAATACTGAGTAACATATATATGTATATATATATATATATATATATATATATATATATATATATATATATATATATATATATATATATATATATATATATATATATATATATATATATATATATATATATATATATATATATATATATATATATATATATATATATATATATATATATGATTACCACAATCAAGTGGATTGACGTAATTCCCTTTTCTGTGTGTAGTGAGAATATTTAGTATACACTCTCTTAGAAAATTTTAACATATAATGCATGTTAACAAGCACAATCATCATGCTGAACATTAATCATCCAAAATTTACTTACTTTATAAGTGAAACATAGTATCTTTTGACCAACATCTTCTGGGGATTCGCCCATATCCCCAAACACCTTCTGGCAACTACTAGTCTACTTTCTGTTTCTACTCTCTGTGAAACTTTAGAGGTGAGATCATGCAGATAAGCACAACAGATAGTCTCCTCTGTGATCTTCAGCCTAGGTCCAGCTGCCCTCTGCTGAATAGGCTTAGAGTGACTAGACAGTGGAGACATGACGTGACCCAAAGAAGGGTGTCTTCTTCCCTCTGAACTTTCCTTTTGCCTATGTGAACAACTGTTAAATAGACTTGAAACATTCCTCTGTGGAGATATTCCTGCAAGAGCAGGACTGATGATCTACTTTAGAGCTGGAATTATTAAAGTAATATGTAATGATCAAACAAACTCAAATAGAAAGAGATAAACAATGAAAAGATTCTCTTTTACTAGACCTTCTTAATCCACTCCTCAGGGATAATTACAATGGTCAGTTTGGTGGTGTCTCCTTCAGGAAATTTTCTCTACATATTCAAATTTATATATATATATATATCTTAAATATAAATGGGTTTTTAACATAATGTTGTAATATATTTTATACCTTTCTATTGCTCCTTTTAATTTTTTTTGGGGGGGTAATGGGGATTGAACTTGGGTCCTTGCGCTTGCAAGGCAGGCCACTGAACCACCAAGCTAAATCCCTGGCCCTTGCTCCTTTTAATTTATAGAATATGTTTCACTGCACATAATAAAAAATAAAAGTCAATCTGTGCTGCAGAAGAAACAGGATTTGTTGACTGGAAGGTCCAGAAAGATCTTGGTTTAATGTTGATTTAAGTCGGCAGTTTAACCATATTATCAGAGCCTAGTTTCTTTTTCATTGTGCTCTGCCCTTCCTGGTGTCAATGGTAAAGCTGACTTTCCATCTTGGCTGCACTAGGACTTGCTAAGATCCCAAGGGCTACACATTTTGATGTTGTTATCTAGGCAGAGAAAGAGGGTTGTTTCTTGAAGTTGTCTCAGAAGAACCAGGAAGCCTTATTTTAATATATTTTTCCTGGATGCTCATAATAACCATTTTTTACATCTTGCTGGCATGAACCTGGTCACGTATCACTATGAGAATCAATTCCTTTGGAAATAAGTGGGGTTACATGGATTAGTTAGGTTTGAATCTAGGGAAATTCCACCCCATAGCCAGGGTTAGAGTCATCATTTTTCAAGTACATGGGCTGTGAGAAATAGGTATGGCTATTTCAGCAAAAAATAAAATAACATTACTTAATGTTATCTTATGCACATCTTCCCATACTGCATGGCTGGGCTATTTGGGGGGGGGATAATATTGTCAGTGCAGGGTTTAATTATGTTGATGCAACATAATTTATTTAGCCACTTCTCCATTAATAGACACTCTGGTGATTTCCAAGACTTTCTCGATATGTAGCAATGCTCCAACGAGTTCTGTAATGCTTTATTGCATATATATGGATCTTGGGTATATCCATTGGCTAAATTCCCAGGTAATAGGTCTGAAGATTTAATCAGCCCAAATTTAGGTACTGAGAATCCAATCTACTGCAGGGGGTTAAGACTCTGGCATAAACTTTCAGGAGTGGCAGTCAAATTTTACTGCTGGATTCATCTGGCAGAGGAGCTGCTGCCTAACCGAGAACTTTTTGAGTTGTATCATCATAGAGCCATGATCAGGAACCGTGACAAGGATGCTATTGCTGCTGTTGCACCAGAATTGCCCTGTCCCACTAGAATGGAGATTGTGTGCCCTGCTTTTTGACATTACAACAACACCCACCACAGACACAGCAGGGAGCAAACAACCAGCCTACATTTTGCTTCCAAATCTGAGGCTGTGTTTCTGATTGGTGAGATCCCATGTACCTTGAAAATCTTATCTTCAAGAGAGTCTGAGCAGTGGCTAACTTACCGGCCTCTAATGTCAAGTAGGTGCACTGGAAAGAGAGAAATGCAAGCCCATCTCACATAAAGGGTGTATGCGTTACTAATTATGCTAAGTATTGCCAAAATTTTCAAACATATTCATTTGTTGACTTCGTAAAAGTAAGTTCTCTATGACCACAGTGATCCTTACTCAACTTCATTGTGACTGTAGTAGCTTTTCATTGCTGTGACAAAATACCTGGAATAACAAATCAAAGGAAGAAAGATTTTTTAGGTTTGCTGTTCAGGGGCTTACAGTTTCAGAGGTGTCTCTCAGTAGTTGGCCAGCTCCACTGCGTTAGGCCTGTGATAAGGCAGAAACAACATGCTGGAGGGGCAGAGTAGCAGAAAGGTGCTCATCTCTTGGCAGCCAGGAAGCAGAGAGAGGGAAAGCTTTGAAGCCTGTATTGGTGGGCTTCTTCCTCCCGCTTTTGTTCCATCTGGACTCCTACCCCACTGGGTGGAGCTGCCCAGTCATTCAAGGTTGGCCCAAAGCCCAATCATCTGTGGAAACCCTCTCAGACACACCCCAAAGTTTGCTTTTCAACTTTCCTGTTTCTCAACCCAATCAAGTTGACAATTGGGATTAGCCATCCCATAGTCCAAAAGCAAACCAGCAGAGCCTGGCTGGATTAAGAAGGGTGGGGTGTTCTTCAAGGCAGCAAAGATGCAACATTAAGAGGAAATATAAGCTGCGTGACTAGAAAACCAAGACATCATCTCCACCAAAAACATGTGAAGATGCAAGATGATCTCCTGGTCCATTGTGTGGCCACTGCTGAGCTTCTCAGTGGGCCACATTTTGTACCAGTTCATCCCTGCATCTCTCCAGGGAAGCAGGTATCGTCATCTTCAGGCTGGAGAGGCAGACAGTGCACAGGGAAGAGTCTCAGCGCCTGTTTTGTTTTGTTTTGTTGTTAGGTACCTATACTTACTGGTTATTATATGTGTTGAAACTCTCTCTCAGTCATCATTTTTTGTGTATTGGTGATTCAACCCAGGACCTTTATACTGGAGTACATTTCCAACACACCCTTGCTTTTTAAAAAAGTTTAAGGTAGGGTCTTACTAGGTTGCTAAGTTGCCCATGCTAAGCTTGAACTTGGCATTTTTCTGCCTCAGCCTCTCAGAGTGCTAAGAGTACAGGCATGTGCTGCCATGCTCAGCTCTCATCTTTATTTTAAAGGTAAGAAAAATGAAGTTCTAAAACACAAGGTCCAAGGGGTGGAGCCCAATTGTGTGTGCTTGCAGTGTTGTTTTGCCTGCCATATTCACTGCCTTTCTACTGAGTCAAATATTAATACTGATACTCATAGTATATTATATAGATTAATGAAGGCTCTGCTTTCAAGTCAATTTAAGACACATTTTAAAATACTGGCAACCATATTTTCTGGCACAAAATTGAGATACTGTTTTGTGATACATGGTCTAGTAGAGCTCAATGGGCAGTTGGCATAAAAACACAGGGCAAGAGTCATCTCTGTTATTCTACACAAACCCACCTTTCCACAGCCTCAATCTCTGGCCCTCCAGCTCAGGCCTTTGCCCAGTTCTATGGATGAAACACCTTTTTCCTGAAGGATGTTGTGTTTGGGAGCCATCTCCAGAAGATACTTCTATAGGGTAGTCAGATAGATGTCTGTTCTGACATCCTCAGAATTATTTACCTCCTCTGTCTTATAATTTTATCTCTGCCATACTTCTACATAAAGCTATAAAAACCCCTTTTTGTGTCCTTCAATGAGCTGTGATTTTTTAAAATTTATATACTCATCAGTTTTGCATCCTTGGTACCTGGCATATAATGCATAAGTTCTGAGGGTGTGTAAGTGATTTCTTGCTTTTTCCATGTAAAAGACTAAAATTGTAAGATTTGCTGTGTTATCTATTTTCTGTGTTGTAACCAAAACCTTGTGCTATAAAAACCCAGATGTATTGTCCACTATTCTCAAACCTATACCAGTTTCTTTGCATAGAAACCAAATTTCAGTGTAAGAAGCTACCAGATTTAGATCTCAGCTCTATTGTTTGCTACTTTGACTCCTTATCTTCTTTCAACTTTGTGTCTTCAGATGCAAACGGAGGTTGGTGAGTTCTTATCCCATAGGTTAGTGTGAGGTTGAATGTACAGAAATTACCCAGCACCATGCCTGCAACTGTGTCATCTAGCAATGAGAGCAGAAAGAATAAAAAGAAGATGAGTAGCATCTAATAGAACATGGCATTTTCACACTTTTCTCCCAGAAGAAGAAAACATTAGGATTGCTTTCAGGTTTTCATTTATGTTAAAGGGACAGAATTCAAGAATTCTACTTAACAGGCGTAATGTATCGCTCATACATTTAATCATTAGAAATAACCCTTCCAAGTGGCAGCAACCACTGCCTGTCTTTCCAGAGGGGAGCTGAGCTGCAAGAAATGGATGAGGATGTTTTTGTCTCATTTTCACCGCAGCTTGTTGCTACATAGAGTCGCTCTGGGAGGTTAATATCTTGATCCTTGGATAAAATAAAGATATAATTCATAAGAAACAGGAGCACAAATGGAACCATAGCTGGGTAGAAAGCAAGGCAGGAAATTCGTGAAATGGAGAAATCAAGAGGTGCATGGAAGAAAAAAAGCTGCATGGAACCACATAGGCTGTGAGAGAGGGAGTGAGGACAGAGCGCTGGCAACTCCACCACCAGACTATGACTTCAGGGAAGCCACTAATTTCCTGCCAAGGCCCTTTTTCCTCATCTATAGAATAGACACATAGATGAAGGAAAGGATTTTTCTTATGGAGAATGCGCCCCGGTAATAAAACACAGATCAACCAAGAGAAAAACAAAGAGGCAATTCTACTAACATGCATATTTACATAGACACACAAGGGATAATAAAAAAATATAGTAATGTTTGAATTTAAAGGAAATGTATTGCAATAAAAGACAGATGGCCAAGGGATAAGTGTTTTTGAAACAAAGCGGAGTATTGTGAAGTGGAATTAATAGAAATGTGTCTTTTATTGTAAGAAATTTCTAAAAATGTAAACATTCACTATGCATTTGATCACACTTCCCACACAGGAGATAACCAGGGAAGAAATAATTCTCAAAGAGGTGACTCTGAATTCCAGCTTATATGGCATCTTCAGCAAAGAACAGTGAAATATTAGAGAAGTGACAAGATGAATGAAGGACATTGAGTCTCTAGGGGCCACAACTCTTGGGAGGGCAGACAACTGGCAGACACAGGAGGGTGAGTAAAGTAAGGTAGGTACCTCTGCTGCCTTCTCCATGGTCTGAAGCTGTATGGAGTGGTTTTCCTTTGCTTTCCCTGGTCAAGAGGGTGCAGCAGAAATTGTTTGTCTTTATAAACCTATGTCTTGCTTATAGGCAAATAGACGGAGGCCACAGCTTTCCTGTATCTATTTATTTTTAACCGCCTCCAGCTTCATAACCCTTCACACTTTGGCATATTCTGGTCCCCCGGGCAGAGCAATTTCCATTTCTTGTACCTCACAGGGGTTCACAAACCACCACTCAGTTTTAAGGCATCTGATATTCACAAGGCTAAAGGGCACTGACTGGACCGATCCTTCCTTTCCCTCCACGACGTACTGACTGGAGTGTTTCCATCCTGGAAGTAAAGCGGGAAAGGCGATATGTGAGCTCCTGTCCGGGGACAGGAAGTCATTGAAATATAAATTGAAAAACTCATATCTTATGCTCTTTCGAGCTTTATATATTTGTTCTGAAATACATAAGGTTTCTAAAATAAAACACATTTAGGAGCTTAAAATTTTAAAATGATTATACATCATTGTATATATTATTTTTATTTCAAAGAATAAATATTGTATTAAACCTTTAGTATTCATTTCAATTTTTTCTTTTTGTCCCCCCTCTTTCTCCCTCTCCCCTCCCTTTCTGCATTTCAATCCATGCGATTATGTGCCACTATAAATGCTTCATAGTATGAGACAGGATATTCTTATACATACTTAAATAATCAATCCTCACCACAATTTTACAAATGGGCACAGAGGCCCCTCTCACAGATGAAGCCATCAAGAGCCGAGAGGTCATCATGGTCACCTCTGAGCTCAGAGTTGGCAGAGCCAACTGTCACACCCAGGATGGGCAGGGCCCTAACCCAGAAGCAGCACTGCCCCGTGGCCTCACTGTGCCTCCCAGAAGAAGCAGGTCCGGAGGAGGCTGACCGGGGCTGTCACATGAGCCAGAGCACCCTGATGGCAGTGAGGCTGACATTTGCACTTGACCATTTTATTTGCGGAAAGACTAGGTAGAGCTGGGTAGAGAGGGCACGTTAACCAGTTGAGAAAGGCTGGGTCAGGGGAAGGAATCCAGGAAGCAGACAGCCTTCCTGATGATAGTCCCATCTGAGGCCTTTAGATAAGAGTCATGGAATTACAGAACTGGACTGCAAAATATTATAGGCAGCTAAGTCAGACAGGAATTAATATACAGTCAGAGAGGGACCCGGCCCTCAAAAAAGTCAACAGAAAAAATGAAGACATCAAAATTGTGGCTGGAGGTGCATCTAAGGATGGGCCAGGCCTCAACATGAAGATGCAAAAGCCAGGTTTACATGCTTCCCTGAGAGATAAGCAGTAACTTGAAAGCATACGTAATTAGCACCACCTGGTTCAGGAAGTCCGGCTAGACATCGGTTGCCCGGGTGAATGACCAGCGCATTTAGACCGCTCCCTTTCCAAAAATTTCTTCTTCCCATGTACCCTTGCTATATCATTTCTTCCATACTGGATCAGTCTTAGTTAAGCAGCATACTTGCGATTCTATAGGTTGACTGTAGTTTGATCCACACTGTCCCTACATTAGGACTTTGCTATATAAATTGCTCCTGACAAAAGGCTCACTTGGGACCCCTTCTAAAAAAATCCAAGAGCTATTCTTTTTCCCCCTATTTTCACTAAAATTCTCCTAAATTCTTTCTTTGGTTCAAGACTCAGTGCTGCTGAGGCGGGAGGATAAAAGGTTTAAACACAGCTTGGGCAACATTGCAGCTTAGTGAGAACTGGCCTCAAATAATAATAATAACAGTAATAATAATAATAATAGGCTGGGGATGTAGTTCATTGCAGTGCAGAAATGCAAGTAACAAATAAATAAATAAAACTTCTGCTATAGATGAAACAGTTGTTGGACTTTTGAGTGATTTAAGTGCACTAGGCCTGAACAGAAGTGGAAATTTGCACATGGACTGGGGAGAGCTGTGGAAAACATTTTATTCTTGACTTTTATTGCTGGAATCTTCTCCCTTGGCCCCACACTTGCCGATTCCTTCTTTTTCATCCAAAAGCATCATGGGAAATGAGGACCCGTCTCCCGGTGCAGGTGTGGGTGACTTGTTCATGACCCACGGATCCTTCCCAAGCTTCTTAGGATGCGGTATTTGTGAATAGCAGGGGCCTTTGCAAAGGGAAAGTTAGGTAGATTTTCTGCATTTCAAGGTTGACCACAGAAATGTAAGCTGCTGTTTCTGGAGGGCTCGTCCCAGTGCGCTTCCCAGTCCCTTTTGATCTCTTCCCAGCATCATTCTGAAAATGCTCACCTCACTCAAAAATAAGGCTTTTCCATGTGAATGTGAACAAACTATTTTTCCTTCCTGATTTCAATAAGGCTAGCAATTGGTTGCCGGAGTTTCGGAGCTTCCCTGCGTACTTTGTTTAGCTCTGTTAGGGATATTTATGGAAGACTGAGTTAAGATTATTGATAACTAAAGCCTGGCAGTAAGTTTTGGAAATAGTCTTCCCCGGTTACCCGACCACTTGCTAGGAGGTAGAAGTTCCTTCCCTAATTCTCAAGCATGAGGATGTGTCCTGATGCGTGCTTCAAGGGAAAAAGTCTCCGAGGTCAATGCAACCAGAAATCACATGGTTTGATTTAATGTTTCTTAGAAGAAATCTATTCATATAATATTTTTAAATATTCTTGATAGAGGCCTAATCTGCAAAAGGCAATTGCATCTCTCAATTTTGTTTTCAGTTTGATGAAATAAAATGTTCTTGGAAAAATAAATGATTTCTACAAAAGCAGGACACAGGTGATGCCCTTTAAACTCACTTCCTTCAAATAATCCCTGTAATAGAGTCTTAATTTGGATCGCAGAATGATTCCAAAAAGTCCTGCAGATGTCTGCATTGTATCTGTGCACACAGAACATTTTCCTCAGGGCCAGAAAGCTTTAATGGATTTTAATAAGGTAGTGTACCCCTAAAAATGTTATCTTAAATGATCTAAAAAAAAATTTCCCAGAGATGAAATTGACCTGCCCAGCTGGCTAATTGATTAGACTTGGAAAGGAGAAGGTGAAGGTAAGGCTTCATTTAATAATCTGCCTTCAGTTTGACTTGGTCAGTCAGTCAGTCAACAAACATCCAACATGTACTCACTTAGTGAAATGCATGAGATTTGATTGTCTCTCAGGAGTCACAATCATAAATGCAATTGTTAACTGCAAATTACCCAGCCCCTTTCGAGTGCCTGGCTGTGGGATGGAAGCCTAGAGTCTTGCAGCCCCCGGGGGGATGCTCCACGCTGTGTGATGAAGTGCTCATTAGTTGATTTGTGTAAAGTGCTTTGAAGATCTAAAGAACCCGGATGCTGAGAAGCATCATTAACCTCCTCAAACTTTCTTTGTCTGTCTTTTACGACAAGGAAACTTGTCAGCCTGTGATAAGGGACCTAAGACACAGGCTCACTCTCAGTCCTCCTTGTCACTAAGCCAGCCA
Organism: Fukomys damarensis; assembly: GCF_012274545.1. Classification (NCBI taxonomy): domain Eukaryota; kingdom Metazoa; phylum Chordata; class Mammalia; order Rodentia; family Bathyergidae; genus Fukomys; species Fukomys damarensis. Next base: position 11,158,993 of record NW_022900947.1, on the reverse strand, counting down.
CCTGAGCAGGCTGGCCTGCTTTTTCCACAGAGAAGTGGTAAAAACTGGATTCCCCTGAGAGGCCTAGTTTGGAACATGGGCTTTCTGCTACTGAGCACAAGTACAGCACAAATACAGTGGTGCTTAAAACAAGTTAAAGCCAGAATGCTTGGTGATCAATTAAATCGGAGACCTGCAGGCTGCTGCCCCCGGCTGTTGGGAGACCAACTGCTGACCCTGGGATCTGTGTGACCTAAGGATGCCCAGGAAGCAAGTGCAGGGGGCGAAAGCCTCAGGAAAACAACATTTTAAAAATCCTTACAGTCACCCCCCACCCTGCAAACACAGTTTTGCTTCCTGTGGTTTCCGTCCCTCAGGGTCTGAAAATGTTAATTAGAGGCTAGTAGGGGTGTAAGATCAGCTCATCGACCACTACTGTGCAAATCAGAAGGAGTTCTGCTAGTGTGATCGAGATGGCAAGAACAGAAAGGAGGTTAGGAAATGGGTCTCCTGCCTTTCAGGGACTGGAACAGAGGTTTCAAGAAGAGAATGGTAGGGAAAGAGTCACAGCAGGTGACAGCTGACATGTGCTGAATCCTCCCCATGTGCTCCAGAAGCTAAATCTCTTGACACACCATCTCTGGATTGTTTTTTTTTTTGGTTTTGTGAGACAGGGTCTCACTATGTAGTTGAGACTGACCTGGAACTCACTATGTAGCCCAGGCTGGTCTCGAACTCACAGCGATCCTCCTGCCTCAGCCTCCTGAGTGCTGGGATTACAGGCATGCGCCACCACACCCGGCATCATGCAGTGGATCTTGACTGCTGGTCAGGGTTGTAGCCTGGGGGTGATGTCTGTGGGTGTTTGTGCTCCAGGGGAAAGGCAAGGATGAGGGCCTGGGGCTTCTGCTCAGCTCTGCTGCGACTCTGTCCACCTTGCAGGACTCTTTTTGGTTCCTTTCACAGGAGTGTGAACTTTTGTTTCACACTGCTACCAATACAAACATCCGCAAACGTATTTCGAGAATGTTAAAAATCATTAGTCATACTCCCATATTGGCAGTTTTGCTCTCTACGCTTTCAATTATCCATGGTCTGAAACTATTAAATGGGACTTCCAGAATTAAGCAATTCTTAATTTTTAAGTTGTTCATTGTTCCAAGCAGGATGATGAAATCTCTGACCATGCCACTCCATCCTGCCCCCTTATGAAGGCCCCTGTGTCACCTAAAGCTTAAATCAATCTGCAGGAGCAGGAAGAGAAGAAACCCCTTCCATCACTTAAAATAGTACTTTAACATTAACTACTTTTCACTTTTTGTGCCAGAGAGATCCAGGTTATCCTTTTCATAACACTCTAGAACACATCCAGAGGTATTCTTTGTATGCCTTCTATTCCAGGAAGATTAAAATGCCTGAGAACATGGGGCCCTGATGCTCCTCCAACCCCAGGGTTGCAATCAGGGTTCAGTAAGTGACCTGGGCAAAGCCGCAGGCACTATGGCTAGGGATCCCACCACTAAAGGGCGCTCCCTGCCCTAAGTCCCCTCCTTGCTCTGCTGTCCTTTTCCCTCTCAGCATCTGAGCTCCAGTCGCCCTGCCTGGCGTCGAATGCCCTGGCTCCTTCTGTCCTTGGGGGCTCAGCGGACCCTACTAGTGTAGAAGGAGGAAGGTTTTCCTCACCCACCATGGTCTACATGCCTGGGGCCCCTGTAACACAAGACGATTGACAAGAGAGCGCATACATTGTTAATACATTTTATGTGACAAGGGAAACTTCATAAATGAACGCCCAAAGGAACGAAGTATTTCCATGCTAAGTTTTCTGAAGAAGAGGATAGTTGTGGGGAGGTTTGTGCGACTGCAGATGAGGCAGAGTGAGCTAAGGTAATAAGTGAGGGGCACTTAGCAAGACTTGCTTGTTCAGATCCTTCTCTGTATCCCTGTGACGGCAGAGATAAGGGTGTTCTTTCTCTGAGGACAGGGCAATTATCTCTGGAATGAACACCTTGCGTTCTGCTTCAGAGGAAGGTCAGAGACTATGGTCTGCTTTGGGGAGACACGTCCGTGTTCTTGTCTCCAGGGTCAGGGGCCCTGTGTTGGTGAAGTGCATCTTGAATATGTCAGCACTAGTCTGGCATCTCTGTTCACCCCAGCTCTCAGCTAGTCCTGAAGTGTGGATGGTTCATGGTGACCGTACTGGTTTGATGCAACATGTCCAAAGTTATGTAGTCACAGAGAAACAGCGCGAGGACTAGAACTCAGGACTCCTCATTTACGAAGCCAGGTTGGGTAACTGCATTCCCTTTTTCCTAGTCTCTCTGGCACCCCAGGAGGCCAAACCTCAATCTCTGTGCTTTATGTGAGCTGCAGTGCAAAACATCTTGCCTCTAGATATAACTGAACATACTTTGAGTCTGAGTTTCAGCCCAGAGACTTCTGAGTCTGAAAGTCACTTACAGTTGGGGGGCTTTGGTTTTTGTGTTTTGCTTCTTCTTTTCCTTAAACCAGTGGAATGCTATGAGAGGGACAGCACATCAGCAGTAGCCCGGACCTCATAGTTTTACATTTATTTTGCTCTTAAGTATGCTTTGAGGAATTGGAGAAAATGCCAATTCTTGCACTGCAATGCAACATATGTGATAGATGCTTCTTCTGAGAGCCCATATGCTTCATATTTCCATGGAAAAAAGCACTGGCATAGCAAGAGTTTTTTTCCTCTAAATTTCCCTAGAGACTGAATTGGATTTCTGTTGGTTGCTTTTGCAGCAACACTGTCTCATCAAGGAAGGAGGGAGAGAAGACTGGGGGTGGGGAGACAGAGAGAGAGGTTGCATATTAATACATTGAGTGGTTCTTAATGCACAGTTGATGCTAGACAGCAGTATGCTGTGGGGACACAACCCCAGAGCGCTCCTGCTTCTGACTCTGCTAATATATGAACAACTAGGCTTGGAATAATGGAAAAGCAGGGAGCTTAGGAGCAGGGAGCCACAATGCTTGACATGGTCACTCATCAACTCTGAATCTGAGCAATGACATCCAGTAGGTTTTGCTCATATGATGTAGTGATTCAAACATATTTTCTTCTCCTTCTTTTTCACATTGTGGTCTGGCTCTTCCCAGTAGGGCTGTGCAGCTCAAGGTGGCTTCACTTATACCTAGTGGTTGGAATGATGTCATAGTGGTGACCTGGCCACATGTTTCTTGTCACCCAAAAGATAGCTCCAGCTGGTTCCCATGGTGGTGATCATGGGGCTGCCAAGAAGTCTTTCCAGGCCTCTGCTTGTGTCACATAGCTAATGTCATGTGTGGCCAAAGCAAGTCCTACATCTAAGGTCACATTCAAGTGGTGGAGAAATAGACTGGCCATCTTGCTTGGAGGGGTTTGCAAAGTCATATTTCAAAGGGATAGCATCCAGTCTACTACAGAGTGTAAATTCTGCTCTCTGATCTAAATGCTCTAAAATGAGGGTGTACCGTCTGCCCACTAGTACATATTGATCATGCCAAGAATGAATTATGGATTGGGACTCCACCCCAGCCTACCTGCACTTCCTTACTCTTTTCTGTCTCAGGAGGTGGCACCTTGTTCACCTAGTAACTGAAAGCAGAGCCCTGGGAAGACTCCCAAGTCCTCCTTTCCTCTGTCCCTGGAGCCCGTCACACCTAACCCATCAGCAGGAGCTGTCTATGGAATCCTTCTGGTCTTGGCTCAAGTCCACCTTGATTATCACCTATTAATTATTAACTCCTCCAACACCTGAGGCACCATCCCCTATTTCCAAGTTTTAGTTTTGCTCCTCTGTACTTATCACCAAGTCATTTTTTAAAAAGCAGTCTGTCTAGTCTACCAAAATTCAGAGCTATAAAGGCAGGGGGCGTATTTGTTTTTGTGGTTCACTGTTGTTACCAGTTTCTGTAGCAGTGCCGACCACATAATTAGCAGTGCTGATTTAATGAGTGAATAAACAAGGAGGATTTTTTTAAAGAGTGCATTTATCTCAGTTGGACAGTATCTGTTTCATGCTCAAAGACCCCGAGGCACTTACCTCGGTCCTAGAGTCAGAAAAGCTTATAGAAAGATGAGGGGGAAGACCTTAAAGGTAAATAGTAACACAGAAGAAAGGTAGATGGCAGAGAGAGAATAACCAAGTGGGCAGATAGGTGGCTCCCTGGATGTAGACAGACCACCAATTTGTATTTAGTTTTTGTGATCATAGAGTAGGTTGCACTCATTTTTAATATGGGGAGTGCTGTTGGAGTCTTCAGGGAGATAGGTGGGGGTCTCCAAGTGTTCTTAACACATAGCAAAGAGTCACTGGGAGATGCAGGGTTCCACCATGTGGAAGGCTTGACCACACCCTCGTGTATTCATTGTTATCTGCATAGTCTGACTCACAAAGGGCTCTGTGGGCCCAGCTGTATTACAGCTATTTTACCCAGTTTTCATGACAGTACTTTCACAAAATGGAGAAAGCACTTGGAAAGAATCCTGCAAAGAAATCAACTTGTACTGAAGATAATGCTATTAAAGCAAGCACAAAAGGAAAACTAAGACAGAGCTAGTATCTCATTTCCTCCTAAAAACAACGACAATCCAATCAGAGCAGATAAGATAGAGGAGGCGGTGGAGACAAAAGTATAATTGTCAAGACAATTGGAAAAAATAAATCTTCATCAATTACTGTTAACCATTCTCAACAGATCATGCTTAAAGTATTAACAAACTCATGGTATGAAACATCGTGTTGAATATAAAACATTGTTCAATGAAAATTTTATCTTATTTTAACTTCTTTGTTGATGTATCATTTATGGAAAATAAATTGCACCCATTGTGCTTGGATTAATTAGTTTTGAGCAACTGTACATAATTCTGTAATAACCACCCTATGTAGGGATAGTGTCATCAACTCTAACAACTTCCCTTATCTTAAATCAACTATTTTCTGACTTCTATCATCATAGATTACTCTCTTTTCTAGTAATTTATAGAAATGTAATTAAGTACTGTATTTCTTTCTATATATATATATATATATATGTATATACATTATATACACATATATACACACATACATATATATCTGGCTTTTTTCTTCAACATGTCTATAAATTTCATTTGTGTTTTTCTAGTAGTGTTTTGCCTTTTTAATGCTAAATAATGTTTCAGTGTATAATTTATAATTTAGCATTCATCTTTTTATTAATAGATATTTTGGTTGTTTCAAGCTTTTGCTGATTATGAATAAACTGCTGTGAACATTTTTTGTACACTTTTTACTAGACATTTGATTTTATTTCTCTTATATAAACACTCACGAGTAGACTTGCTGGATCCATAGGTGACTTTTTAACCTGATAGGCAGTTTTAGCATTCTACATTGACGCTAGGGACCCTAGGTCCCTGAGTTATAGACTTTGTCCCCTCGTGGGGTTATTGGGAGGTAGTGAGACCTTTAAGGGGTGGGGCCAAATTGGGGGCGGGCCCTCGCAGGGGCTTGTGGGAGTGCAGTCTCCTCTTCTACTGGCTTCCTGGCCCGGAAGAGAATGGAGAACGGGTTGCTCCTCAGTGGGCTCCTGAGCTGCTGTGCCGCTGATTGCCGCAAGGCTGAAAGCCGCAGGGCCTGTCGTTCATGGCCCGGAACTCCAAAACTGTAAGTCAAAACAAACATTTTCTCTTCGCAAATTGGTTATCTCACATTTTTTATACTCATAAAGAGCTAGCTAACACAGCTGCCGTTCATTCTTAACTTTCATCTTCATTCTTTCACATTATCAGTTTGTTTGTTTGTTTGTATATTTATTTTTGGTACGAAGGACCAGCTCAGGACTTTGCGCTTGCCAGGCAGGTGTGGAGCCACTGAGCTACAACCCCCGCCCAGTATATGTAATGTTAATGATTATTTTTTAATTTTTTAAAAAACATTTATTAAAATTTTTAGAAATTAGTATGTGTTTATGGTACATGTTACATTCATCATGGGGAATTGGTTCATAAATGTATTATATCACGATCCTTTTACTGCCCTTTCCCTCCCCTTTTCTCGCGTTTCCAACCTCAGCTCCTCTTTCTTATCTCTACAAAATCTATTTTCTGTTTCCTATCATCTGTCTTTTGTGTGCTACTTACATTATTTATACTTATCGAGTTTATATATGTTGAATAGGACTCCTAATTTATCAAATATATATAAAATATACACATATAGATATCTGTGTAAATATACTCACTATCTGTGTCTTCAGTGTTTTCTTAATATCTCAGTATCTTTTGATGAACAGATTTTTATTTTGATGAAATATGAGTTTATGATTTCTGTTTCTTTTCATGATACTCTATTTATTTATTTGTTTATTTATTTTGAGGCAGGCTAGCCTTGAACTCACTATGTTCCCTGGGCTGCCCTCAAACTCCGAGCACCCCTCCTGCCTTAACCTCCTGAGTGCTGGAATTACAAGCATTGTTTATTTATTTTGAGGCAGGCTAGCCTTGAACTCACTATGTTCCCTGGGCTGCCCTCAAACTCTGAGCACCCCTCCTGCCTTAACCTCCTGAGTGCTGGAATTACAAGCATGGGCCACCACTGCTGGGAAATCATTGCTTATTACAAAACTGCATAGATTTTTCTAACGATGCTTTCTATTAGTAATGTTACTTATGGTTATTGTATTTAGAGAGATGATCCATTTCAGATTAATTTTACGTACAACATGAAGTAAGAATCTGTTAGGTCCAGCACGATTTACTGAGCGGATTTCCCTTGCACTATTGAATTGCTTTGCACTTTTGATGAAAATCAGTGGACCATTGGAATCGGTCGATTTAGGGACCATTTTTCTTCTGTTGCTGCCTTTGTCTATCTATAGGCCAGTACCATGCTCTCTTGCAACTAGCAGGACAGCAGGGTCTTAAAGGCACAGCATTAATCTTCTACTTTTATTCTTTTTGAAGATTGATTTGGTTTATCTAGGTCTGATACATTTTAGACACGTTACAAACATTTTTTTTTCTTTTGGTACCAGGGATTGAACTCGGGTCCTTGCGCTTGCAAGGCAGGCCACCGAACAAACAGTTTTATTTGAAATCCCTGCTGGTAGTATGATTTGGATTGTGTTGAACTAAGCTGGACTGGACACCTTAACAGTAGTATTTTTTTTTAACAATAAAGGGGGTATATCTAGATCATCAAAAATTTTTCTCTTTAGATTTGTAGCTTAAAAAAAGTCTTGCTTATCTTCAAATTGTTCCTAAATTTCTTATTTATGACATCATTATATTGTAAATGTAATTAAACATTTTTATTTCACTTTCCAGTTGTTTGCTGGTAGTATACAGAAATATAGTTAACAATTGAATGTTGACTTTGCTATTTCCTGAGATCTTGCTAAACTCATTATTTCTCATAGCTTTTGTTTTTGTTTTGTTGGAATACAGACTGGTTGATCAATCCAGATTTTCTATATAACAGTCATATTGCTTGTAAATAGGAAAGTTTGCTTTTCAATTTCTAAACTTTGAGTGTTTTCTTTCTTTTCTCATTGACTTACTGTGTTGGCTAGAGCATCCACTGTGGTGCTGAATAGAAGTGACGAAAATGGGTAACCTTGCTTTGCCCTGATTTTACAGTAAAATGGTTTAATTTTTGAGTGTTTTCTTTCTTTTCTCATTGACTTACTGTGTTGGCTAGAGCATCCACTGTGGTGCTGAGTAGAAGTGAGGAAAACGGGTAACCTTGCTTTGCCCTGATTTTACAGTAAAATGGTTTAATATTTTACTACAAGTATGATGTTAGCTCTAAATTCTTCACAATTTCATTTTATCTCATGAAGGAACTTTCCTTCTGATCCTAGTTTTCCGAAAGTTATTTTGAATAAGTATAGAATTTTAAGCATTTATTGGGTTGACTGCACAACTGTTTTTATTCTGTAAATATGGTAAATTACTTTGATTTTCAAGGGTTAAACTATGCTAAACCATAGTTGTGATGTATTATCTTTTTAATAAATTTTTAAGAGCTATTTTATTTTCTAGTATTTTCTCTATGTGTTTGTATCTAGTTTCATGAGAAATACTGGAATATGTATGTGTGGATATGCAAGTATATATAAACATATAATATATTAATAAAATATGTAATATATATGAGATACACACACACACACACACACACACACACACACTTTTTTCCCTTGTGGCATCTTTGTCAAGTTTTGAGTCAGCATGGTGCTAGTTCCATAAATAAGTAGGAAAGCATGTTATCCTCTTTGCTTGAAAGAATTCTTGTAAATGTGCTATTTCTTCTCTAAAGAACAGTATTTTGTTCCATAGAATTCATCTGCCCTTGGATATTTATGTGTGAAAAAGTTTCCTATAACAAATTCAGTTACTTTAATAAATAGGAATCTATTCAGATTTTGTAGTTTATCTTTTGTCAGTATTTTTAAGTTGTATTTTATAGGATTTATCTATTTCATCTCTGCTGCTGCATTTATTGATATTGTGCTATTCAAAAATATTTCAGTATTGTCCTTTTCATGTGTATAGGATCCTTAGTGATATCCTCTTTCATAACAGAATGGCAACATATTTTTTCTTTGCTATTGATCAGAATTGCAAAGAGATTTTCTTTTTAAATAAATAAATTTTGATTAATTTTTTTATCATTCTGTATTGATGTTTCCTTTTTGGTTTCTGCAATTATCTTTCCATTCTCCTATTTTCTTAGTTTAATTTGGCCCTCTCTTTTTAGCTTTTCAGGTTTGAAAATTAGATCATTGATTAGGACTTTTCCCCTTCTTATATGAGAATTTCAAATTAATTTCTTTGCAATTGTATTCCAAGATTACTTATGTTATATTCTACCCTCAGTCAGTTCAAAATGCTTTCAAATTGCAGTTTTGATTTATTCACCGATTCCTGGTTCATTTAGGAAAGCCTAGTGTAATTTCCAAATATGAGGTTTGTGGTCTTTTTGGTATTTATTTCTAATATTCAATGTAATTAAATATCATTGTGTCAGGAGAACGTATTATATAGCTATCAATGATAAGTATATATTTAACTAGTTTAATGTTGAATTTTAAGATTAGGAATATTTTATCTAATTTATTTACTTAACCACCTGTCCATGTTGGGGTTCAATTCCATACTAGACTTACATTCTACCACTTCACTATGCCCTGAGCCATATCTGGGTTTTATAATTGTTATCTGGAGGAAGGTTTTCAATCATATTTCTCCCTTTGCAGTAGTTATTTATCACTGTGTAGCCAATGACCCCCAGTTTAATATTTAAAACAGCACACATTTATCATCTGTGTGTCAGGAGTCAACTTAGGTGCGACTTAGCTGGGGCTAAGCCCAGTTTTACACAGCTGCAGTGGAGGTGTTGGCTGGTCTACAGTCCTGAGCTCACATGTCTCATCCAAGCTCATGTACTTATTGCTAGAATTCAGTTTCTTAAGGTTTTAAGGCTGAAGTCCCCATTTTCTAATGACCACTGCCAGTTTCCTGCCATGTAATACTCTCCATGCACATTTCTTAACAAGGTGTGTTAGTCACCTTTCTGTTGCTACCTAACATACACAGGGTACAGCGGGAAAGGCTTATTTTGGCTTGTGGACTCAGAGGATCAGCTGGCTCCCTTGCTTTTAGGTCTTTAGTCAGAAAATCATGGCCAAAGGGCAGAGCAGAGCTGCTTTACCTCATGGCAGCCAGGAAAGCAGAGTGAGAGGGGCTGAGAAGGAGGAGCCTGGAAGAAGTTCTACCTTTCAAAGTCATGGCCCTCGTAGCCTACTATCTCCAACTGGGCCTCTCTTCCTAATGGCCCATTCAGCTGTGAACTCATCTTTAGATCACCCATGGAAGAGGTCAGTGCCTTTATGATTCAGTCACCTCTCTGGATCTCCCTCTGAACATTGCCGCATTGGGGATCGAGTCTTCAATATATGAGTGTTTAGGAGTCACATCACATTAAACATAAGGTGCATGTGGGTCTCAGGGCTAGTAAGAGGAGTCTCTGTCATACGTGCTAGGAAAACAGGTAAGTGTGCGTGTGTGTGTGTGTGTGTGTGTGTGTGTGTAATTAGAAAATGCAGTGAATGTTTAAATGTTAAAAACACTTATTACAGTAAAAGACACATCTTCATTAATCCCCTTAAAGTATTTCCACACATTTCAAACACACATATCCTGTCGTCCTCATTCCTTTCTGAAGCAGTTCTGAAGTCCTCTTTCTTGAGTGTCCTTAGTTTCTCTGTCAGGGCCTGTTTGCTGTCCTGAATTGATTAACATTCTTTGAGAAAGAGAAGTCTCACGGTGCCAGTGAATAAGGTGGATGAGGACGCACCATAATGTTTGTAATGTTTTTACAAGCCTGCTTTTCTGTTGGATGATACCGGGCCTCAGCATTCACCATATTTTTTATGACATCTGTTGGATGATACCGGGCCTCAGCATTCACCATATTTTTGATGACATCTTGTGAAGGCACTTACAAAACAGGACTTCCAGAAGTGTTTCAGAAAGTGGCAAGAGCAGTGTGTATTTGAAGCCAGATGGAGTATTTTGAGGGGGATTACATGGCAATGAGTTTTGTACTATAATACTGTTTTTAGTTTATATATTCATTGTTTATTCCTTTCGTATATGTGTGCATTTATATGTACGTGTATACAGAAACACTTGCAAGAGTGACATCCAGTCAGCTTTTTGTGATTCCTGCTGATTAGGAGCAAGTCATGGGTCTCCCTCTGCCAACACTCAAGGGCAGGGGACTTTACACAGTGTAACACCAAGAGACCGATCCTGGAGACCATCTGAGATTTGTGCCTATGGAGGAAGGCAGAACTCCACTTTCCTTTTCATAAGATATTTTTGCTAGATATAGAGTTCTGGCGGATTCTGTTTTTCTTCCAACACATGAAAGATACTATTCCATTGTCTTTAAGCTTCCTTATTTCTGGTGAGAAGTTAATTGTGATTCATGTTATAGTAATATGTTTTTAATGGGTCTTTTTTTTTTCCTTTGGCTGCTCTTAAGATTTATGCTTAATCTCTGTTGTCAGACAATAAGCTGGCTGTGATGTGCCAGCTTTTCTTTGTATTCATGCTGTTTTGAGTTCACTTAGCTTTTAGATCTAGAGGTTGAAGTATGTCAGTTTCTTACATTAAACTTTTAATCTTGAGATAATTGTAGGTTGACGTAGAGTTGTAAGAAATGACATCCTGTGTACTCTTTACCTGTTTTCCTGCAATGGTAGCATTTTGTAAATCTATAATGCAGTGTCACATCCAAGACTTTGACATTGACACAGTCAAGATATAAATTATTTTATCATCATATTTTGCTTTTATAATTATATCCACTTCCTTTTCATCCCACCCTCTCATTAATTCTGATAACCACTTATCTGTTCTGTTTCCATGATTTAGTCATTGCAAGGATACTGCGCAAATGGAGTAAAAAAAAGTATATATGTTTTTGATATTGACTTTTTTCACTCACCATAATTTTATATGAATATTAGTAGTTTGTGTCTTTTTATTGCTGGACAGTCTTTCATAATAGGAATGTAACACTCAGTGTTTAACCATAACCAGGTAAAGATATCTGAGTTGCTGTGTATTATAAATAAAGTTGCTATAAACATTCATATCCAAGTTTTTGTGTAACCACAAGTCTTCATTTCTCATTGATAACTGCTCAGGAGCACAAATACTCAATTGTGTGCTAGTAACTAGTACAGTTTTAAAGAGACTTTTTGTGATAATATAATTTTATACTCCCACCAGAAATGTGTCAGTGATCCTGTTTCTCTGTATTCTTGCCTGGTTTTGATGTTGCCACTATTTTTTGTTTTAACTTGAGATGTTCCCTGTATAATTTTAATTTACACTGCCCTGATGGGTAATGATTTTGAGCATCTTTTCATGTGCTTGTTTCTTTTAATTTTTTTCTATTCTTCCCTTTCTCCTTTTGTGGCTGCCCCTCTTCCCTCTCCCTTCCCTCCTTCCTTTTGTGTTGGGCACAGATCTCTGTAGTCTCAGCTGGTCTCTAACTTGTGATCTTGCCTTAGCCTCCCAAGTGGTTGTGATTAGAGGAGTGCCTCCATGCTCAGCTCTCCTGCCTATTTGCTATTTGCTATCTATGTATCTTTTTCAGTCAAATGTCTTTTCATTTATTTTGTATATGTTCTGCTTAGGTTGTGTGCTCCTCTATTGTTGAGTTTTGAGAGTTTTTTTAAAAAAATATTGTAGATGCTTCTCTTTTGTCAGATACATGGTTTATAATTATACTCTTGCATTTTTTTCCTGGTCTTTTTATCCATTAAATGAGGTTTTGCACAGAAAAAAAGTGTTTAACTTGCTGAATTCAAATTAATCAAATTTTCCTTTAAGGATTGTGCTTTTAGTGTCAAGTCCAATAACTATTTTCCTAACTTTAGGAATATTTTTTTTTGCTCATATTTTTTCTGAGTTGTATAGTAAGTATCTCAGTTCATTCTAGGATCACTTTTGAGTTGACGATTGACAGAATCATGTGACATTTTTTCTTTTAGCCTGTTAATTTGGTGCATTATAATAATTTTCAAATATAAAGACAGCTTTATATAATTAAAATAAATTCTACTCCATTATTGTGTGTAATTTCTATATACTGCTGAATTCTAATTGGTACTTCTTTCCAGATAATTTTTGTGATTTTTTTCCATAAGGAATATTGGTCTTTATTTTTTTCTCAAGCACTGACAGTTGAGCCTAACCCCTTGCACTGAGCTACATCCTCAGCCCTCTAAATTTTTTGTTTTGCTTTGATGTAAGGTCTCCTGCTAACTCCTTGACTTTCCCAGATTAGGCTCGAAATTGTGAGCTTCCTGCCTCATTCTCCTAGAATGCTGAGATTACAGGCATATACCATTATACCATTGTGCCCAACTTGTAATTTTCTTTTTCTTTACTGTCTTTGGGTTTCTTGTTGCTAGCTTTATAAAATAAACTGAGCACTATTTTTCTTTCCTATGTTTGAAGTAGGTGTTCTTCTTTAAATATTTTAGGAATTCCACAGTGAAATAATCAGGGTTTGGAGATTTTCTCTTGGTGTTTTTTAAATCACACACTCAGTTTCCTTAATAATTTAATTTAATATCTATTTTATACTAGTTTAATTGTGGTAATTTCTATTGTTCAAGGAATTGGCCTATTTTATCTAGGTTGTCAAGTGCACATGACTGTAATAGTTTATAATATTCCTTTTATCTTCTTGATGTCTATAAAATCTGTAATGTCTCATATTTCTGGTGTTGGGAGGTAATTTGTGTCTCCTTTTCTAAGGTAATGCTGTTTGCTTTATGTAAGTTTTTTGTGAAGAACCAATTCTTTGTTTCATTTACTTCCTTAATTGTTTATGTCTTAAATTGTGATGGTTTCTGTTCTTGTCTTTATTATTTCCTTCCTTCTGCCTACTAAGTTGATTTTGTCCCTCTTTTTCTAGTTTCTTGAAATGGGAAATTATTGATTTCAAACTCCTTGCCTTTTCTGATAGGTACACTTAATGCTGTAAATTTCCGTCTTTGAATTGCTTTAGTTGTTTCCCCCAATTTTGATATATTGTATTTTCATTTTCACTCAATCATATATTTTAAATTTTTCTATTGAAATTTCCTCTTTGATTTATGGTTTATTTAGAAGTATGTTGTTTAGTTTTCAAGAATTTGGACTCTTTCCTATTGATTTCTAGTTTAATGACATTGCTTCTGGAAGACACAGCCTATATAGTTTATTCTAAGTCTGTTGTGGTTTTAATGACTCAAGGTATGTTCTAATTTACATGTTCTCTAAATACTTTTAAGAATGAGTATTCTGTAATTGTTGGGTGGAATGGCCTAAAAATGTTAATTAGATATTATTTTTGATAGTGTTGTGGAGTCCTATATCTTTACTGATACTCTGTCTTATTGTTCTATCAGTTATTGAGAGAGAGGCACTGTAATCTCCAACACTAATAGTGGATTTATCTATTTCAAAGCCTATTTCTTTTCAGTGTCTACATTAGCTGATCATGTAGTATATCTATATCATTTTATGTTCTTTTTAATGCATGTCTTTATCATAAAACAATTTAATATGCCCCTTGGAAATATGTTGACCAGCATATTCTGTGGTAAAGATATATGATCGAGAGTTTGGATAAACATCCTGAAGATAGAAATAGTAGTGGAGTCTCTATACTAAAGAGCCTTGTAAGAAATGTTAGAGTTTGTATTTCATCTTGTTGGCAGCTACAGGAGCATTAGAAAACTTTAAACAGGGTGCTAACATGATTAAATAGATTATTCATATAAATTACTATGGCTGCAGGATAGAAGACTGTTGTCAAGGAGAACATTTGGAAGCTGGTGTCCATCATTTCCTGTAAGTTTATTCTACTAGAAGTTATAAAGGTCTTTATATTTGACATCTGAAAGTTGTAGATCTCATAGCAAAACATTTAATTGCTAACTGATTTCCACCATCTTCTTTCCTACCACTATTCCTGTTCAAATTTGGGAGTCTTTCATTTCCTCTTGGGTCACATTTCTGTAGCTCGTTTAGTTTCTCATCCTTCTCAACTCTGTTACTTTTTTTTTCACCCATCGTACCTGCCACTGTAGAAATGTCCTACATTTTGTTGCAGTCAGTTAAGCATCTAACACTAACATCCACAGTCCTTCCAATTTTCTTCCATCTTGTCAGTATAGCAATTGTTTGATTTCATGAAGAACCCTGAGTCCATTGGCCCAACAATTCTATCAGTGAACTTTTCCTCCTGCTTCTACTCACCTTTCATGTGATACTGCATGCCTTTAAATGATTACGGCAGTTTATATTACCTCTGCCTGTGACGGGTTCATTAATAGACATAGGATTCAGATCTGGCCCTTGAGACATGAGAAGTCTACATGGTATTTCTTTGCGTAAAAGAAAAAGATGTTGGGAAGAACAGTGGTTTTTTATTTGGATCTAGACAATGCCAAAAATGAATATAGTGCCCAGGTTTGTGCAGTCATCTTGAGGCCATAATGGGAACCCTCTTGTAGAAAATGTGATATTTTAAAAATGAAAGAGCTAAATTGTTAAAAGAACTTGAGTCCTAGATCGTGGTGTTAAGCCACTGCTGAAGCAAGCACATCTGATCTACCTTTGGATTTTCTGTGATGTAGCAAACTTATTCCTATTATTTAAAACAACTATGCCAGAAATTTATCTCTCTTACTCCACCTTTTCTTTTCTGAGACTGAGTGTAGCCAAACTGATATTCTTTCCTTTTCTTCATGATCCTTCTGAATGAATGTGCATCCCTCCTAGCTGCATTTAATCTTTATCGGTGCCATTCTCTACACTCTTGAAATTTCCTTTTCTTATCTGTCTTTCTAGCCTGCCCATGGTTGATAGAATTTTCTAAAAGATAATTGCAGCAATACCCCCTAACCTATGTACTCTTCTAGAATCACACAAATATAACTCTCTTCCCTTGAAATCTTTTGTTTGTTTGGTGAATGGTAATTTATCCACAGATAATCACATAGAGAATCCTTGCAATGCTATTATCAAGGAGACATCTGGCCATCTCTTGCTCTTCCAGTTCTAACCAAGCCCAACTGCAAATTCATGAGATACTGTGGGACAGAACTATCCAGTCAAACACTCTCTGAACTCCTAACCCATGGAAATCATGATAGACAATTCAATTATTATTGCTGCATAGATTTTGTAGTGACTTCTTGCACAGACAGTAGGTAACTGTAAAATCTTTCCAAAAGAATTAAAAGAATCATGTCACAGTGACATACACACACCTATATTTATAGCAACACAGTTTGTAATAGCTAAAACTTGGAAACAGCCCGTTTGCCCATCGGCTGGAAACTGGATAAAGAAGATGTGGTTTTTCTATAAAATGGAATACTACTCAGACATAAAGAATGAGAAATTAGAGCCATTCATAAGAAAATGGATACATATTGAGGATATACTCTTAAGTGAAATAAATAAGTCACACATGTGTAAATACTGAATAGTTTCTCTGGTGTGAAAAACTATAATAGTACACAAGATCCTAATGGGATAATTAATAATGTGAAATAGGAAGGGCTAAAGGTATAGGGAAATGGGAAGGGTAGGGGAAAGGGAATAAGGGAAAAGAAAAAAATATGAGAAAATTAAAAAATGGAAATAAAGTGTTTGTAAATGGGGAGGAGAGGAGAGGGTGAAGGGAGGGCGGGGACAAGGGGAAAAAATGAGAACCAAGACCTGTCATGTGAAGGTACAGGACCCCAGTAATGAATATAACTGTATTGTATACCTAGATTGTACCAATAAACTCAATAAACAGAAAAAAAAAGTAGATAACCGTAAAAAACTCAGGGCTGGGGATTTAGTTCAGTGGTTCCACTGCCTGCCTCTCAAGCACAGGGTCCTGAGTTTGGTCCCCAGTGCAAAACAAACAGACAAACAAAAACTGTCTTTGCAGGACCTAAAAGTAATGTTCTGTGAAAATGTAAGTTCTCTTTTAGTTCTTAACCTGCTCTGTAAGTGGGATAATGAAATTCTTTTAGAATAGAATGTGACTGGGTAGTGTGTGCATCTGTGGGGAGTGAGGTGGGTTAGATAGAACCATAGTCAAGCAGTTGTTTCTGCTAGAGTTTCCTCCACCTTTTCACATGGTCAAATTCTGTTCATCATGTCTCCATGAAACTACTGTTTCCTCAAAGAAGTTTCCTTGAACCTTCATGGGCATCTATAAAATAACCTTTGATCTATAAAACAACCTTCAACACCCCCAGATTGATTACTCCTTTCACTACTTAACCAAAGTTCTTTTAATTGCTTTATTTTCTTATTTATGACCTTTCTCCCTGCTGTAAGATCAAGTAAGGGAGAGGAACAACAGCATTTTTCTTTACCAAGACCAAAAAAGATTTTGAATGAACAAATGAAATTCTAAGCCTGAAATCCACATGCCATCCCAGTCTCCTGTCCAGTGGGGAGGGATCTGTATCTTCCATGAGATTCTAAGAATGTTAGAATACATAATATAAGAATATTAGAATTCTGTGGAGCTCAAATACTAACGTATATTTATGTGCAGTTGTAGGCATAAGAGGGGATACAAAAAGGGTCACATGAGATATGTGGGAAAATTCTAAGAATAATTGGTGTTCAGTACTTTGGTAAGGACGGTAGTAGACATACGGACTTACAAAACTCATCGAACACTATACTTGTTATTAAATTAAAATTTTACTTAATAATATCAGTGAAAAAAGTCATTGAGCTTGCTTATTGTAGTCTTTTCAAGCTAAAACAAGGACAGGGACTCTGAAAAATTTATCCATTAATACTGAACACCAATTCAGTTCCTGCCTTCAGTATGCAGTATTGGAGGCCAGTTTGAGGTCTGATTTCCTTTTAGGGTTATTCTGTTATATTATCCTCCCCTAGCTTTTTCTTTCTTCTGCTTTTTCCTGTAGCTATGTGAGATAAGCCAGTTTACTACTTTAAAAATATTGGTGACTACAAAGAAAACAGAACAGTTTCCACTATGAAATTATAATCTATGACAGAAAGTGATAAAAGGCCCAAATTTTGTGGGAGGAATGTGGTTTTTGAGATTAATAAAGAATTAAGGCTTGCCTTCGTCTGTTTGTATTACTATAGCAAAACACGTGAGACAGGGTAATTTATAAAGAGCAGAAATTTATTTCCCTCATTGCTAAAGGACAAAGTCAAGATCAAGTGCCTGGCAGAGTTAGTGTCTGGTGAAGACTCACTCTTCTTTGTTCCATAAATAACATCTTCTGTGCCCTCATATGGTAGAGGAGCAGAAGCTTAAAAGGGCCTGAAGTCTCTTTCTTAAGGGCCCTAATACCATTCGTAAGGGTAGGTGACTTACCCAGTTTCCAGAAGCACCCTGCCTTCTTTATTAGTGGTGCTGAGAATCAAATTGTACCTCTTAAAATTACATTGGGGATTTAGTTTTAACATGAATTTTGCAGGGATATAAATATTCGAATCATAGTAAAGCTTTACTCTCCCAATTGGCAAAATGAAGACATAGAGGAACTAGTACATTGTGAGTATACCTAATCCAACATCCTGAAATAAGAAATGCCCTAAAACCTGAAATGTTTTGAAATGTCACCATGATGCAACAGTGGAAAATTCCATACTTGACCTCATGGTCACACTTCAGATGCAATAAAAATACTGTGTAAACTTACCCTTGAGTTGTGTGCTTAAGGTATAGTGAAACCTAAATGAATTTTTTGTGTTTATCCTCAAGATATCATGGTATGTAAATAACGCAAAATACAAAAAATATCAGAAATTTAAAATTTCTGGTCTCAAGCAATTGAGATAATGGGGTGCTCAGCCTATAGATATTGCTGTTCCTCTATACACAGTGGTGATTTAACACCATTGAGGCTCACTCTGATGATGTAATCCACATCTGGTAACTAATTTGGAAATCTAAGACTGAAACCCAAGATGTCATGGAAAATATTGATGCTTTGGAAAATAGAAAGATTACACAGTGTGGTAAAGATTTCTCACAACTGGTATGATAATGAAACCTCTGATTTCTGAGTTAGGTCTGGAGATTTCGATAATATCCATTCAATCATTTTATAAATATTGATAGACACTTCTTCATCTAAGAGATAGTGTCAGGTCCAAGGGTTCACCAGTGGACGTGGGCTGACAGCTGCCACTAAGAAACTCCCATTGCCTAAAGGGACATGGACCTAACAAGGGAATTTTGAGTTTTGGGGTGGTGGTGGTGATGCCATATGTCATAGGAGTGTGGAGGCTCAAGGCCTGTCATGGTAGAATTTTAGTTAAGTTTTCAATGACCTCGTTGACTTTATTAGTAACTATTCTGATATATATAATATAATATATGATATGATATATATGACATATAACAGTTAATATATAATATATATTATAATATATGATAGATATAACATATGACATATATAAATGTTCTCCGTGTTCTCCTTTCCTATAATTTAATACCTGGGAAGTAGGAAATATTCTTTTTTCCTAAAGCAGAAACCTGAGGTTTAGAAAGGTAAAGAAAATATTTTGTGCAAGTAACAGGTACAGAGTTCGTGAAGCTCAGATTGGAATCCAAGCCTTTAAGGACTTTTTTCATTTCTGTCTCCCTTTATTCTTTCCTCCTTCTTATCATTTTTTCCCCACTAATGTCCTTTCCACCATCTCATGCTACATATTGAAAGATTAAAAGAAGAATAAATATTTGGAATTGGAAATGCTGACATAGTACATCTCAGGGCTCTCGCCTAGCCATCAAATTCCAGTATAGATAAAAGCCCAAGGTGTCGTCCTGTATTTGGGAATCTGCCCAGGGATACCAGTAGATTTTCATGGTACATCCCATTTTTCAAATTCCCCATTTGCTATTGAAAAGTCTTCCTTCATTTGCTCCGTGTGTTCCAATCACTATATTGAGGTTCCACGTTCTAACATCCCTTCTCAGACTCAGGGAACACTTTTAATTCCTTGTTCTTGTCATATGGTCAATCTATGATATACTACCTCAGAAATATAGAAAGAGGAGAAAAACGTTACCTCTGAAAGCTCAAATATGGAATTATCAGTTGTAAAAATCATACCAGAGATGTGTGGAGTCTCCTAAGAAGAGAAAAGTATATCTGAATCACAAAGCCAGTTGTGGCTTCGTGAAAAGTGTAGACAGACAAGAATATTTATGGTGCAGCAGGGCAGATTCTTAGAGAAAACTCGATTTTGCTTTTCTCAGAATTGTTCCAAAAGTCCATATCTATGTCTTCAGGTCTTGTTGGTAAGATGAGTGTTACATTAAAATGCCTCCATTAGAATAAGCCAGTGAAATACTGGTATATTGACAAACTTACTTTATTCAGTGCTCATCGAGTACCTTTCAACTAGGAAATTGCAAGAGAAGGCTTTGGCCATACTCAAGAAGTCAGTTGGTCCAGTGGCCAACTCTTCCTCATGTCAGTGTCTGTGTTAGAGAAGAATGGAATGGGGGGCAGTGTGGATCTCTGGATCTGACACCGTAAGCGTATGATATTTCCTCCTGCTCAAATGCAGAAATGGGAATAGTAGACTATGACATTGTTAAAGGAAATCCAGCAAGTAGACTCCATCAACAGTGGAGACAAATGTAATTCTTGGTATATCTTTTGCCCAAACCCTCTTTGTTTATAGTTTCTTCTGATTTACTTTCTACGCATCTGTTATCAAAATTAAGAAACTTACCCTTCTGTGTCCTATGGAGGACACAGCAGAGAATTATGCCTGAACACCATGCATGCTGGTGGAGAAGAATGGAGAAGGATTGATCACTGGCCTGCAGTGACTGGGCTATCACATGGATACCCCTTTTCTCGAGTTCTCAAAGCATTGTATGATTAGCTCGCAGCTCAGAGTGTGGCAACAGTTTGGGTAATGACAGTCTCAAAGTCCTTGAGGATATGAGGAAAAAAAAAAAGGATCGGAGGTAAAGGCTGGCATAGAATAATTATCCATTAAATATTTGTGGGCTGTCAACTCCTGTGCCTTGCCTGTTTCTTCCTCCAAATCCTACTGCACTTAGCACTCAGTCCCATCATACAATCCCTTCTACAGCATGTGCCCTTTTTGGCCTTGCTTGTTCTTACCTGCTAGACTCTACATTCCTTAAATGCACACAGTGTATGTCCTTTTATCCTTGTAGCTGGTGTGCTGCCTTGCACATATCAGTTGTTCCAGTGATCTTGCTTCTGCCATTAGATCATTAAGGGGTTCATGGGTAGCATTTATAACGAGTCTCAATATTTAATGCAGAGTTGCTTTATACCCTGGCACACAATAAATTTTGCTGACAATAACTGATGGATTTAGAGGAAAAAAAATCTACCTTAAGATTCTCAGTCTGCATCTATGTGGACTGAGGTAATCACACAAATAATTAAGGCTAAAAGAAACTTGCTGCTTTCATTTACAGCAAACTACCAGGAGTCTCAGGCTGCAGTGGTCAAATATTCTGGCTAACAATTTAACTCCTGGTTTCTCCAACCTTTATTGATAAAGCCAGAGCACTGAGCCATCCAAAGGAACCAAAGATAGCTAGAGTTAAAACAGGTAAGCATCAGCTTGAGTAAGGAGTGACAGAGAGAATAGAGGCATCATTTTTATCTTTAGAAAAATGATCACCCCCCCTTTACTGCATTTTTCTAAATGGTGAGTAGATGATACCTATTAAGATAATGATGGAAAAGCTGAATGAAACTGCCGAGTGAGGTCAAGGGTAGACTCTGGGAACAGAGATTTGGTATTTGGTATTAAGATAAAAGATGGCGCCCACTAGCACCTTTCCCTCACTTCCTCATTTATCACTTACTCTGAAGCCTTTTCTTCTTGTCTTTATTGGGGAAACCCTGAGCAATATACAGTCAGAGAAAAATTGGCATCTGAGAGGGAAGCAGTGAGGCAAATGTTCACCAGGCACACTAGAAGGAAGGGACCACTTGAGGTCCATGCATGTGTGTGTACAGAAAAGTAAGAGGTGAATTCAGTGATGAGCTCCAACATGTGCAGGTGTGCAGCTCTTCTGAGATGTCTTCTCTAGGTGTCAGGGCCTCTCATGACTACCGTTCAAGGCAGGCATTGCCTGATAACATTCTTTTCCTTTTTACTTTCTTTCTTTTCCTATTTATCATCAATGTAATCATTTATTAAATACTTTATAGCATGCCTATCCATATATGGTTCAACTGCACACATGGTGTATATATAAACACTGCTACACATATTGAAACTGCAGTGCACTTGTCAAGATCATGTAGACTTCCAGAGGGACTTGACGTGGAACTCCCATGACTGATCCAAGGAAGGGGTGAAGAAGGGAGGGCTGGTGAGCTCTTGCCCTTCGAAGGTTGCATCTCTTCTTAGCTGTGGCTGACTAGGGCCAAATCTGCGGCATTAGCTGTCATAATATAAATTTTGGAAACATCCTCTATGTCCATCAGCAGGTTCATGGATGGAAAAATGTGGTGCACTCACAGAACAGAGTACTACTCTGCCGTAAAGAAGGGTGGTTTTGAGCCATGCATAGGACAATTGATGGAGTGTCAGACCATAATGCTAAGTGAAATTAATCAGGCACAGAACGTTAATGTGTTGCATAGTTTCTCTAATATGAGAAACATACAGGGAGGCAGACTCTGGAGATGGGAAGGTAAAAGAGGAAAAGAATGGGGAGATGAGAAGGCGGAGTAAAAATGATCAAAATGTGCTCTATATATGTACCAGTTCCCCGAGATGAATGTAATTTTTATGTATTGTAAACATATATTAACAAAACACAGGAGTGTTCACTGGCCAAGTACCATTTCTTTTATATTGTGTTCTTACCCCTATTTAACTGAGGAGAACAATTAAGTCATGAAGAGTAGCTTTTTTTCACAAAAGAAGCAGAAATAGTTGTTTTCAATAAAATATTGAAATTACTAGAGCATTAAGGGCTAAACAAATTCATCTCCAAACTAGATCCTCCAGCACAGCCTATAGTTTGAGATCTTGGACTGGATCTCAGACTTCCACATATGCTAAAGGAAGGATCTTGTACTCTATCCTGAAGCAAAGGAGAGAAGTGATGGGTTTAACAGGGGTAGGGGTCCCAACTTCAGTTCTGAAAAGATGTTGTTCTGACATTTAGATGCAGAAAGTTGGGACAACATAGTCAGAATCCAGAGAAGAAGCGAAATGCCCAGCGAACAAAATAAGAGGAGCTGCCCCAAACAAAAGACCCAAACCAGATAAGAAGGACCAGAATGGTTCAAATTGGACCCTCAAGAATTAGAGGTTTTGTCTTTCTTCTGAGATTTAAAACCAAAGTCAAATCTTATGTACTAAGGCAGATAGGTGTATAGAGAAAAACAGTTACCCTTAATGACTTAAAGTTTTTCCTCAGTAAAATGGGGGTAAGAACACAGGAAATAAATGAAACTGTGTCAGATCCTATGGAAGAAGGGTGATGGGGAAAGTATTTCCCAGTGCGGATGTGTGTGTGACCTCAGCCCCCGGATGGGAGGGAATTTGTCTACCTTTGGTTTCTGGAGGCTTCACACACTGTCCTGGTGACCTGGTTCAGGTCCCTGAACTTTAAGCCTGGTGTTTCCTTCTGTGAGGAGAAATGAGAACCGGCTTTGGTGTCAGTGTGAGCACCAAAGGAGCTAGACTCCTGGAGTGTGTCATGACCTCTTGGAGGGGGATGGGGCTTTTTCTAGGAAGCTGGGTCTGGGTGTCCAAATCCAAGATATCCATGGTTCTGGCCCCGCCCCCACTGGTTCTGTGGTCCTGGGTAAGTCACATGGCTTCTCTAGGTTATTTCTGTCTAAGAGACATGAGAATGATTGAGAGGTGGATCTAGGATGCACTCAAGAACAGTGTGAGGTGCTCAGAGAAATGAGGCCTCTGAGGCTCTTTCTAACTGTGCAAAGAAAAACATGCATCTGTAATTGAATAAATATGGGTAAAACAATGACAGTCTAAGAACTTCCTAGACTGAAGTTATAGTAGGACCTGTCACACACTGTGGTAGAAGAAGATTCTCCTCTTCTGCCCACATAGTTCTTGTCTTTTCCAACCTTGATTGTGCTCCCTTTCCTGTGAGAAACTGAGCTGAGCCTAAGGTCCTTGGTGGTGTGATGCCAAGTGTCCAGGCAGACCCTAGACCTAAAGACCTCCCCTAAAGATCTGCCCCTTGCCTACTCTTCATTGTTTTGTGGGAAGTAAAGACACCCTTGCAAGCCTGGCTCCCCTTTTAGCAGTCCTGGGGATTGAACCCAGATCCTTCATACTGAGCTGCATCCCCAGGGTGCCCCCTTGCCCTCACTCCCCCAACTAAGTCTCTTAAGTTACCAAGGTTGGTCCAACACCCTAATTCTAATTTGTGATCCTTCTGCCTCAGCCTCCCAAGAGTTTGAAGATTACAAGCATATAAAAATGGAAGCATGAAAGAGTCCTTGTGGAATTTCTCTGCATGCCTCCACCCTGGGTACTCTGCCAAGGGGCCAACTTATTCTTTCCTGGCTTCCCACTTATTACCAAGAAGCAAAGACTTGGCTTCTTCATTTACCAGGAACCAGGCTCCTCTGCATTTCAAGAGATAGAGGAAAAGGTTCAAATTGGATCCTCAAGAATTAAGAGGTTTTATCTTTCTTCTGAGAGTTAAAGTTGAAGTTAAACTTCATGTAACATCTAATGCAGATACATGTATAGAGAAACAGAAGCACTTATAAAAGTGCATCTGTCACAGGTAGGACAAAAGCAGTTGTAACAGCTAGTACTGGAATTCCTTTTGGAGGACTTGATTTCTTTAGGATATTTCTTTGACTAGCCTTGTGGGAGTGGAACTCTAAGGGCATAAGTTAGCAGGAGAAAAAGGAGGGAAAGTGAAGTTGTTCTGCATTAAAAACAGAAGAACAAGTTGGGGGGTGGTAAAAAGACACAATTAACATGGTGAGATGTTGGCAGCCAAGTTGAGAGACACTTTGGACAACTAACAGTAGAAATTATCCTGCCCAGGATATGCCACAGGAGACTTGGGGTTTGGTAGCACTTGTCTTATCTCTGTCCTTTATACAGTCATAATTTCTATCCCAGTTGAACAGATGTGAAAACCAGCTAGCCTGACACCACAAAGTCAGGTACAGGAAGAGAATTTGAAAAAGAACTGTTTGGTCTCCACTTGTATAATGTGTGTGTGTGTGTGTGTGTGTGTGTGTGTGCACGCACGCGCGCGTGCTTCCCAAGAGTTTAGTAAAAGCATGACACTTGCAGAAAGTGCTGTGCAGGGATCCACTAGGGTCAAATCGCAACTCTGCCCTACCCTGCTGTATAATCCAAGGCAGGCCATTTTACCTCTCTGTGATTGACTCAGTTTCCTTTTCTGTAATCAAAAATAATTTTAGTGTCTATCTCATAAAGCTGTGGTGAGAATTGGAATAGTACCAAGTGCAAGCTAACATGATGCATGAACTAGTTCTTATTTTGTTGGTTCCACTCCTGCATCTAGGCAGAAAGGCCAGAGGTCATCAAAATCATCCCAGTTCTCAGATGAGGCGACTGAAACTTTCAGAGAAAGAGCGTATGCAAATTTATGGTCTGGAGCTGAAGAGAGGGAGGAAGGACCTGCATCACTGATAACTTCTCAACATGTTTCTCATCATACTTGTGATTTAAGTATTGATTCAAGTTCATATATCTTTGGTGTAAATAGAGATACAAAATCAGAGATTGTATGAGACCAAAAATTCTATCAGGAGGTATTTTTGATAAAGAGGGAGTTAAGGAAGATACTATATATGTTTCTACGAGGCACCCATAGGGATAGAGCCCAGGGTAGTGATGACAGAGGACTGAGAGTTAGAAAGATGCACCATGGTAGGTGTAGAAACCCTAGAGGGTCAACTGTACTCTTGTTACTTCCTGCCCCATGTGCCTCATAAGCTACCTGCTCCCATGCATAAATTCTATTTCCTGTAACAGAATTGGAAATTTTAAATGTAAACTAAACAAGTACATACAATATTTGGTAAGTCATGTAAGATTTCTGAACCACAGAATTGCTCAGGAGAGCCAGTGAGGTAGCAGACATGATGTTCCAGGAAGGAAAAGTGCCGAATACAGATACATAAACATGCAACACTGGCTGTTACAGCATTGGACCTCACACAAGTTAGCCAAGCTCTCTGAGCCTCCATTCCACCATCAGTAGCATATGGATATTATCTCATATCCAGAACTGAGGATGAAACTCAGTAGTGTTTGGAAAGGTCCCAGTCCAATGAGGAACATAAAAGAGATGATGAGGAAACCCTTGTTTTCTTCTCTTCCTACTCCTTAATCACCCCCTTCATTTAAATCATGTAGCCAAAGCCGAACAAAACTTTCCTACCATTTAAGAGGAATCAAAACATTCTATCTGTGCCTTGGAGATGAGTTAAGGCTTCATGAGACTCCATTTTAAATCACTGTGATGCTTTAGATTTAGAGTGTCCCCCCGAAGCCTCGTGTGTTTGGGAGGTGATTGAGTTGGGGGTGCCACACTCATCAGTGGATCGGCACATTGAAGAATCCATGACCAAATGGCCAGTATGGATGAGGCAAGTCTGTGGGGGCGTGACCCAGACGGGTGTTTTCTCTTTCCCAAGCTGCTCATTCTCTGCTTCCTGGCAGCCATGACATGAGCATCTTTCCTCCACCACATTCTTTGGCCGTGCTTTCAGCCTCGGAGCCAGCTGACCACGGACAAAACCATGAGCCAAAAGTAAGTCTTTCGTCCTTTAAGTTGTGGGTGTCAGATATTCTCTCACAGTGTGGGAAAGTGACAAACAGTTACCTCTTCAAAGACGCCGTTGCCAAATACAGTGACCTTCTGAGATACTGGGCTTTGGAAGTGAACATGGATGGGGGGATGCAGCTCAGCCCATAATAAGCATCTGTTGTGTGTCAGGTATTGTTCTCAGATGCGAGAGGTATGGCGGTGAATGAGATGGGGAGGAAGATGAATCTTAATGAGGACGAATGACAGTAAGAGAGGCACCCAGGAAGGCTGCCTTGTTGGCATCTCTTTGAAAGAGTGGAGAGGCTTTTGCAAAGTCTGACCCATCTGAGCTGAGTGATGCATAGGCTCTTTTCTCCTACTTTCTTACGGCCCCTGCCAAGCCCACATGGAATTGTGTGTCCTTTCCTTACTGCTCCATGATAAGCCCTTATCTTTGTATTTTCTTCCTCATGTGCTAATTATTTATGCTTGTGTCTGACTTCCCTGTAGATTGTGAATTCACCCATGATAACAGTGTTATCTTATTCACTGAGCTGGTGCAGAGCCTGGTGCAGTGCCTGGCATGTAGAAGATGCTCAATAAATGTTTGATGAAGAAATGTATAAAACCGAAACGGAATCTGATTTGTAGGCTTTGCAGGCAGGGGCCTGTGGGATCAGGCTGTGGGTGAGATGGAATTTTAATAAGCAGTGGAAAATTCAAGAATCTGAGACATCTAAAGTCTGCTTGTGCTTGTCTGCCTTCCCTGCCATCAGCTGCAGGGTTTCTGAAAGGCAAAGGTAGATTAAAAAAAAAAAAAAAAAAAATTGGTGGGCTGGTTAAAATACAACTCTGAAGAATGAACATTTTATTTTATTTTTTAATTGTGAGGTTTTCTGCGGGAATAGTAGAGAGACAGCCCCGCTTACTCACAGAGTTAAGCCTAAATCATGGTTTGTCCTTTCTTGAATGTTAAGTACAGGGATATGGAGGAAAGGGAGGAGGTAAATTGAGCTGACCCTCTCTTTCTAGGTCCCCTTTCTCCAAAGATGCCACAGTAGTTTTTCTCCCAGCCCTCTCATCATTTCCTCCTACAATTCTGCTCTTGTACAACCTTGAGCTATGCCCAGACCTAGAGCTATGTCCTGACCTTGAGCTACATACTACACTGACACTTGCATCTGAGCAAACCTCTGGGGCTTGCAGATTCTGTCAAAAGGAGCATTGACAGACCCAAAGACATGAAGTGGAATTAAGAAGTCATTTTCATTTATTTTTCTAGCTTCCCCCCTCCCCTTTAGAGCTTGATACTGTACAGGATACAAGACCAAGGAAATTAGCTTTTGAGAAATCAGATTGCCGTATTTTGCTCTGTGAAAGCGTCAATCTATGAATCTTTCTCCAAAGATATGGTCCTCTTGGCTCATTTCAACAATTTTTTTTTTTTTTTTTTGTACTGGGGATCAAACTTGGGTCCTTGCACCTGTGAGGAAGGCAGAGGAACCACTGAGCAGAATTCCGAGCTCATTTCAACAATTTAAACTGGATCTTTGTTTATTACTACACAAAGAAACATAATCCTGGAACAGTATGGGCTGTCCAGATAGGCAAGAGACCTGTCTCACCTACATCTGGACCTGAGACTGAAATTTGTTGTTGAGGAGTTTGTGATCTGATGGGACAAAATGCTCAATAATTTGTTAACTCAGTTTCTTTAAAAGTTTTGACTATAAGGTGTTTTACTGGGAACCTGTCCTTGAACAGCCTGTCCTGTACGGATAACTCACCAGCATTGTCCTTCTTTCATATTATTTATGTTACAAGGTGAAAAAAAATACATTTGATCAAAAAGACTCATTTGCTCAAGTTAGGATGCTGAAAGTGATTTCTCTTCCTGATATTTTGTCTGGCATCCTAGTGAATGTAATCACCTGGAATGTTTACCAAGGTTACAGCACCTATCTATAAAGAGATGTCCAACTCCATCATCCTGTAAGCTTGTCTGATCTATAAAAATAGTACCAATAAGAGAACAGATACATATAATAAAAACATGCAAGGGTAACTCTAATTTGACATGCACTACTGCTTCTGGCCAAGAAGTAAAAAAGGGTGGTTTATTCATTCAACAATTACTTTTCACTTTTCTTAGCATTTTACTTTCTCCAGATAATTCTCTAGTACCATCCTCCTGCACTGCTTCAGCAAATCCAGCATGATATCCTAGCTGGAAAGTTGAAATGGAGGATGAGAGAGAGAGAGAGAGAGAGAGAGAGAGAGAGAGAGAATATGATACATGTATACCATATGGCACCAGGGACTGGTTTTCTTTGGGGGATGATTCAAGCACATTGCATTTATTGTGAGCCTCATTTCTATTATTACTACATTGTATGTATAATGAGATATATGCAACTCGTCATTATACAAAATGGATGGGAGCTCTGAGCTTGGTTTCCTGCAACCAAATAGTCCTATCTGAGTGTGATGGCAGACAAGGACACCTGAGATGTGCTGTTTATTTCCAGTCTACTTCATAATCTCATTTTGGCATACCACCAGACATGGCTTGTCACTTGCCACTCACTGATAGGGTTTTTGAGATGAATCTGCAAACAATTGATTTATTATGGTCTGGGTGCAGTCAAAAGTCTCTCTAATGTTAATCTATACTTGCAGCTTCTTTTCAACACTATCATCACTGCCTCAGCTGCACCTCAGATCATAAAGTTGTTCCAGTGTGTGGTCTGATGTCCATGGTTGAGGTACAGGATACTACACTTCTATCCAAGATGTTAGAGTCAGATGAGTGTTAGCATTCAGAATCATTTAAATTGTGGAAAGGCAACTCATTTTATAGACTAACCTTGTCTAACTTCTTTTGAAAAAGATATTAATTATGACACCAAGTGGACTAAAGACTGTTAATAAAATGTTAGGTTTTTCAGCCAAATAAGTTTTGTAGAAAACTTCCAGTTTTCAGATTTTATAATTCTGAAGAAGGAATGAAGGAGCTATTATGTGCAATTAAAAGAAGATACAGGTTTTATAAGCTCATTTTCAGGCCATCAGCTGTTCCGGAAAAAAGATATTGTGGAGAGAAATCCTGGGAGAGCCTCAGTCTGCACAGCTTAGATTGAAGGTCAGGGAAATCTCTCTACTCAGCTCAGCTTGACCCTCATCCTCTACCCACCTGCTTCCTTCCTCAATTAGAAATGGGAACGATTTAAGATGGAGGGAGAACGTTTTATTTATTGTTTAGTGTGCTGTTTTTTATTCCTTTACAAACATTATCTAAATTCATTGGAAAAGTCAGATATGATAGCAAAAATGAAACTTACTAACTCAATGACAAAGTCCATAACTTGCCATATATCTTTCTGGCTATTTTTTTTTTAAGAGTGTCAAAAAGATTTTTTAACAAAGTGAATACTATACACAATTCTACAATAGAGAAAGTTTAGAAAGGTAACATTTCTAACAAATGGTTTATATAAGGGGTGATCAACAAATATGGTGAAAGTTTAAATTTAATAATGTTATTGCAGTAAAAGGAATTTTGCCACTGATTTCTTTCCAAACCTCCCCTTGTTTTGAACACATTTATCCCATCACTCTCACCACCATCTGAAGCAGCTCTGGAAGTCCTCTTTTGTGAGTGTCTTTATGAGATGTGATCAAAACTGCAGTGAATGCTGCTGCTGAGTGACGTCCCACAGAAAGGCAGCCTTATGAAAGCACTGTGGTGTGTCCTTATCCGCCTTATTGACAGGATCTGGCACTCTGACTTCTGGCTCTTCCCCAAAGTCAAAATTAGCATGAAAGGCAAACATTTTAAGTGGATTCAGGACATCAAAGCAGCCGTGACAGAACAAAAGGACTTCTAGACCTGCCTCTGAAAGTGGCAAGGATGATGGAAAGTGGGTTTGCAGTGAAGGAGAGTATTTTATGGGGTTTGATGGCAGTGTATCTTTTACTATAATGACTTTTTAAAAAATTTAAACACACACAAGGTATTTAAACATACGAAGTGTTTTGATCGCACCTTACATTTTAAGCAGGTTTGCATATATTAAAGCAAAATTATTGGCATCCCACCATTTATGTTGCAATTGGGAATTAGGTTTTTAAGGCTACCTTTTGTTTAGGACTTGCTATAAGGTGTACTTGAGAATATAGGTATCCCCACCGAGAATCTTCATGGCAGAGCTTCTGCATAGATCTGCACTTCCAAGATAATGGCAAGGTTTTTGGTTCCATCTTTAAACCTTGCCATGCAAACTAGAGACAGAGACAGAAAATACAATCAAATATTAGATCTGAAAGGAAAGGTGAAAATCCATTCGATCTTCTCGTTGACAGACAAAACAGGACTTGTTGGTGACCCACACCAACTCAGCCACACTGGATCCCAGTGCCAGGGTTCAAAGCTCAGCTCCTCTCTCAGGCATGCCATTGAACTTCTGAATCATCTCCTAATCTGAAGTGGAGTTAACCCTACTGCAGTCGGCTATCTGTAGCCTTGTGTTTGAGATCCACAAACTTCCCCAATATTGGATTGAAAGTATTTGTGGAATAAAATTGTGTCTGTCCTGAGCATATATAGATTTTTTTCCTTGTCATTATTCCCTAACAATAAAGTGTAACAACTATTTACGTAACATTTGTGGTTTACTAGGTAGTATAAATAACCTAGAGGTGAAAAGCATCCTGGAGGATCTGAGTGATTCTATGGAAATACTATGCCACTTTGCATAATGGCCCTGACAGCTGCAGATTTTGGTGTTGGGGGGGGGGTGCTAGCATCCATTCTCCGCAGTTCCAAAGGGGAAATAGAGTACTTCACAGGGTTTAAAAGGGTAAGGTGAGGTGACACATATAGTACTAAGCATTGCATGGCTGCGAAGGAGAGCCTAGGCAGCTAAGATTTGCCAGTTGCTGGCAGATCTGGAAGAGGTCAGTCTCTGCTCCCAGTGCAGGGTTCTTCCCTGACATCATCCAGGGAGGGATAGGGCATGGACTTGCAGGATGGCATGGTGGTGGGAAAGAGGCAAAGATGGCAAGGATAACTTGATTATACTAACCCTTTCCCCTCAGCCTTAAAATAATCATTGCAAGGAGGTGAGTAGCTATAGGGACCAGCTTCCTTTTAGAATCTGGCACTTGAACCATCAGCAGAGGGACACCTTCTCAAGGGCTACCTCTGAGAAATGGTGATTCTGAAAGGAAGTCAGTGCTGGGATTGCAAGAGCATCCAGATTGTTGGTACTTGTCCCGAGAAAACAGCCTTTCCCCTTAGACGTGTCTACAATTTTTATGAGATTAAGATACGATGTAAAATATGTCATCACTGTGCTTGTCAGTCATGTATAGATTTCCTCAATGTTGCATGAACGCTGGAGTTCAATATCAACTTGCTACTTGAAAGATGTAGAAAACAATAAAATTTCGCTTAAACCTGATAACTGAAGAAATAAAGACATGGAACATAAATATAGATACGTCTGACTGCAGGAAATCTGAACTGCCCCGGTGTGGCTTGAAATATCCACACACACGCACACAGGCAAATCCAAGCACATACATGAATGCATGTAAGTGTGCAAACATGCAGCCGCACATTCTGATGAACTGAGAATTGGAAGTGAGCTCACACTGTGTGACTTGGTAGCTGTAAGATCCTTTTCTTTGCAGAAAATTCTTTGGTTTTAATGTTCCCATTATTTTCAAAGTCAGGTTTATAGCAACCAAGCCCTATTTTCTACTCATATTTAATATTCAATTTCAGGAAATCTTAAATGTTCTGTTAATTTGTAGAATTCAAAACATCTAAGCTGTTTGGAAGATCGTGATATATAACCTTAATTTACTTAAAAGAAATTCCTAATAGGGTCTAATAATTTGTGGCCCAATACTAATTTTTATGCAATATTGAAATGGCCATTCATCCTCTCCCCAGGGAAGTTCTAGGGGGAAAGTGCCATGGCCCTCTAAATCACAAATGGAATTAGTTTGCAGGCTGAAATGGTGTTTCTTCGTGGAAAAAAAAAATCCACACCATTTCTCTTCATTTCATTAGCTGTGGCTCGGAAGAGCCTGCCTTGTGATCCCTAGGGGGTAGAGAAAAGAATTTAGAGTTTAAATATAGTTTGGGATCAGTAAAAAGTAGAACATTGTTCAGTAAAACTAGGGAAAAGGTTGCCAAAACTGACTTTCTGTTTATGAAAGAACTGGGGAGAAGCTGCAGGCAGGAGAAGAAGAGAAAGTCTGAGCCTGTTGTTATCTATTTAAAGAAATGACAGTGTGACATAGGAAGAAAAGGGCTAAAGGTGTAGGGAAAGTGGGAAGGGTAGGGGAAAGGTAATAAGGGAAAAATGTATGAGAAAATGAAAACATGGAAATACAGTGTTTGTAAATGGGGAGGATGGGAGGTGGTGAAGGGAGGAGGGGAATAAGGGGAAAAATGAGAACCAAGACCTGTTATGTGAAGGTACAAGATCCCAGTAATGAATGTAACTGTACTGTATCCCTAAAATGTACCGATAAACTCAATTAAAGCTGAAAATAAAAAGAAATTCCATCCGTGTTAAACAATTAAATCTATCACGTACCCTTTGCAGGAATCCCCGGGGCCCTCAGAATTTCCCTTCTTGGATGTATTCTGGCATGGGTGCTAGTGTGAATGGGGAATTTATGAGAAAATCTAAAAATGAAAAAGAAAAAACTAAAAAAAAAAAAAGCAGCATTAAAAAGTGTTTCAAACTTTCAGGAATTATATCTGAACTAGATACGGGTTCCTCTTTGCAAGAGTGAACAGGCAGAAAACCCACTTTCCTCTTTGCCGAGAGGGGAAGAAAACCCATTAACACCGCATTTCAGGTCCTTTGAAAAGGTGTTTGGAACCAACCTGCAGGCTGTGGGCTGCGGGTGCCACTGTACTCAGGTTTTAATGCCCCATGTTCCTTTACAGGCTGGGCTGGCCTGGCCTCCCAGGGACGTGCACACACATCTAATCCTGCAGTAGGAAGCTGCCTGAGCTCTGCCCCCAGGAGGCTCTGAGCTCCTGGCAGAATCTCAGCTTCTCTGAATAAGATGGAAATTTATTAGGAGGAAATTATTCTGGTGTCTTCAGAAATACACCATTCCTGATAAAAATCTTGCTTCTGACAGCGGACTAACAAGATACATTTGTTAGCGTTTCTGCCTGGGAATCAGTGGTGAATGCCCTGCCCTTTTTATTGCAGCGTTAACAGGAGACGCCTGCAGTGACAAGCATGACTCAAGTTGAACATCCAAATGCAGGCTGTGCCATGAATGCTGTTAGATGCGCTCTGCAGGCAGTGGCTTGAAGGAGGGGAGGAGTGGAGATGCCTGGCACATAGTAGGTGCACAGCGAATTATAGCTGGTTTGCATCTTTCCTGATAATTGGCCGACTGGGACTTTTCTTCACCGGCATACATGAGTCCCCCAAATGTCCATGTCCTCAGCTACATTTGTGCACTGTCCTCATGAGAAAGTGTCTTCATAAGCTTAGAGCTTATTTCTTCTGGAAACCCTTCTCCCCCATGTTGAAGGGGCAAATGAAGAAATACTAGAGCCTGCTAAGGCAGGCATTGTACAGAAGCAGTGGCCAGGAGGTAGTCTAGCCATCTAAAAAGCTGGGAAGGGGACGAAGCAATTAGAATAATCTGGCTGCAGAATTTAGATGCCATAGAAATTCTGGGGGTATTTGAAATAGAGGCTAACAGACCTATGTAACATTTCAGTATGTTAGGAGCATTTGAGTACACAGGTCCTATTTTACAGTCACATTTATGACCCTCAATTTGGAAGAAAGGAAACAAAGGGAAAGGAAGAAAGAAAAAGGGGAGGGAAGGAGGAAATGAAGGCTCCAAACTGCAGGATGGTATATTTAAGAAATCTGAAAACAAGATTCTTTTAAGAAAAACAGTAAGCACGGTAAGAGGATGTTTTATATTTGCACAGTTTACTGGTATGCTGTGTCCATTTACCAAAATACTAGGTAAATAAAATTTTGCTTTATTTGAGATCCAAGTAGATCATTGGTTTTAAGCAGAGATTAGAATGTTGTATAAGGGAAAGAAAGAATGTGGGTTATTTTTGGCTAGTTATAGTTAATAGAACTACTAAATGCTTTTGATAAAGATGAAAACATACTGGATTTTTTAGGATGGTGTGTTAGTTTCTTGAAGTCACTGTAGCAAATTAACACAAGCTTAGTGGCTTAAACCAATGCAGATTTATAGCCTTATAGTTCTGGAAATGAGTCTGAAATCAGTTTGACAGGGCCAGAGTCAAGATGTTGGCAGGGCTGGTTCTGGTTCTCGGGTGCAAATCCCTTTCTGTTTCTTTGCCAGCTTCTGCTGGCCTTCTGCAGCCCTTGACTGGTAACCTCTTCCTTCATCTGCAGAGTCAGCTGTGGTGTGTTCAGATCTCTCTCCATCTTTCCTGCCACTTCCATCATCATGGTATCTTTTCTGTAGTCAATGTCCTCTTTTCTAAGTCATATATGAACACCTGTGATAACATGTAAGCTCACTGGGCAATCCACTGCATTTTCCCCATTCAAAATCCATTAATCACCTCTGTGAAGTTCCTTTGTTTTACAAGATAACATTCACAGGTTCCAGAGATTATTACTTTGATGTCTTTCATAGCACAAATTGTAAATAAGTCAGGTTGGTGCATACTTCTTCCCCCACTAGATCTACTTTTCTCCACCACTCTGATCTCACTAGCCCACTCCTATCCCAGACAAAGAAATGATGTAACTTGTTTGGTAAATATGAAAGAGGAAAGGGGCATCCTTATTTCAGCCCCTTCAGTACAGTAATTTTAGCCTTAATGATTCTGGCCCAAGGGTGGGAGGGGGGAGAAGCTAGAGCCCACTTGCCCACAAATGTTTTCTGATTGGAACTTCATTAGTAATAAATAATGACATCATTTAGAACTGTATGATTCAGCTTTGTTGCTATAACAAAATGCCTGATGTAGATAACTTTACAAAAAACAAGGTTTATTCAGCTCACAGTTTGAAAATACAAACAGTCTAGAAATAGCTCTGGTGATGACCCATGATAGATGATAAGAGAGACAGTAGGAGAAGGAGGCCACATCTTGATACAGTAAGCCAAAGAGACTCAGAACCAGACTCAGGCTTTTATGACCACTTGCTCTCGTGAGAACTCCACTCCTAGAGACCAGGTTTCCCTCCCAAGAGAATCTCCCTCAATGACCCAAAGACCTCCCACCAGCCTCTCCCCTTCAAGGCCCCACCTTCTACCATCATCACCCTAGACCGCACCTCCAACACGTGGACCTATGGGGACTTACCACATCCAAACCACAGCAAGGAGCCTATCTGCATGGCTGTCTTGTCCTATTTCACAGTTGGTGTAGGATTCAAGTACAGAAAGAAGAAGAAGGAGAGCCCCAATAACAACACCTGCTTATTATTAAAATTGAAATGACATACATTTCATAAAGTAGAACTCATAATCTTTCCCTTAGAGATAACTTCTGTGGTACTTTGAAGTACATTATTGAAAGGACTATGTATATTTAATTAATTATAGTTGTCCCTTTGTAGCTATGGGTTCCATACCTATGAATTCCATACCTATGAATTCCATACCCAAAACATATCACATCTGTACTGAACACACTCAGATGTTTTTCTTGTCATTATTCCCTAAACAATGCAGTATAACAGCTATTTGCATAGCATTTACATTGTATTATGTATTATGTGATTAGAGATAATTTAAAACATGAGAGGGTGTGCTGGGGTCACATGCAAATACCAGAGAATTTGAGCATCATTGGATTTGGATATCTGAGGGGAGAACTGGCACCCACCTCTTGAGGGTACTGAGGGTTGATTGTGTGTACACAGTGTCTGCATCTGCCTTTCTTCACTCACTCATAAGCCAGGATTCTGCCTTCATGTCAGTATATGTAGTTTTAATTCTTTCCAGCACAAGACATCCCATGATGTAGATGTGACTTTATTTCTTTAACTAATCACCTAATCTGAATGCTCAAAGTTTAGCCATTATAAACAGTGGTACAAAGGCTGTCTTTTCTAATCGCCAAGGAAATTTGCTAACTTGCCTAACTTCTCTAAGAAACAGCTTTCTCAGCTTTACAATGGTAGTTACCTATCTCAAATAATAAAAACAAATAAGAGAAGTATGTAATCAAGGTATTTAGGAACTAAATCAATTAATAAATGCCAAGTGCTTATCATACTGGCGATAGATCACTCAGTAAATGGTAAAGACAGAGATCAGAGGATACATCTTCAAGCTAGCGAACACCGCAGGTTGCCACCAGAAACCAGGAGAGAGGCATGTAGAGATTTGTCCTCACAGCCCTGAAAGGCCTCAAGCACACCCAGCTCTTGGTGTCAGCCTTTCAGCCTCCAAGACCACAACATACTGTCTTCTGGGCGGCCCAGCAGCAGCAAATTAAGATGCCAGGTTACTCATAAACCCTTCACTGTGCTTTGTTCTTTTCGAATTTCTAATTTTCATTTCTGCCTTTCTGTCTCCTCAGAATATCTTCTCTTCCCCAGTTCCCAATGGAAATGACATCCACCCCCGCCCCATGGCATTTTTCTGGCGCATCTATGCCCAATTTCCCCCTTTATAAGGATTTGGGTCGTACTAGATTAGGGACCTTCCATCAGCATAACCTCATGTTAACCACTTCCCTTCTTGTCCATCACCCAGCATCCTGTTCTAAAGGAACTGAAAGCACAGAGATACCTGGTGGCCTTGCTTGTACCTGGGAGAAGGATTTATGATTAGTGGTTTGGCAATAACTGAAATCTACTGAAGCCAACAGTGAAGCAAACTGGCGCGCTCCAGAGGAGGCTGTATTTTTGTCCCAGGCTCACACTGTGCATCTACCGTTCATGAGCCACTTGGAGTTGGCCTCCCTGGGCAGAAGGAAAGCACATTCAGCTGCCATAGATAACTCCCCATCTCTTCTTGGGGACAGCCTTGGAAGCTTAGTTGTCCTGCTTCAGCAGGCGGACCTGTCTCAGGCATGCAGACCCCTGGGAGGCTGTGTAGCTGGGGATCAAGCGACATTCGCACACAAATTGACCCCTTTCATTAACTTCTCCTGCCCTCCCAGGTGACTTTAGAGGAAACAGCCTACCTTCACTGAACCACAAATCCTTTTAATTACGTAGCTTCTAGAAACAATGTGAATGCTACCTTTGCTCTGTTTCTAGAGGGATAGAGAAGGTAGATTTGCTTGTGAGCCAAACACCACATGTAGAAGACCTGCCCCACCCAGGCGTGGCTAACCTTCCTGCCCCATTGGGCTGTTTGTGCTCACATCTCCACGCCCACTGGAAACCTTTGGAGGGCACATTAATGGGTGCACATTATTTGCCTGTCCACTCTAGACTTTGCTCACAGGTAGAACTACGGGGTTACCTGTCTCTCCACAAGTGCTCTACTTAGAATCAGGGCATTGTGGGTGCCCAAACTGACCCCTTCCTCCTCCGTTCTCTGATTTGTAAGAAACAATCAGACCTGTTCTATGGGGAAGTTTTGAGGCTTAATCAGGTAGTATATGCCAACCACTCAGGTGATTGCCTATAAATAAAATAAAATTTTACCTATCATTATTCCTTTTACTTTGTTGTTGTAATACATAAAATGTGACACTATGACTTTAACTGTAACAGCTAAAGAAATTAAAATCACATATGTAAAAACAGTGCAGGTCTAAACTGGGCGTGGTGGTGCACGCCTATAATCCCAGCACTCAGGAGGCTGAGGCAGGAGGATCGCTGTTGAGTTCCAGACCAGCCTGTACTACATAGTGAGTTCCAGGGCAGTGTCAGCTACACAGACCTGTCTCAAAAAACCAAAAACCAAAAAACAAAAACTTCTAGACTTAATTGACAGATTCAGTAAAGTATCTGGATACAAGGTGAATACCCAAAAATCAATAGCCTTTCTATACACAAATAACAGACAGACAGAAAGAGAAATAAGGGAAAAAATTCCTTTTACAATAGCATCCAAAAAAATGAAGTATCTAGGAATCAATCTAACAAAAGAAACAAAAGATCTCTACACTGAAAACTACAGCACTCTGAAAAAAGAAATCGAAGAGGATATAAAAAAATGGAAAGATATCCCCTGCTCCTGGGTAGGAAGAATCAACATAGTGAAAATGGCCAT
>NW_022900947.1:11114460-11119144 GCF_012274545.1 Fukomys damarensis | reverse complement strand
CCAAAAAACAAACAAACAAAAAAAACATTACAGGTCTGATAAATATTACAGTAGCTGTTGTCATGATATAAAATCATTTGAAGATATTCCCTGACTTATAGTGGTTCAGCAGATGTGTTTCCAACTTGTTGGTGGTGCCAAAGCATTTTCTGTTTGGCAGAAATTGTACTTCAGTTTGTAAATTTTGATCTTTTTCCCTGGCCGTGGAGATGCATCATAGCACTACTGCCTTTCAAGCTGCAACTCCGGACCAGCGGCGGGACCACAAGGGGAATGCACCAAGACTGTGCAGTGGTACTGTGCTCCTGATGCAGAATGGCTGGTAGGGTAGGTGTAGGAGAGGCATTTCAATTTACAAGAGTTTCAACTTATTGGAGGTTTAGGAAGACTATGGTGGTTTCGATCTAAGATGTCCCCAAAAGCTCATGTATTAAGAAGTGGACCTTTGGGAAGGTTACTGTCATGGTGGTGCAATGTGCATCAGTGCATTCACCCACAGCTCCTCCCTTCTCTCTCTCTGCTTCCTGGCTATTATGGGATGAGTGATTTTTCTTCTGCCACCGTTCATTTCTGCCTTCGAGCCAGCTGACAGTGGAGTGACTCTTAAAACTATGAACCAAAATAAGCCTCTCTTCCTTTAAATTGTGGAGTGTCAGGTATTTTGACCCAGGAAAAGACTGATAATGGAAATACAGTCTCATCGTAAATTCGGGACATATTTGTATATAGAATATGGGTACTTATGTATAAATATGTTAAATCA
This sequence comes from Fukomys damarensis, assembly GCF_012274545.1. Taxonomy (NCBI): domain Eukaryota; kingdom Metazoa; phylum Chordata; class Mammalia; order Rodentia; family Bathyergidae; genus Fukomys; species Fukomys damarensis. The sequence goes on along the minus strand of NW_022900947.1, from coordinate 11,118,381 downwards.
AATGATTGAATTATATGTGAATAGTTTGTGTCTATAAATTATTTGAAGACTAGATATTCTTTTTAATGTTCACTTACTAATTAGTTAACAGTTAGTATTTGTGGGTGAGGTTTTAATTTGTAATATAGGTTTATTTCGATGTAACAGAATGGACACTGGATGTGCGATATAAATGGTTCAGATAGAAAAAAGGTGGTCAGAAGGTGTCATTTGTCCTGCTGAAGCTGACAAATACACCGTAGCTTCTTGGGGTGCAGGATACAATAGAAATGTAAACTGAAATTTTCAGAAAGAGGCCATGATTCTCACCATTTCCTCTAGGAAAGCAGAGCACAGAACCTGCCTCAGTTTCCCACCATAAGCTGGAACAACTCCAAAGTCCTTTGCATCTGGATCAATCTGTGTTTTCATGTGATCTGTTTATTAATCACTGTGTCCTTTTTAATTGACACATACAGAACATATATTGTTCAAAATTTAAGGCAGCTTTTTTTTAATGCTTAGTATTTTGAAACTGAAAGGCATATGCAACCTGTGGAAACCAGTCCATTTAAACCAGTGACACCAGATGGTCCCAACCAAATTGGTGATTACTTCTGACTTGAGCTAACAGTCGCAACAGTGAATTTAAGAAAAGGTGATTGTGAGACATTTGTGTTTTTGACAGTTTTGTTTTTCATGCCAGGGGTCAAATCCAGGATTTGTGTTTGCTAAGCACACACTTTACCACTGAGCTGTGCTTCCAGTCCCTTGTTTTAGAAAATAGCTTTTATCTTTTAGCAAATAAATAACTTTAGTATTTTTACTGAAGAAAAAGAATACACTTTTATTGTGGAGTCTCAAATGCACGTAAACTAAACGAAGAATATTTTTAAAATACTCATTATCACATCAAGGTAACTATTAAATGTTCATGCTGCCATTTCAAAATTTTTTCAATTATTAACATTTTGCATGTATATAAAATTGCATTTTACATGTACTTTAAACAAAAACAGCATCATGGCCTACTTTCTATTTCACAGTTTTTCCTATCATTATAAAAGGTACATCATTTCATCATTTTGTGTCAATGAATATATAGTTATTATTTTAAACTTGAATTATTTCGTGGTACATCGTTGGAGGTTTGAAAGAACCCTCATAATGGCAATTGACTTTCTTACTGAATTCTGAACTATGTGAGAAATAAATACGAATCTTGTCCCTAATGAAGGTAACGTTGTACCAGCAACTAACAGCTAGAGACTGGTAAACTTGCAAACAGTAAACCCCTGAATGAGAATTTCTCCCCCAATTCTGGGCAACAGTGGTCAAAGAGGTCTCATTCCTAGAGAGAACAAGGACCCCTGTGGGCATCTCTTTCCAAGTCAGAGGAAGAAAAGACTGTGTAGCTTGCTGGTCCTCAGTTCACCAATGGAAAACGTTATCTCTTCTTTTCTATGGAAGATGGAGAAAGAAGGTAGAGAGGAACAGTGATCACCTTCATGGAGTGCCCTGGAAAGAAACACCAGACATGGGGAAGGTGCCTGTGGATATGGGTCATGATTTATATAACCAGCCTATGAGGTGCTTGGCCGTTATCCAAATATTCCATTTTATCACAAATTGTTTGGTCTGGACTCGTGAGTACAGAAGAAATGTTCAGTGCCATCGGATGTGTGGAACCTGCAGTTTGAATTCAGCTTCTCCTTACTCCAACATTCAAGGCAGCTCAGAGTTCTTCTAGAATGATATTTCAGACAGCTATAGGGAAAGGCTCGATGGCAGGGGTGGGACTTACTGGGTCTTAACAATACACGTACAACAACGAGAAGAATCACCGAACAATTTGTCAAACAGCTGTGTAGTGGTCTGGTGCAGACCAGTCATCCATGTGGCAGGTTACTGGTCCCAGCAGGACAGACTTAGGTGAGCAAACTTCCACAAAGAGGAGACTTACTTTCTGTGCTGCCAGCCAGCCTGTACACATTGATGGGTGTCTGTCCTTGAAGCATCTCTCATAATGACTTCCCTGCTTCGATTTGACTGGCAGTAACCACGCCTCATCTTCAGTTCCTGTAAGATGACAAGAGAAATTACAGACATGTGTCTGCAGAGCCCAAGTCCCTGTGGCTTGTTATGGGAGACATTGTCATAAACTATAAAGTAGAAAAAGCAGCACCAGGTATCCGTGATGAGACTCCAGTCGCATGGCAGGGGTTGGCAGCCCTCCTCATAGACTGTGAGTGGATCTGAAGACGGATGCCTCACTGACAGCAGGCACTTCTGGTGTGTCAACTCCCACTTTAATGTATCGTTCTCATTTTCTAGTTTCTAGCCTAATGGTCTACAGTATGTAGGTACTTCTCCCTCCCTTTTTCATATCTCAAAGTCCTGCTGTTCACTCAGACATGAGCCAGAGCCACAATGTTAATTTTTGCGTCAAATGCATGATGTGCTTTCTTTGGCTCGGGTCTGCAAAGATACTGTAGGAAATTCTTTCTCCGAAGATCCTTTAGCTGGCTTGTTTTATAACGAGTCTCGATTCAATGCTGGTGGTTTGATTCAAGGAGAAAAACACCACTACCCAAAGAAGATAGAAATGGTCATGCAAAGGCAGCGGGCAGGTGTAGTTCATGACACCCCAAGCAGAAAGCAAGGAGGAATGGAGCAAGGCCCCTGGAGTGCAAACAGGACTCGTTCATTTGTCTCTTTGCCCCTTTAGTCTGTAATTAGTAGGTGCTTAGCATCTGAGCCTTGTATTAAGAATTGCTTTTTGCAATGTGATTGAATGATACAAAAGGAACAAAGCAAATTCCTTGTTCTCAAAGGTCCGGAGAATAAGATATGTATACAACAATAAAATAAAATAATGTGTGATGCAAGTGTAACGAAACAGCATAGATGTTAATCTGTGTCTTGTTCTCCTGCTTTTTACTATTCGAAGAGTTGCATGAACCCTGTTTTCTTTCGCTGCAGGGAATAGTTCAGAAGGGTGTTGCTGTGTACTGGCCAGCCTCGCCTTAGATTATATGTCCCCCAGATGAAGAGATTAAATCCCATGAATTTGTTGAATAATCTTAAAAATGTGGTTATTAGTTTTAATGGTATCGATTAAGCACGGCATGAAAGGCAGGTGTTGCATTTCTGTAACTGCACTGGTGCAATAGTAGTTGTCACTGTTGCACTCATGAAAGGGATGAGCAAACTGAAAGAGTTTAAGAAATACGTCTCAGTTCTCAGTGCTGAGCTCATTAGTGGCAGAGGTGGGATTGATAAACCATGCTTATCTCAGTCCCAGCCACTTTGCATGGATAAAATTTTAAATTGCAATCAGTTCTTTTCTTTCTGTCAAGAATCAGTCCAGTTTTAATCCTAAGTACAAGTGTCTTTATGAGGTCTGATCAAAATACGGTGAATGCTATTCTGCGTGCCATCCAGTGGAAAGGCAGGCCCATAAAAACATTACCTTATGTCCTCATTCACCTTATTCACCGGATCTGACACTGTGCAACTTCTGGCTTTTTCCCAAAGTCAAAATGACCATGAATGGTCAGTGTTTTGAATGGATTCCGGACATCAAGGCAGACATGATGGTGGCACTAAAGATAGTCACAAAAGACAACACCAAGAACTGCCTCTGAAAGCCACAAAAACGATGGAGTATGCGTGTTAAAAGTGAGGGGAAGTATTTCGAGAGGTGTTCATGGCAATGTGTATTTTACTGTAATTTAATTTTTAAAAATTTAAACATTCACCATAGTTTTTAATTACATCTCATATGTGTACTCTGTAAACAAAGGATCTGAGTAACTTCTTGAAGCCTTATTTTGAACAAAGCCAGGACATGCTGGTATAGCCAAAAAAAAGTTGATTGGTGTTGAATTGATCTCCATCTTTAACTATTCTATAATTTTGGACCAGTTTTTGTTTTTTTTT
>NW_022900947.1:11085935-11114327 GCF_012274545.1 Fukomys damarensis | reverse complement strand
GGAGACATTGTCATAAACTATAAAGTAGAAAAAGCAGCACCAGGTATCCGTGATGAGACTCCAGTCGCATGGCAGGGGTTGGCAGCCCTCCTCATAGACTGTGAGTGGATCTGAAGACGGATGCCTCACTGACAGCAGGCACTTCTGGTGTGTCAACTCCCACTTTAATGTATCGTTCTCATTTTCTAGTTTCTAGCCTAATGGTCTACAGTATGTAGGTACTTCTCCCTCCCTTTTTCATATCTCAAAGTCCTGCTGTTCACTCAGACATGAGCCAGAGCCACAATGTTAATTTTTGCGTCAAATGCATGATGTGCTTTCTTTGGCTCGGGTCTGCAAAGATACTGTAGGAAATTCTTTCTCCGAAGATCCTTTAGCTGGCTTGTTTTATAACGAGTCTCGATTCAATGCTGGTGGTTTGATTCAAGGAGAAAAACACCACTACCCAAAGAAGATAGAAATGGTCATGCAAAGGCAGCGGGCAGGTGTAGTTCATGACACCCCAAGCAGAAAGCAAGGAGGAATGGAGCAAGGCCCCTGGAGTGCAAACTCAAAGGATCTGAGTAACTTCTTGAAGCCTTATTTTGAACAAAGCCAGGACATGCTGGTATAGCCCCAAAAAAGTTGATTGATTGGTGTTGAGTTGATCTCCATCTTTAATTCAGGACTCGTTCATTTGTCTCTTTGCCCCTTTAGTCTGTAATTAGTAGGTGCTTAGCATCTGAGTCTTGTATTAAGAATTGCTTTTTGCAATGCGATTGAATGATACAAAAGGAACAAAGCAAATTCCTTGTTCTCAAAGGTCCAGAGAATAAGATATGTATACAACAATAAAATAAAATAATGTGTGATGCAAGTGTAACGAAACAGCATAGATGTTAATCTGTGTCTTATTCTCCTGGTTTTTACTATTCGAAGAGTTGCATGAACCCTGTTTTCTTTCGCTGCAGGGAATAGTTCAGAAGGGTGTTGCTGTGTACTGGCCAGCCTCGCCTTAGATTATATGTCCCCCAGATGAAGAGATTAAATCCCATGAATTTGTTGAATAATCTTAAAAATGTGGTTATTAGTTTTAATGGTATCGATTAAGCACGGCATGAAAGGCAGGTGTTGCATTTCTGTAACTGCACTGGTGCAATAGTAGTTGTCACTGTTGCACTCATGAAAAGGATGAGCAAACTGAAAGAGTTTAAGAAATATGTCTCAGTTCTCAGTGCTGAGCTCATTAGTGGCAGAGGTGGGATTGATAAACCATGCTTATCTCAGTCCCAGCCACTTTGCATGGATAAAATTTTAAATTGCAATCAGTTCTTTTCTTTCTGTCAAGAATCAGTCCAGTTTTAATCCTAAGTACAAGTGTCTTTATGAGGTCTGATCAAAATACGGTGAATGCTATTCTGCGTGCCATCCAGTGGAAAGGCAGGCCCATAAAAACATTACCTTATGTCCTCATTCACCTTATTCACCGGATCTGACACTGTGCAACTTCTGGCTTTTTCCCAAAGTCAAAATGACCATGAATGGTCAGTGTTTTGAATGGATTCCGGACATCAAGGCAGCCATGATGGTGGCACTAAAGATAGTCACAAAAGACAACACCAAGAACTGCCTCTGAAAGCCGCAAAAACGATGGAGTATGTGTGTTAAAAGTGAGGGGAAGTATTTCGAGAGGTGTTCATGGCAATGTGTATTTTACTGTAATTTAATTTTTAAAAATTTAAACATTCACCATAGTTTTTAATTACATCTCATATGTGTACTCTGTAAACAAAGGATCTGAGTAACTTCTTGAAGCCTTATTTTGAACAAAGCCAGGACATGCTGGTATAGCCAAAAAAAAGTTGATTGGTGTTGAATTGATCTCCATCTTTAACTATTCTATAATTTTGGACCAGTTTTTGTTTTTTTTTTAATCCCTGTGTCTCACTCTTCTCATTTGCAAATAAGGACACCGATCTGACCAACCATTAGCTCTGCCCCATGGGAAATTCAGTGAAAAGACATTTAGAATCAGTTTTATAAAGAGAAATAAGAATTCTCGAACTTGAATGTAGATGTGAGAAGAATGAAGGAGACACAGATTTTACTTTTATAAAAGATATATTACTCTATGGATACATTTGCTGTCTTATCTGTCCTTAGAAGCCTGGTACTAGAGCGATGTCTAGCACATAGTAAGCTCTCAATAAATACTTTTTGACTGCATAAGGTTTACATAGTAGAAGCTAAAATTTAATCATTTATTAAAGAAGAATGTGATTGGCATTAAAGATAAATACAGAAATGGGATAGAGAAGGAAACTCAGTAATCTTGATTCTATTCAGTCTCAAAATTATGCCAATTCTCATTGACTAAATGATTCTTTCCTAAAGTATGAATGTTTGTCTTCAGAACCTTATAAGATGAAAGGGTTTTGTGATCACATAAGTTTAGCAAACATTCATTCAAGCCATCTGTCTTCTTAAGAGATTCAGTATTTGATATGTCCACAAATCAAAGGCCCAGAGAGTTTCTGTAATAAATAAATCCATTTAACCTCATCTAAGATTTCTTACCATCACCCCTTCTCCTTTAAAAAATGTTTATTAGCATATAAGGAATAAACTTTGTAAAGCACTAAGTTAAATGTATCCTAGAACAGAAAAATTGATTGAATAATTCCCAGAGGTCTTTTTTATTTCTTTTGCTACAACAACATGTAGCTATTATAAATGGAAGATTTCTTCCTCCTTCTACTTAAATATATATAGAAAATCCTGCTATTCTAATGTATTTTATCTTAGTTTAAAATGTTAAGAACAATATTTGGAATTATATTTTTAGGATCAAGAATGTAGTTAGTGCTCTTTTGCAGCCATTTATTTTATTTTCACATAGTACTTTATGATCAAGGGATATCAAGTTTCATTCAAAGATATGTTGCTTTCTTTGTCTGGAAAAATAATGGTAAGCCATGTTAAAAACAGGATTTACAAGAAGTGTGATCTTTTGAGCTGGACAAAATGAGTCCTTCTACCTTGGGACATTCTCACAGTGCTCTAAATGAAAGGCAGGTTTGCCCATGGTTGTTGCCAAAATAGCAAGCAGATAAAGGGGAATCAGCAAGCCCCTTAGAGGTGGTAAAGTGCCGTGGAGGGAGTGGTAGTAGAACCGGAAGTCCTGGCTTGGCTTGGCTGTTGCTTTTCATTTTCTAAGCCAGTGAACTTAAGACAAGTGTCTTCATCTCATTGCGACATCACTGTAAGGACTAACTCGTTTAATGCATGTACAGGTTTAATGTCCCTTGTTTGAAATGCTTGGGACCAAATGTTTCCTTGTTGCCAAAATAGCAAGCAGATAAAGGGGAATCAGCAAGCCCCTTAGAGGTGGTAAAGTGCCGTGGAGGGAGTGGTAGTAGAACCGGAAGTCCTGGCTTGGCTTGGCTGTTGCTTTTCATTTTCTAAGCCAGTGAACTTAAGACAAGTGTCTTCATCTCATTGCGACATCACTGTAAGGACTAACTCGTTTAATGCATGTACAGGTTTAATGTCCCTTGTTTGAAATGCTTGGGACCAGAAATGTTTCCAAATTTCAGTTATTTTTCAGATGTGGTTGTAGTTTCTCGGAGATGGGACCGAGGTCTAAATGTGAAATTCACTTCAGTGTCATGTATACCTTATAAACACGGGCTGAAGGTAATTTTATTAGTATTTTTAGTGTGCCTGGGCTGTAACTGTGAAGCATCCCACGATGTCACTGAAAAATTTTCTACTGGTGGCAATCATGTCAGTGCTCAAAAATTTTAGATTTTGGAGCACTTTGGCTTTTGGAATTTCAGATTGGGATGATCCACCTGGACCCAGACGTTGAAGTGGTGATCCTAGTGTATGCAAGGTGGCGCTTTGTTCATGGGTGAATTTTAATCATGAAGAATACAAGGCTTCTGTTTTCAGATTTCATGCTCTTTCAAATGTATCAAAACATTTCATCTCTACCTTATCTCAAGTTTTGCTTCCTGGTGTTTACTGCTGAGTGCTATGATCTAGAAACCTCATTCCTAATTCCTAAGTTCTATTTAGACAATTGGCCCTCAAGCGTTTTGCAGTGAGTCCAAGCATGTCCAAACTGAATGTGTCATCTGTCCCTTGAAATCTGCTCTTCTTCCTGGTGCCTTTTAAGTGAGTTATTCACTTGCTCAGAATACCCACTACTTACCTGCTGTTTGCCCAAACCTGCTCTCTGCACAGTATCTTTAATTCTTCTCTTTCCTTTGCCAGCTCCAATGAATCAACCACCTGGAAATATATTTTAAATTTATGTATTTGGTTCCATCTTGTTTTAGGTTCAACTCCCCACCCCCCCGCCATATGTTTAAACTCTAATCCCAGTGCCTGTGAATGTGAACTTATTCAAACATAGGGTCAGGAGGCCGGGGATGTAGCTCAGTGGTTCCACTGCCTGCTTTGCAAGCACAAGGACCCATATTTGATCCCCAGTACCGAAAAAAGAAAAGTTAAAATAGATATTTTAAGAAAATCTAGAAAGGCAGTAACTATACGTGAACATGGAGTCTTTACAGATATAATTGAGTTAGGGTCATACCAGTATAGGGTTGCACCAGACCATGATTAGGACTCTTATAAAAAGAGGGCAGGTGGGACCCAGAGACAGAAGTGTACAAGGAGGCCACCATGCAGTGGCAGAGGCAGAGATTGAAGTTTACAAGCCAAGAAAGGCCAAAGATTTCTGCAACCACCTGATGCACGGAGGTAAACAAGGGCCCTCTCCTAAAGCAGTCAGAGGGAGGATGGCCTTGCCAAGGTCTTGACTTGGAATCCTGGCCTTCAGAGCTCTGAGGGTATATATTTGTGTTTTAAATTACCATATTTATGACATGTTGCTACAGCAGCCCTACGAAACTAGTATGCCTGCCCACGGTCATTGTTCTGGCCTCTCAGTAGCTCCTCATGCTGCCTGGGAGACTGCTCTGCTCTCTCACCTACCCTCTTTCCTTTCCCACCAAATTCCATTTTTCATATAGCAGCCCACCCACCATGTCTCTAATAAATATTAAAAAAAAATTTAAAAGCATAGCAGCCAAGCTACCATCTACCATTTCACAAGAATTCTTTCAGAGCATGTTAACCTCTGTCTCTCTCTCTCTCTCTCTGTCTCTCTCTCTCTCTCTCTCTCTCTCTCCCCCTTTTGTTTTAACTGAGTTCAGCCTCAGTGCTTGGCTTCTCTGACATTTCCACTTCTATGTTGCCGCAAAAAAAAGCCCTGCATCATCTACCTTCATAGGTCGCTAGGATTTCCTTTGATAATGTACTATCCTGGGGATGGCAGACATATAAATATTTGTTCCCTTAATAAGACCCTGAATGTAGAGACAGAGACAAAGGCTCAATGTTGACCTGAAATCCAGATTAAATTCTGTGAACTTGCTAGCACAATACATATCTGTATTTATTTCTAGGACTGGACTACCTTTGCAGCAACTTTTTGAGGTGGGATCTCCTATATTCTCCTTTGCAGATGAGCAGCTAAGATACAGGAGGTAAACAGAGTTTCCATAGTTCACAACACCTGTTCTTTGTAGAACCAGAGCTTGAACCCAGATAGTCAGACTTCAGCTTTAGCATAGCTTAATTTTCCCAGGATACTTTGGGTCAAATATTCAGGTCTGATTTGGCATCAAGTATCAGAAAGTCACATGTCTTCATTTTTGTGTCTGAGTAGTCACTGTATACATAAAGAAATAAATATTGTTCAATTGCCTTCTACACAATGCATTACTGAAGCCTACACGGTGAGGTTCAAGTTCTGGTTTTATCCTCAGTCAGCATCAGTGCTGAGGACCTATTATGCACCAGGTTATGTGATCAACATTGCACCTTGAAGACGATAGAACCAGGCCTCAGCGTGATGAGCTGCTGTTTGGCTGGGGAAGCCACCTAACAAAAGAAAACTGCATTCCTCACAGTGACTAATGCAACTGCAGACTCATATCCAAGGTAAATGGTGATCCTGGGAGGTTCAGACTTACTCACTCTGGGTGCTGGTCTGGGAGGAGCCACCGGAAAAGCTCTTGCTATTGTGTAGTTGAAGAATGAAGCATCTCCAAGCCCAACAAATAAATACCAAGAGCAAAGCTCACCCTCCCAAGCTGAAAAAAAAATCATGGTCAAGAAGAGATCGCTGAAATTAAGTGGTAACACATTTGTCCTAGGAATACTGCTGGGATTGAATGGATCCCTTTATGAGTCTTGTGATCGATGAATGTGTGAAGTTAGCATCTGGTGAGCAAAAGAACAATATTGGAATGGTGGAGCAACATATTGAAGAAGTTATGAATGGTGGTTGGTCAGCAAAGGAATCCAGGCCCCCTCTCCAAAGAGCCTGCTTTACTATGTTGTAAAGATTGGGCCATGTACATTTTCTTATTAAGCCTGTGTTAATTTTTTTTGAATGAACTTTTGTGGTGGCCAACAAAAATAAAAGAAGATTTTCAGTGCAGTAGGGGAAGGTGCTATTAACGTGAAATGGTATGGCGTTTTTGCTTTTGTTATTTAGTTCTGAGCAGTTGGTAAAGTCAAAACAGAGCAAAGAGTGCAGAGAATGAACCAGAAGAAAGGGCTGGAGCCAGAAGACTATAGGAGATCTGTTTCATTCTAGAGAATCTGAATTTTGCCAAGTGGGTGATACAATTACTGAAGGATTTTATGAATGGGAGGTTTATAAGAACTCTTGCTTTGAAGAGATCAAGAAGGCCACTTCCTCACATATAAACAATACAGGTATTTCCATCATAAGCACATATGTGCATTTTGTTTGTGTGTGTTTATTTATATGGATGTATATGCACACATACTTCTATTCTGTGAAACTGTACAATATTAACCATTTTCTTCGTCACAAATGGCCAAATAATCATACTTTCAAAAAGTCGGACCTCTAATTGATAGTACTATAGAAGAGATTGTAAAGTCAGAAGGCTCAGGTCTGAATCTCATTGTCTTAGTTTGAATTCCTCACAGACTGACAAGGACTCTACGTCAAGCTGGTCATTGGCGAGTGTTTCATGGTTGGGGAAGTGACATGCAGAAGGAAAGACAGCTGACAAAGGGCAGAGGGGTCAGCCAGCTGTGACAGAGGCCCCAGAAGCTTTGTCCCACAGGACACATGTGGAAGTCGGGGTAGAGAATTGTCTCAGAGGTGTCCTAAACAAGGGTGAAGGGCTGCCTTAGATTATTTGCACACACTTCCCTCAGTAACTGGTTAGAGGCCTCTCCTGAGGGCAGGGAAAGTGGTCCTTCCAAAAATTCAGAGAACACCTCCCTGTCATTTGGATTCAGACATTCCAGTTAGGAGTCAGCCAGGTGCATTGAAATGGTGATGCCTGGAGATTTGGTCTGTCTCGCCCAGTTCTACCATTCGCCAACTGAAGAGCCTTGACCTAATCCCTTAATACCTTAAAACTCTTTTATTTTAACTAGCAAAAGAGAGATCACAATACCTGTACTTGGAGAAGGGCAACGCACTTTGTTGTGGTCTAAACAAATACACTAATGTAATATATTTCTGGTGCATAAGCACTGAAATAAAGAGCAATCTCAAATTTTATAAAACAACTTTGCTTTTCACCTAGCCCTTTTCCTCACTCTGCCTTCTCAGAGAAGTCCAGCGGGAAAGCTGGGTGAATGGAAAACCTTGAACTACACAGGATAAGCTCTTAGAATTGAGAAGAAACGTGATCCTCTCCACTGTGTTCCTTGCCATCGATGCGGCCCACTTACCGCGAATATTTCTGCTGCTTAGTCCAAGGAGGATACCAGCAGCAAGGTCATGTGTGTGGCCTATCAGAAAGCAGGCGCTGTTTCCATGGTGGCATCCTAAGAATCTGGGCTGTGGCTGCAGCAAGAGGAGTTCAGGTCTCCGGGGTGGCTGGCTGCTCTGTTGCCTAAGCAGAGGAAAATGCAGATTTCTCAGGTTCCCACCTGGGGAAAGACCTGGAACATGTCTCTCCACCTTAAAATATCTCTCTTGTTAAAGATGTCTGAGATCCACTACTGACAACACAGTGTTTTGCATTAGGCATTTCTTTCCATGTTTCTTTGTCTCTCTGCCTCTCTTTCTGTGTCAAGTACAGTGAAATACAAAGAATGCATAGAACGCAAGCATAGAATTTGATGAGTTTGGACGAGTGTATACTCCTGCATAGCTAATAGCCAGGCAAGGTAATGGAGCATTTCTGTCACGTGACAGAACTCCCTCCTGCTCTTCCTTTTCTCCCCTGACAATCATTTTTATTTCTCTCTATATGGGTCAATTTTGCCTGATCTTGATATTCTTAGAAACAGAGTCATATTACATGTATTATTTTGTGTGGCTTCTTTTGTTCAACTTATGTTTTGGCGATTCATTTTTGTTGTTCATATAATAACAGTTTGTTCATTTTTACTACTGGGTAATATTCCATTGCACAATAAATCACCATTTCTTTGTTTTCCTGTTGATGATCATTTGGATTGCCTTCTTTCTTCCATTTTATTGCTTACCATTATGGATAAAGCTGACATGAATCTTCTTACACAAGCCCTTTTGTGGACAAATGTTTTTATTTCCTTTGCTAAAATACATTGAAATGACACTTTATGAAAGAAGCTATGTAAATGTCCATAAACAGATGTAAAGTTGTTCAATATCATTAGTCATTAAAAAGATGTAAATTCAAATCACAATCAGATACTATTACATCCCACTAGGATGCCTCAGATTTACAAATCTCTCTGAACAGACAAGATGGGTCTAGAAAGAGTATCCTTTTCTTTCACATTTTGAATGTTTTTGTTAGGAAAGTTTAAAATACAAAAAGAAAGAATAGTATAATGAACTCCCCTATAACCATCTCACAAATTCAATGGTTATCAACATTTTGTAATAATTATCCTGTGTCATTTATTAACAATAATTAATTGTTCAATTCTCTGACACCAAGTAGGTGTCTCACGGCTCAATTCAGTCCTGAATTCAGTACCTGGAGTTAGTGCAGATCCCAACTCAAAGATTCAATCTGACAAGATTGCCCCCACCTCAGATGCCAGTCTGGCCATTTACAAATTCAGACATTCCCAAGTTACCCCCTTCAAGTTAAATCACTTGCTGGAATGACTCATGGAACTCAGGAAAGTGCTTTATGATTACCATTTTACGGTAACAACTACAGCTCAGCAACAACCGAATGGAAGAGAAGGCTTGATTAAATCATTGGCCACTGATGTTTAAGCTCAGTGTCCATCCTCTCTCACCCCTTCCTAAAGATCTTGGGGTGAGACTGAAAGTTCTAACCTTCTAGTGACACGATAGCTTCCTGTGGAGTCCAACATCTTCCTGAAGTTATCTGGGGACTCTCCATGAGGTACCCCCTGACCAGGTACTCAGGTGTGGTTCAAAGAGGCTCCTTGTAAATAATGAAAGACCATATCACTCAGGAAGTTCCAGGAACATTAGGAGTGTCATGCCAGAAATGAGCCACAGACAGCTATATTTTCTTATGCCACATACCCAACTAGTCTTGCATATTTATCAAAATTTTTCTATTTTTAAGATGTTGCTATAGTAATTTAAATAAAATCCTTTATGCCATACTATTTACCCATAGGGTACATATAATCAAAATACTACTTTTATACCTAACGAATCATAATAACTTAATATCGTGTAGTATTCTTTCCATAATCAGATTTCCATGTCATCTCAAAAATGTCTTTGTAATTGGTTTACACGTGGCATTTAGTTGTAGTTTATGTTTGTGCCTTGTAGTTTATAAGACTGTCTATCCTATTGCTTCCTTTCCTTTTCATACCATTGAGTTATTAGAGAAACCTGGTCAGCCAGGTGTGGTGATGCATGCTTATAATCCCCAAGCTACTCAGGAGGTGAGGCTGGGTTCACTTTCTGGGGCCAGAGAGAAAGAGGAGGAGGGGAGAAGGGGGGAAAGAGATAGAAGAGAATGAATGGAGGAGAGATAGACAGACACTAGGCCAACGATATGTAGAATCTACCTATGATTATTTCTCAGTAGTTTCTCTGGTTTCTCCATCTCCATCTTTTCTTTAAACAAGAAGGTAGATCTAAAAGGCTCAGTTTCCCATTCCTCACTTTTAAAGCAAGAATAGTTCATAGATGGTTTCATTTATTTTGGAAACGTTTTTTGGGTGTGTATCATGTTTTGAGTTTTTGAACTATAAAATACTGTATATTACAGTCTTGCCATTAAAGATCTTATAGCCTGTCAAGAAGGTAGGCATGTAAAGCAATCGATATAATAGCATAAATACCAGGGAGGATTTGGGTGGGGATGTAAATTCTGACAGTGGCATCGAGGATACTGTGAAAGGGCCGCAGGAGCTGGCTCTGGAGGGAAGAGTAGAGTTTGCCAGTTGAAGGAGAGTGAGGAAGAGCGTGCTAAGCCAGGGATCTGTGTCTGTAGGAGGAGCCACACAAATACAGCAGAACAAGCTGTTAGGGCCATACTTGATAAATAAGAATTTTTGTGTGTTTGTGCAGTTTATCTTGGGTGCAGAGGCAAGCCTGGAAAGAATTTTTTCAGAGGTTGAGGGGGTGTGGTCAGATTGTCAGCCTCCAGTATGGATTTAGCATCTTAGTGTGAGCAGATCAGTCAGGAATTGCTCTCCCAACAAGATGGAGTCCTCAGAAAAGCCAGTGGTTGGAAGTACTAGAACACAGATAGGAAGGACAGCCTATGCCACCTCCTCACAAAGTGCCCCTTGAGTCAGTCTTTGCTACTAGAGTCCAAGGCTGGAAACCAAAGGCCGGAGGTGATAGCATTACAAAATACTGACACCAGCCCCAAGCCGTACCCATATTCATCAGGGTGGGATTTAGGCACTATATATTTGTTTACTCTAAAATCCCCATGTGGTTCTAATGCAGTCAGGTTTGTCAACGACCCAAGCAGCAGAGTCAGCACGAGGGTCGGGAAGGGAGGGCACATGGGCCCAATGCTAGGGTTTCCACCCAAAGTGTAGACAGAAGGCCTCTCTGCTTTCCAAGAGTCCCTTTGATGGCCCATGCATGATTCCAGAGGTGCAACTTGGCAGTGAAGAGATCTTCTAAAAGGAAGACTGCAGAGAAGGAAGCGGGCTGGGCTCACCGCGTTGCCCAGCACTGTCTGTAGAACAGCCCACGGGTGAGCATCCCGACGCCCTGAGCCGGAGAGCAAGGCGTAGGTTCCCTGTCTCCAGTCCCCGGATACAAACTCTGCTGTGAATTTGTGGGGAGCGCTATTCATGCATTCAGAGGTGAGGTGGGAATTTGGTCAGACAACAAGGAGCACGTGTTCGCTGTGAAAGCAAATCACTAAGTAACAACAACAGCAACCACAATGCATAACACTCAAGCTGCAATCTGTCGTCTATGCATTGTGACTAGTAGATGGTTTGAATCTATTTTAATGCATAGCTTCGCTCTCTTTTCTAGAATTTGTTTATTGAAGAAAACAGGTCATTTGTCTCCCAGTCATTTCTTCATGAGATTGATATAAATCACAGTTTGCATAATTATTCAATTGCTTTGTTTCTCAGTACATACACAATAGTCTTACAATAATAACCTCAGTGTTGTCATAAATGGCAGAGTAACTTTGAAAAGTTTACCTTTTGGTGGGAAGGCAGTTCTCTTCCCCTTAGGGTAGATCCCACTAGGAATAAATAAATTACTGTATTTTATAATCCCTTGGAATTCTCTTTTTCTTTGTGAATTCGCCACAAGCTGTATACACAGTAAGGTCCATGTGCTTCATTTTACATTTTATTATTAGTAATTGATTTTTAAAATTTTAATTTTACTTTAAAATCATGTAAATTATTTGTATGGTTACAAAGTCAAATCTAAGAAGCAGAGTTACAAAGCCAGTTCCCCTGGGGTAACTATTTTCTTTTAATTTTTATCGTTTATTCTCCCATTGTGTTATTAATATAAGAAAGTTTTTGCATGTATTCATGCTCTCTTCACTTATAAAAGGCACAGTATTCACATTACATTTGAGTGTATTTTGGGACCTCTTCTTACCCTGAATCATGGTTTGACTTTACGTGTGCTTTTGAGTGACAATTTTTTAATATAAAACTAATTATTAAATTTACAATTTGATATTTTCCTTTTTTTAATGCAGTCTTCTCTTCCCTGTGACCTTCTATCTAGTTTTTATTTTAATATATGAAAGCTATTCGGTTTGCACATTCATTTTACAACCTAGTTTTTCTTAAGTTTTTATTAATTGTAGTGGTTTTTTTAATTGTTTCTATTGGTATCCAGAAGTATGATATTTTTTCATCTGCAAATAGCATTTTGACCATTTCCTTTCTAACTCTTAATGCCGCTCCTAACTCTACCTTTTCTTTAATTAATTGCATTGACTAATGTACTGCCAACAAAATGTGTGCTGAACATCATTCTTTTTAGGTCCAACTTTCATGTAAAAGTCTCCAGCTGTATTGTTAATGTCATATGCTGTGTGATCAAATACTACAGTGCATGTTTAAATTCAAAATAAAACTTTTTACAGTAAAAAACACATCATGGATCGCTCCCCTCAAAGTGTCCCCCTCACTTGAAACACCTTTATGCCAATGTGCTTGCCACTTTCTGAAGCAGTTCTGGAAATCCACTTTTTCAAATGTCTTTAGACTCCAGTAGCTGCCTCAGCTGTACATTTCACGGTCAGTTTGACTTTGAGGAAGAGCCAGGAGTGGAGTGATGCCCGGCCCTGTAAACTAGGAGACGTGGACACACCCTGTTTTTATAAGCATGCCTTTCTGTTAGAGGCCCCTAGGCAGTGGCATTCACCATGCCTTTGATCATAGCTCCTAATGACACTCACTGAAAAGCATCCCATTTTTTCATTTTCTCATTTTTTTTTCTTTTCCCTTACTACCTTTCCCCTACCCTTCCCATTTCCCCTACACCTTTAGCCCTTTTCTTCCTATTTCACATTGTCAGTTATCTCATGAGGATCTTATGTACTATTATAGTTTTTCACACCAGAGAAACTATTCGGTATTTACACATGTGTGACTTATTTATTTATTTCTCTTAGGAGTATATCCTCAATATGCATCCATTTTCCTATGAATGAATCTACTTTCTCATTCTTTATGGCTGAGTAGTGTTCCATTTTATAGAAAAACCACATCTTCTTTTATCCATTTTCTAACTAATGGGCAAATGGGCTGTTTCCAAGTTTTAGCTATTACAAACTGTGTCGCTATAAACATAGGTGCGCATATATCACTCTGATGTGATTCTTTAATTCTGTTGGAAAGATACCCAGCAGACTCAATGAGAAAAAGAAAAGGAAAGCATTCCAGAGCTGCTTCAGAAAGTGGCAAGAATAATGGGATAAGGGTTCTCAAAGTCAGGAGGAATGTTCAAGGAGGATTAATGGCACTGTGTCTTATACTCTGAGAATCTTTTAAAAATTAAACACACTGCATTTTTTGATCAGCCTGTGTAATGTGTAGTGCCATTTTTATATAAATGGAGGAAATAAAATGGCATTGCTTTCTTTTTATAGAAATATGAATTAGATGTTGGCATATGTTCTGTTCTCCATCTGTAGAAATAATCCTAATTTTGTCTTTGGGCCTATTAATAATACAGAATCTGCCAAATCTATCTACCTACCTATCTACCTATCTATCTGTCTATCTATCTATCTATCTATCTATCTATCTATCTATCTATAAAGGAAAACCTTTATAAATATTTTAATACTAACTTGATTGCGATATCATGAGATTAATACAACTTATCTTTGGCCTCTAAAGTTGCAAGACATGCTCAGAGAGATGGCCATTAGCTTCCACACTACTATGGTTAACTGCTGATGTGTGTATACATGTATTTGATGGATCCTGTATAATGAATTACATAAATACAACTCCTCCTGTTGAAACACCTTTGCATTCCTCAAAAGAAACACACATAGTTATAATGTATAATGCAATGCATTTTTGAATTTGAGTTGCTGATATTTTATTAACGTTTTTTGCATAAATATTCATTAGTGTCAGTGGCCTGCACATTCCCTTTTGGTATAATTTTGCCAACTGTTGGTATCAATATGATATTTACTTTATAACATATAC
Source organism: Fukomys damarensis (assembly GCF_012274545.1). Taxonomy (NCBI): domain Eukaryota; kingdom Metazoa; phylum Chordata; class Mammalia; order Rodentia; family Bathyergidae; genus Fukomys; species Fukomys damarensis. The sequence goes on along the minus strand of NW_022900947.1, from coordinate 11,100,176 downwards.
TTAGAAGTTTTCCTTATTTTTTTCCTGTTTGGTCTGTAATGTCTTTGGTGTTGAAAAATGCGTAGTCATTGGGAATTGCTTGGCCAGTCCATTTACCCGAGACCACCTTTCTGCCTCAAGGAAAGTGGCGACATCCTGGGTGACTGTGCCAGAGGCTTTGGCTGACAGTGAATCTGGAAGCTGCAAACCACTGTGTGTCAAATTCTGAGAGCTGTTTTTTCTTGTTTCAGAAGATTGAATAATACATTGGCAAGTGCTCGAAAATGTTAGGTATTATAATTAAATGAAAAAAGGAATGCAAGCTTTCTGGAAATCATGAATCCTAAATCAAAATCAGTATATGTGGCTTAGCCATGGGTTGAAATATTTGAAACTGAGAATCTCCTGGCAACTCCTGGTTGTACAGTTATGGCTTTTATGGACTCACTGATGTTTAATTGCCCTTTGCTATTTGTCCGTACAATGGAGGAGAAAGGAGAAACGAACTAACACTGAGAGTATTTACCAAGTGTGAAGCTGGGTGCTAAGGGCTTCTCTCATTTGGTCTCATTTAATCCAAACCAAGAATCTATCAGAGTTGTTATTACTCATTATCACTTTTTCAGGTGAAGAAACTAAGGCATAGAGTAGGTAAGTGTAACTGTCTAATTCCCAAGAGTAAGAAGTGGCAAAAAAGAAACCAAGAGAAATTGGGAACATTTAGTTACTGAACATACTTTTAACTATTATGCAAGAAGTTTTTCTTTTTCTGAGTTTATTGGGATATAACATGCATTAGCACCAAAACTTTAGAAAGTAAGAGATGGTAAAATAAAACAAAAGTACAGCTTTTCAGAAAATAAATTCCAAATGAATTTTTCCAGAACTTTGTCTGCTGAAATTCTTTGATATAAATATGTATATGGGATTGTATGTGCGTATATATGCCTATATAATAATTTAGCAGAAGTGGCTTAAAAAGCTATAATAAATGCAGCATTTTGTTAACTTTTGGTGCTTTCCACTCAGTCCATGGAGAATTTTTGAATTTGAGATTCTGCCTTTAAAATTTCAATACCCGAATTGTGGCGTACAGGGAGCACGTGGGCGTCTTTGCTGTGGACTCTGACGGCGGGCACTGGTTCTTCTGCCCCTGCTTCCTCAAGAGCTGTACATAATTTATGGCTAAGAGCAAGGGAGAATGGAGGAAATGGTTGGCTGAAGCAGTACCCGCCAAATGCAGGTTGCCACTGAATGTTTGCTACTTGAATTAATGCACAGTGAATTTCATTTTTAAAAAATAATAGTTGCTTTGTCCTTTTAGCAGTTTCTGAAAGATCACAGATTCCTGGGAGTGAGTCCACCGCTAAGAAACAATAATAATTGTATTGCTCCTCCAGGGGCTCCACGTTGGGAAGCGAGGTAATGAAGAAGTTTAATAGCCTTGTGTGAGGAAGGAAGTGCATCTTAGAAGCCTCTGTGTTTCTCTCCCTCCGCTAGCAAGCTAACAGTAGGAGAAAAAGGCCATAAATAGATAAGTTCAGAATTAAAAACAATACAGATAAACAGTTAACATGAAGCATACTTTATCTCATTTGCATTCAAAGAGGATCAATTATTATAAATGCCTAACTGGGAAATCATTGTAATGTGCACTAAAATCTGTGTGTGTGTGTGTGTGTGTGTGTGTGTGTGTGTGTGTGTGTGTGGAGCTGAGCGTTGAACCCAGGGCTTTATATTTGCGCTGCACTCTACCCCTGAGCTGCATTTCCAGCCTCCGTAGGAACTTTTTTCTAGTTATTGACCAATTGCCTTCAAAAGGCAAAACTCGTCTGTATACTTCCCCAGTGATACCATTTACCACGTCTCCAGTGATAAAGGCAGCCATTTATTTCTTTTCTAGACATCCTTGACTTTTTTTGTGTGTTATTAAACTAGTAAAAAAAGAATTCTATGTTGATTTTCACTTTATTTTTTTGTGAGGTGGAACACCTTTCTGTAGTCTCATTGGCCATCTCTGCTTGTGAATTGTTTACGTCCAATGTTTGTTTTCTATAAGGTTGCTTCCAGGTTTATAAAAGTTTAAAATTAAATTTATTAATCCTTGGTCATTTATTTTATAGATATTTTCATCAGTATTTCACTTACCTTTTAACTTGGTTTACTGCCTTATACAGACATCACTTCTATTGCTAAATTGGCCAATTCTTTTGTTATTGGCTTCTGAGTCATATGTTTAACTTTGAAATATATCTTTATTTAAATATTCCCCCTCATTGCAGTCTAAAAAGAATAATCTCCTTTAGCTATCATCTCTGTGTTTATTTACATGTGGCTCTGGACTCTCTCTGGAATTTGTTTCTGAAGATGTGATGTGTTCAGGATCTCTAATCAATAATCATCTCAGTACTGTCGAAGCACGGGAGAGACTGTGGCAATTGATGAAGTCTATCCACTGTGGACACTTATGGGACAATGGTAAAATGGATTCATTATCGAATACATGTTTAGCCCCTTTCTTCTGTGAACTGGGCATTGGTTTAAGCACTGGAAACACAAAACCGAGGAACAAGTGAGTGATTGTTCTTTCATGGAGTGAATTATAAAAAATAAAAAGCTAGGCAGTGCATTATAGTACCAGCTACTCTGGAGGTTGAAGCAGGACCATACTTCCATCCTGGGATTTGAAGCCAGCCTGTCAAGTCTATAGTCCTCCGCTGTACCAGCTGAGCTATCGAAGGGCGCACTGAAGCCAGCCTGAACAACACAACAAAAGCCCTCATCTTTAAAAATTCTAAAAGAAGACAATGTCAGGTAGTGATGAAGAACTAATAAAATACTGCATTGCAATAAAGAAAGAAGTTTCCTGCACCCCCGATGGTCAGAGAAAGCTTCTCTGAAGGTGTGATATTTAAGCTGAGACTTAAGTGATGATCAGAAACAAGTATGAAAGAGTCCCGGAAAAAGAAATTCCCAAGAAAGAAAAGCAAATATACACGTTCACAGGAGTGTACCAGTTTGCCACGTTGAAGTCAGAATAAGGTGGAAGTATTGTGAGGAGGAAAGAAATAGAAGTGTTCGGAGAGGTCAGAAGCATCCAGATGGTGAGTGACTCTGAGTCTGGTAAATAGCTGGACTTTATTCTAAGTGATGGGAGACTCTGAAGGATTTTGAACAAGGGTATCAAGTGGTAGGATTTACAATTTAAATTTGTGTGCCTGCTATCCCTGAAGCTGCCACTAGAGGGAAGCAGGAGGAGGTGGGGCAGTCACAGTGCAAAACCTCAGCATCCTGGCCTGCAGCAAATGCAGACAACTGCCGGCTTCAAGAGGAGGACACATCCAGAGGGGGAACAGACTGCGTTAGAAGGAAGGAGGGCAAGAACCGTATCTAACTACAAAAGGCAGGTCTAACTGGATTTTTATAGATAATTTCTGAGATTTGTTTCTAAACAAATTGTAACTGAACCATTCTGAAAGGAAGATGTCCTCCGGACTACCGCGTGAATTCTTCCTCGGTGGCCGAGCAAACCTCACAGGGTGGCAGGGATCTGGCGAGTTCTCCAAAAAAATCGAGCCCATAAGCCAACAATTTGGAGATTATAGTATTTTATCAGTGCTCCCAAGGTCACGAGAGAGGCCCACCTACTCCGGCCACCCGGGAGAGACCAGCATGGACACATAACTAGGACTCCATCTGATAGACAGCTGGATGCCCTGGGACATCTTTCTCCTAATTAAATAAGAGCACAATTCCAACCTTTGCCAGCCATATGTTTGATGAGCAGAGAATAAAGGGATGAATGAAGAAAGTTGAAAGTGTTTGATGACTTCAGGCTCTGATTTTCATAGTTGAGATAGCTACCAGAAGAACAGGAGCTTGGGAGCCCCTCGCCACTGGTGATGCTTAGGCGGAAATGCCTGTGTTTGCAGGGGTGAGAGTCTTGCACGTAAGTGACCCTCAGCATATTACAAGAATGAAAGGGTTGGAATAACGGAAATGAGTTCTCATCATGGACAAGTGATTTAACCTAACTGAGCCTCAAATTCCTCATCTCTAAATGGGGCCAGGAAAAACAATGTCCCCTTCCTAAGGACGTGATAGGGTTGAGTTAATACATGCAATGTTTCAGCCCATCTGCCCATCAGTTTGAGACTGGATAAAGAAGATGTGGTTTTTCTATAAGATGGAATACTACTCAGCCATAAAGAATGAGAAATTAGAGTCATTCATAGGAAAATGGATACATATTGAGGACATACTCCTAAGTGAGATAAATAAGTCCAACAGGTGTTTCTCTGGTGTGAACCAACTATAATAGTACATAAGATCCTAATGGGATAAGTAACAATGTGAAATAGGAAGAAAAGGGCTAAAGATGTAGGGAAAGTGGGAAGGGTAGGGGAAAGAGAATAAGGGAAAGAAAAAAATAGGAGAAAATGAAAAAATGGAAATAAAATGTTTGTAAATGGGGAGGGGAGGAGGGGGTGAAGGGAGGGCAGGGACAAGGGGAAAAAATGAGAACCAAGACCTGTCATGTAAAGGTACAAGATCCCAATGATGAATGTAGCTGTACTGTATACCTAAAATGTACCAATAAACTCGGTGAGGAAAATAATACATGCAGTGTTTGACGAGGAACCCACCTATGATAAACACTGTCAAATGGGATTTGTTGGCTCTGTGTTTAATGCCCCTTTGTTGATTGGCAGAATCTTTCCTTAAATAAACTCAAGTAACCTGTTTGATTTTGTTTGTACATCTTCACCATTTACTTCCAAATGGGCAATTGTGGTCCAGATGTCGGAGTGCCTGTGTCACTTCCTCCGTACCACATACTGACCATGCCAACCTGCACAGCCCTTATTCCCTTCTCCTTGAGCTGCTGCCTAACCTCCAAAGCGATGTCCCTGGCCACCATCTCTCCAAACACCACAACCTCGATCTTCAGTAATGATCTCATTTCACCATGACCTCAAGAAGAGTCCTAGAATAGCAAGAATGTATGGCTCCTTGTGACTTACAGTTAACACTTCGGGGAAAAAAATGGGCAGTCAAATCAGGTTTCAGTAGATGACAGGCTTCATTTTAAAACTAGGGAAAATAATACATCAAACTTCACATATAGCCAGATAATTGAGATTATGCCTTAGAGTTTAGCATAGCAGAAGTTGAAATACAGGAGTGGATATGGACACTTCAATCACAAAAGAGAGATATCTCAGACATTTTAGGTTCAGGAAGATACCTTCTTTTAAGAGGCGCAATCCAGGATCTGGGTCCCTGCCCATGTTGACTACTGAAGTTTGACGTGTGGTGGAACTCTTAAGAAAATGCTGTGGTTGTTTACATGGTGAATGCTGAAATGTTTAATTTCTCTTGGAACACACATTGCTATAGTAAATACTCGAAAGGGAAAATTAACATCACTCAGTGACAGAGAAGTGGCCATCAACTTGCACCTTAAAGTGGAAAAGTAAGCGGTGACAACAAGTTTTATTTTTAAGTAATTTAAAAATGAGTATTTTGTTATTAAATATGGCACATAATAGCTATGCCAAACATCAAAGAAAAAATGTGTATATAGATTATGTATTTCTGATATACCAAGAGGCATTTGTATTTAGATCACTTTAGTCAATATTTCAGCCATTTCCTTGCATACTGAAATGTATTTTACATTTTCAAGTAGCAGCTCCGAAATTAATCAATAGTGTGTACTAATATTGTGAGGTAATTATAATCAGACTTGAAAATACCTCAATTATGCTGTCCCTTCAGCTCTCCTACAAATGGTTGTGGGCTGCAAGACACAAATAAGAGAAAATACTTGTGTCCGAGTAAATAGGACAATTCTGTTAGGCGTTTCCACAGACACAGGTGTGTGTGTGTGTGTGTGTGTGTGTGTGTGTGTGTGTGTGTGTGTGTGTGCATGTGATAAAGAATTGCCTCATGCAATTATGGATTTGAAGAATCCAACCTCCAGAGTGGGCTGGCACCCTTGAGACTGAGGATAGTTGATTGTCTAATTGAACGGTCATCAGATCTTGCAGATGGAGTCTAAAGGTAGTCTTGGGGAGAGTTCTCTTTCACTTGGGAGAGTGGCAGCCATGTTTTCTGTTCAGGCATTCAACTGTTTGCATGAATCTCATTCACAATAAGGAGGGTATGTTGGTTAACTTTTCATCACTGTAACAAAATACCTGAGATAATCAACTTACAATAAGGAAAGATTTGCTTTGGTGCAGTGTTAGAAGCTGGAGATCATGGTTGCTTGGCCTTATTGCACTGGGCCTGTGGTGAAGGAGTACATCATCTCAGTGCACATGAGGCACAGAAAATTGTGCATCTCATGTCCAGGAGACCTAGCTCCAAAGGCTTCCAGCATCTTCCAGTAACATCACAGATAGAGGTCCAAGCCTTGAAACACCTGGGCCTTTGTGGTACATTCCAGATCCAGGCCATAGCGGAAGGCAATCTGTTTTTTTCAATATCCTTTTATTCACATGCTAATATGATCTAAAAGTGCTCTGTGCCAGACAGCAGACTAATGTCCGACAAAATATCTGTGCAGTCCCTGTCCCAGTCAAGCTGTCAGTAAAATTAGTCCTCGCAGCTGCCCACTTCCGGAGAATATCCTCTTCTGGGAACATCGTCAGCCCAGTCTGCCCTGAAGGATCCACAAACTCTTCTGCTCAGCAGCAGTGCTGAGATGAGTAATGTAACTGGGCAAAGCGATGAATTCATCAAAAGATAAACTTAGTGTTATAGATAAATAGAAGGAAAAAAGCAAATGTTCTTTTAGTGTGAAGTTTGCATCCATTTACTTTAAATGTGCAAATTATTTAGTATCTTGGGATGTATTTCTTCCATTGTCAAGGGAACATAAGAAGACAGTACTGTCTTTGTTGTCTTAGTTGATAGCAAGAAAAATTTGAAATTATCATATAGCTAAAGAGGTACTTTTACTCATTTAGTTGTAATTTTTAAATTTTATTTGCACATATTTGCAGTTCATCAAGTTTACAATAGTCTTGGAGAATGGTCACGTACCTATTACAGCATTTTTTTAACACCTTCCTCTTCTCTCTCCTCCTCCAGTGCCTCTATCCCATTTTTCATTCCTGTTGATTTTATTTGTTTTAGCTCATGTTATGGCCTATAATGTGTACATTAATTGTAGTTATGAGGTTCCTGTATATGGCACATCTTTATTCTTCTCATTTTCCCTTCTCTCCTCCTAATCCTTTCCCCTTTTTCCCTGGGACCACTGCCCTATTGTAAGAGATCCATCCCCTTATCCCTTTCTATCCATCCTTTATCATTTTCTTTGTACTTTGCCTCACTCATATGAGAGATACCATATGGTATGAAGCTTGGTTTATTTCATTCAGCATTATATTTTCCAGGTGCATCTATTTTCCAGCAAATGTCTCAAATTTGTCATTTTTATATCTGAGTAGTATTCCATTATGTATGTATACCACCTTTTCTTTATCCAGTCATCTGTTGGTGGGTACACAGGCTGCTTCCAGGATACAGATATTATGACTTGTGCTGCTATAAGCATTGGTATGTATGTATCTCTGCAGTATGATGATTTAAAGTCTTTGGGGAAGATACTAGAGCTCTCTAGGGACTATAGCTGTGTTATATGGAATTTCTAATTTCTTCGAGAAGTCTCTATACCGATTTCCATAATGGTTGTACTAGTCTGCCTTCCCACTAACAATGAAGGAATGTTTGTTTTTCACTACAGCCATACCAGCATTTGCTATTGCTCAATTTCCTGATGATTGCTATTCTTTTAGGAGTCAGATGGAAACTCTGCGTTGTTATTTTTTTCCATTAAATTTGTTGATACATTTTAGGTATACAATACAGTTACATTCATCATTGGAAACTTACACCATTACAGGATGGTTCCTGGTTCTTATTTTTTCCCCATTCCCCTGACCTCCCTTCAACCCCTCCATCGCTCCTATTTACAAAGGCTTTGTTTCCATTTTTTATTTTGACCATACTCAAGTGAAATAAATAGGACACATGTAAATACCGAATAATTTCTCTGGTGTGAGAAACTGGAAGTGTATATAAGGATCAAAATGTATAATAGATAATGTGAAATAGGAAGAAAAGGTGCAAAGGGGAAGGGGAAGTGGGAGGGGTAGGGGAAAGAAAGAAGGGAAAGGAAAATATATCAGCATTGTTTTAAATTGCATTTCTCTAATGGTCAGAAAATTTTTTCATATATTTGTGGACCATTTGTATTTCTTCCTCTGTGAAATGTGTATTAATTTCTTTTTCCCTTTCCTCGACTGGGTCAAGGTGGTTTAATTTTTTTTTTTTTGAGTTCCTTGTGTATGCTGGGAATTAGTCTTCTGTCTGAGGAGTAGCTGGCAAAATATTTTTCCCATTAAAAAATATGGAGCACTTCCCACATTTGCGTGTCACCCTTTTGCGGGGGCCATGCTGATCTCTCTGTGTCGTTCCACTTTTAGTATATGAGCTGCTGACGTGAGCGCAAGAAGGTATTTTAGATGGATGTTCAACAACAAATGATGAGAAGGAGTTTGGTACTGGCACATCGGTATTGGCTGTGTTCTGTTCAACCCCTGCAGAAGTTTGCTTGCTTTCTACGCACAGTAAGGTTTCACATCATTGCAGAATGAGTAGTTGATGAAGGGAATAGCTTAAACAAAGGCACAGGAGTGGGGTGGAAGCACAGAAGTCCTGGTTTAGGGACTCTTAGGGCAGGATCCCTAACGTGGATGAGGCAAGCAGGTCCACCAAGCAGAGAAAGAATGTTACTTGGCATATGCAGGTTTTAAAAAAAGTAATCCTAGACCTACAGAGCAGTTGTGAAAACAGTACAGAAAGCTCCCAAATACCTTTAACTAGTGTCAACATACCACAAAATCATGGCTCCCTGATCTAAACAATCAAATGTCCCTGGTAATAATACCATTAGCTGAACTGCAGACCTAATTTGCATCTTGTCAGCTTTCCTTTTTGCTGCTCCCGAATTCAAGTCCGGATCCCATATTGACTTAGTTGTGGTGTTTCTGTAGTCTCTTTTCATCTGTTATATTTCTTTAGCTTTTGCTTTTCATCTCTGAGGAGTGGCAGGCAGTTATAGCACAGGATGCATCTCGAGTTAGACTGGTCTGGTGTTTTCTAATGAGTTGAAGGAGGTCGTGAATGTTTCAGCAAGAACATCACAAGAGTGAGATACCTGTCTGAGTGCATCTCTTCCCAGGTACTAGTCTTGTAAACCTTGATTACGTGGTTAAAGTGATACCTTCCAAGTCCAGCAGAAAGTTGCTATGCTCCCTTCAGCAGTTGAAAATGACAGGGAAAATGTGGGGTCTGTGTGTACACACTGTTCTCGTACTTTGGCCTGCTAAGCTTAGCATCCATCAGTGGTCCCTTCCTGTAGCATAATTACTATGGTATTTGCCTAATGATAATTCTCTAATTTCATTGAAAAACAAGATAAGTTCAGTTTTACTGTTTCATTGAATTTATACTGGTGCCGTCGCCTAACCTATAAATAAAGATAGATATGTAGCATTTAACAATAATAAAACTGGTGATCTGCCAAACTCAGATTTTACACTAATAAGGATGTTACTTTACATATAATTTTATGTATCACTCATCAATAACCATAAACCTCTTCCTGAGAGTATATTGCATGATTGTGTGCTTTTCCAAGGTAATTTTTCAGTCCTGACAACTATGATAATCAAGTATTGAAATAAATTGAAATTAGAAGCTGATTTTTAAATTGCCATGTCCTTGTGTTAAACTATGATTTACCGAAATAGTGAGGCTTGATCAACCCATTGTTATCACTAAATATTTATGAATAAGAATTCTAGAAAAATTGCTCCAAAATTGTCATTAATAAATAAATGAAATAATGTTATTTATTTTGTCTCTAACTTTTAAAACTCCTATTTGGGAGTACATTTTTGTAGAGAACTACATTTCTTGTAGGCATTTATTTAATTTTTTTCCTAATGAAAGCATGTGATCAAAAGATTTTTGTACCCATTTTCCTTAAATAAGTACAATTATTAAAATACTTCAAAAAGTTGCCAACTCTTCACTTTTTTCTTTTAGAAGAAGGCTATTTACTGTCATTATTATTATTATTATTATTATTATTATTATTATCATCATTATTACTTTTGGTACCTGGGACTGAACTCCAGACCTTGCGCTTGTGAAGCAGGCAGTGGAAGCACTGAGCTAAATCCCTGGCCCTGCTGTCATTATTATTACTGCATCTTTGTTTACTAGAGTGAAGAACCTTTCAATGCTAAGTGGATAGGAAGAATATGATTTTAGAATAAGGGACAATCCTTTATATTGAATATATTTAGCTTTATTTAAAACCTGTCTTCCTGCCCCTCATATTTTACTACTGGCAGCATTTTCCACAGTAGTTCATGTTGTAAGTTGAACTGTATCCCCACCAAAAAGATATATTGAGGTCTAGACTCCCAGAATCTCAGAGTATTCCTATTTTTTGGAAGTAGGGCCATTCCATATAAAATTAGTTACATTAAGATTAGGTTTTGTTGTAGTAGGATGAGCTCCTAATCCAACACACGTGAGGAACATATGTGAAAACAGAGACACAGGGAGACAGCCACGTGACGACAAAAGATTGCAAGCCCATGAGGAGAGGACACCGTGAACTGACGAGAACCATGGTACATACTTTTTCTCAGAACGGATCCTGTCACCCTCTTGATTTTGAACTTCTGGGTCTCCAGAACTTTGAGGTAATAAATCTCTGTTGGTTTTAAGCCATCTAGAATGTGATTCTTAGTTAGAAGCAACCCCAGTAAAGCATCTAATCCAATAATTTAGGATATTTGGGAATTTGTGATAGTGCTGTGATTATAGAAATTTTGTGTGGACAGTTTATATTTCACTGATCCTTGTAAGCTTTCTGAGCAAAAAATAAGTCAGGTCCGCAGAATTATCCTGGCAGCAATGTCTAGACCTTGTCCTAAAGTGGACTGCCTAGAAGCAGATGAGATGATCGAGACAGGACTGCACAGATTTTCACAGGTAATATCAAAGCCCAGTCTTGGAGGACATCTCTGAAGAGGAAAATCAAGTACAAAGATTAGAAACACTGCAGTAGGAAGACTCATACAAATGCAGCATGGTGCAGAATTGTTTGACTTGTGAATTTAAGTTATTGATTGAGCATCTTTTGTATTAAGAACAACTCATCTTTAAGCCCATGCTACTAAAAAAAACAAAAAAATCTGTGATGTAAACATCTAGAAAAGTAAGAGAATGGGTTGGTTTAAAGATTAGCTCATTATAGGGCTAGAAATGCTTTTCTGGTTATGTATGCATCAGTGTCCACACTAAAAGCATACTTACCAGGTCCCTGCTTTAACTCAGTTGGAAGGCATGGGATACAGATTTTTTTATTGTACTCAGAATTGTTAGATGTTTATCAAATATGAAAGGAATTTGCAGTGGTGTTATAGAATCTCTTCCATGAGAGCCACGAAGACATGTGGACTGGATCTCAGAAGCACAGTTGGCTGACTGCCCTGGTTGCTCTATTCTGAAATCCAGTTACTGCTTCAGGGTTGACACCCTCTTCCCAGGGGCTGCTCCAGCCAAAGGCTGAACACAGCAGGGCTTCCAGGACAAAAGACTTCTGCTAAGAAATGCAGGACTTCACTGATGGGTAATTTCCAAAAGAGTATGCTCCATTGGACTTCTAGAATGTTCTTAGAACCACTTCAGACTAAGACTTCAACTTCATGAATCTAAGGAAGCAATAAGGATTAAAAGTTTGCAATCAATGCTCATCATGATATTATTCAAAAGAAAAAATTGGAAATTTCCTAAAAATCCAACAGTAAGGCAATAGAGGGAGGTGGAGGAAGTGAAGAGGGAGTAAAAACGTTTCTCCAACTCCTCACAATGAATGTAATCATTGTGTACTGGAATCTACTGGAATCAAGCACTAATAAAAATTCAGAAAATTAAAAAGAATATAGTTAATTAAACTATGATAACCCCATAAACTCAAATATTATATGGGTATTTAAAATTATGCTTTCAAAGATTAATGATGTAAGAAACTGTTCCTAAATTGGGTTATAATGTTAAGTAAAGCAGACATAAAACTTTATAATTTTATAATCACATTTTAAAATAATTTCTGTACATGCATTAAAAAAATCCCTTGAAAAAAAGTCACAATATTAGTAATTTTTTTCCTGGATGGAATTACTATTTTTTTTTCCTCATTGAGTTTATTGGTTATTGGTACATTTTAGGTACACAGTACAGTTACATTCATTGCTGGGATCTTGTACCTTTACATGACAGGTCTTGGTTTTCATTTTTTCCCCTTGTCCCTGTGATAGAATTACTATCAATCACCACTTTATTGTCTTTTGATTTTCTTAATTTTTAAAATGTATAATTTGTACAGTTCAAACTGTAACACTGTTGCACAATTAAAAAAAAGATTTGTCCTGTAGTTACATGTAAATATAATAAAGTATAAAATAGATATATCTATGATATTTCTCTTTTTTATTGTATGTAGTTTAACGTGATTCCTTTCTGTAACTCTTGTCTAGTGCTGGTGTAACTGCCCCAGGGAGAGGAAGTTGGCATTTATGTAGAAGAAGCTAGTCAATAAAAGAGTGAGTGTGATGATGTCAGCATGAACTGACCCACAGAGTCATGCTTACTGTTACGAAGAGCCTTCTGGGTACCCCGGGATGGCAACAAATCCCTGTGCTCTCAAAGCCTCACTTTGAATTTTGACCATTTAGCCTCTCACTGTGAGTCACACTATGGGCACACAGACCATCTTGTGAGCCCCTTGAGGGCCTTTTATCATGTGTTACTTTGGCTAACGAGTGCATGATTATGGCCTGGAACATTGAATTGAATATCATTAATAAGATTATAAAAAATTTAAACAAAGGAATAAAAAATGTATATAACTTTAAATGGTAGTATTTTCACACAGATTTTGTTATTTCACACCAGAGGCTATAAAAACAGGTCTTGATTCCTCTGCTTCTTCCACTTTTTATGCTAAATATGGAATTTCTGATCATATACTGATTTATTCTTCATACCTGGGCATTCCATTTACTCAGATTTGAAGAGTGTCTGGCTTCTCTCTTCCTGGTCTGCTAACTCACTCATTATTTAGTGTGCTGCTCAGTAGTAACCCATTTATTCAAGCATTCCATGGTCTTCTCAGACAACTGAATTACTTCTTTGTTTCTGTTTATTTGTTCTAATTAGCTCCCTATATCCTGTGACATTGGGATCATTTGTATATCTGTCCTATGAAATGCATCTCCACATTACTATTGTCCCTCATTCCAGTCAAGTTGACATAAAGTTAACCATCTATAGACTCACCCTGCACATCTTAGGATGGTCAGTCTCCATAATCACTTTAGCCAACTCCTCACAATAAATGCCCCCATTGGTTCTTTTCTTCATGGAGAATCTAATAATACAGTTAGCAAACTAGAGTCCCAACCTAGAGACTCACATTGCTTTAGTTCCAATCTGAGACTAAAGGCCTGAAAACTAGGAAAGCTGTCCCTTCATATCTAATGTAAAGACCTGCAGGCTTGAGATCGCAGAAAACTGATGTTTGACTTGAGGCTAAAGGCATGTAAAATTAAAAACTCCCTTACTTAAGTGTAGGTCAGCATTTTTTGTTTGATTTGGGCTCAACTGATTGGATGAGGCTCATCTGTATTAGAGAGGACAGTTTATTCAGTCAACCAATTCATATGTGATTCAAAACCAGAAACACCCTCACAGACACACCCAGAATAGATTTGACCAAATATCCGGGCACACTATGGCTCAGTCAAATTGACACGTTAAACCAATCACAAGTCCACCCCTTGTCAATTTAGCATTGCACACATTGTTGAAACCGTGCTTAATTTCCAAATAAGCTCAATAACAAGGCCAGTATTCTGCCAGAGATTATGCAGCTATGTGGTGTATAATCAGAAATATACTAAATCTTTCACCAGAAGGTAGAGCCCTTGAATGATGTTTACCATTTTCCTTGATGTCTCATAAATATTGTGATGTTAAAGTTAACTGTACTTAAATGCCATTATGTAAAGTCAGCGGAGATTCTTAGTTCCAGCCTCTGCCTCAAGCACAAGAACCCCAGTTCAATCCCCAGTACCAAAAAAAAAAAAAAAAAACAAAAAAAAA
>NW_022900947.1:11072332-11085894 GCF_012274545.1 Fukomys damarensis | reverse complement strand
AAAAAAAAAAAAAAAAAACCCAACAAAAACAAAAACTTAATATACATATTCACATACAAATGTAATCATCACAAAATAAGAAGGAGTTACTCATGACAATTACAGTCTTCATTTTTGTAAATAGCCACATGGTTACAGCTGGTTTTTATAACTCTTTCCCCACCACCCATTCTATATTCCCATCTTCAGTAAACACCTCAGCTAGTTGTAGTGCTTTACATGGTGTTGGGACTGAACCCTTCATTGCTGAAGTATCTGGACTATTAGTAGTTATACTTGGATCAGATTACCAACATTTTTATTGACTGCAATCAATAGGGGATTGTAGTATTGAGAGATACCCTCAAGAATCCCCTGAACTCTAGATATATTCTTCCTTAATTCCACTGTGGAGTAAGCAGATCAATTTCCCTTTCGTAGGCAGGATCAGTCACTGTAGTCAGCACAGCATCTACCTCCTTTGTCTGTTGATTAAGAGGCATTGAGGAGCTCAGAATGGCCAGATGATGGTCTGAAAGTTATACCTCAGTGGAATCATTATTGTCTCCTGTTGGAAGAATCCCCTCAGCAGAGTCTAAATTCAAGAACAGGAAGCAAAGGTTATGCTAGTATGTAATGTGAGTGCTGACATTCTTATTTTTACACCTTGATTCCTAGATGCATGTATCCTGACATTGGGAGTTACAGTACGATGTACTGAACATTGACTCAGAGCATACATAGCTTTCTTGAGAAACTTGCCCCAATGCCATAAAGTATTTGGTTATAGCCAGGTCTTCAAAAGACCGTTCTAACATTCCATCAAGCCAGCTACTTCCACGTAGTAGGAAACATAGAACAGTGGATTCCATGAACATGGGCTGACTGAAACACTTTTTCTTCTTGCTGTGGAGTCCCTTGATCAGAAGAATACTGAATACTGAAGTTTTAGTTTAGAAAAAAAAACAAAAATCAAAATTCTCCTACATTAACATCTTTTGTCTTAAAAGAAAAAACAACATGCATGCCATTGGTTTGCCACCACTGATCTTTACCAACCATAAAACAAAACAACACACACACACACACATACACACACAAACCCAAACAACAGCAGCACTCTTTCTTTCATGATAGAAATTGTCCAAGTAATCATCTAGTGACCAAGTAGCTGGCTGATCCCTCTAAGGGATGCTGCCACACCAAAGACTCATGGTTGATTTCTGCTGCTTACAGATTGTGTACTGAGCAGTGATTGTAGTTGAGTTGGTCTTGGGGGTGAAGGGACATGTTGCTGAGCCCAGGCATAAGCCCCCTCCCTGCCACCATGGCCGCTTTGTTTCTCATCACATTTTAGACAAGGGCAGAGTTGGTTGGACAAAGAGGCTGACTGGTATCCAGAAATAGGAGTCATCTTGTTCTTATGACTATTAATATCTTCCTCTTTTGAGGTCACCTTTTGGTGGACATTCACATGAGACACAGACATCCAATATTTTTTTGCCAACACAGAGAGGTCTAGCCACAGATTTCCTTGTCACCAGCTGGCCAGTCTTGTTCTTTTCAAACTCCTGTTTCTGCCAGTCCTTTGGCCAGAGCCACTGAATTGGTATATAATCCTATATCTAGTCATTTCTTCTTCCAAGCAGAGTGAAAACCACATTCAGTGCTTACAGTTTTGCTCACTGGAAAAGTTCCACATTATCATTGTCCTTTAGGGATGCACCAGAGAGGGTTTGTAGTGATTAAGCTGCCCACATTTGCTTATACATGTCATGCAGAACCATCTACAAATTAAGCCTGAATATTTTCCTTCTCTGTGAAGTGATGGTAGAGAATTTCTCATGAAATCATAGGTGTAGGCTGGAAGAGAGAAAGTAGTGTAGCGGGAATGGGGACAATCATGAGCATTTAAACTACTTCTTCATTTAACTTTTTCTTCTTTTTGGTACCGGGGATCGAACTTGGGTCCTTGCGCTTGCATGGCAGGCAGCGGAACCACTGAGCTAAATCCCCGGCCCTAACTTTTTTTTCTTTTCTTTTAACATTAATTGTATGTACTCGTGGTAGGCAGTGTAATGTCTCCATGTTTGTATATGATGTACAGTGATCAAATTTGAGTAACTGGCATTTCTATCTCTTTATTTCTTTAGTGACTGAGCTTCTGTCTTCTAGTTATTCTAAACTATACTCACCCTACTGTGCTGTAGAATACAAGAACTTATTACTCTTATCTATTTCAGAATCTGTTATCCAACTTTCTTTTATTCACCCCTATCGTACACTTCCTAACTTCTAGAAATCACTTTTCTCCTCTTCCACTGTAAGGTCAGCTTTTTTAGCTTTCAAATATATGAGAGAACATTCAGTATTTTTCTTTTTGTGTCTGGCTTATTTCACTTAATACAATGTTCTCTATTTCCATTCATTTTTTTCCCATTTAGCTTACTTGTAACTTCAGGGTCCCCTCAGGCCCAGTCACACACACACACACACACACACACACACACACATATATAGTTCATATATATATATATAGTTCATATATATAATTCATATTCATATATATGTAGATATATATCTGCTGATGAGATAAGTGTTGCTGTGTGTGCCTCCATTTATGGCTTGGTATATCATATACCACTTGATCATGATGGGCAGCTCAGATTGTATGGTAACTTAGTGGCTCGGGGCTCAGTCTGATGTCCAGTGGCAGGCCAATAACTTTTTCTCAAAGGACAGTAGTTATCAAAGATGATGGGAGAACTTGCCCCAAAACCCACAGGGTTTGTGCTGCTGTGATTCATGTATAGGGGCCAGCCTAAGTTTTGAACCCTCTTCCCTCTCTTCCACTGGCATTTCAGTAAACACTAGATGTGTTGGATTTTGGGAGCCAATGGGGAAAGCTTCTTCCATAGAAGACTGTTCCTGCTCCATAGCTTTCTCTTTTTAAGAATTAGCATCTTTTGGGGTCCCTTACTTTGAGTTACTTAGTTTGGTGTAACATACCAAAATAAGGATGTGTTGCCTTTAAAATTCAAAGAGGCCCACTATGCATTGGGTGCCTTTTGTTGTTATTGTTGTTATAGGATAGGCAGATAACAGTGTTTTATCCTTCTCCTTAGAAGGGCTATCCCTAAATGATCCATATCCCTGAGCCCCTGAAATTTCACAGAGGTAGAAAGAGAAAATTTTAAATTTTGGGGGCAGATTTATTTCACATCCCCTGATACACTAATGCTTTAGCAGTAAATCTAGAGCCATTTCTATTTCTTATTCACAAGGTCCAGTCAGTGTAATGGACCGGTATGATGTGTTCTGGAAGACAAAGGCAATCATGAGACCTACAAACTAAATTACGACGTAGAGCTGGAGTATTAAGTTATCCTTATATCAGGACAGTGAAAGTGTATTGCTATCCTTGACAGCAGAAAGAAAGCCACTTCTGATATGTTTTATTAATAGTTACTAGAAAAGGATTGTATTTACCAGATCAATAGTTGCATAACAAGCCCAGGGGATGGATGTGTTAATTTACTCAATGAAACCACATCTGCTACAGTGGTTTCTGTAGGAGCCACCCCCTCTTTAAGTTTATGATAATCCACTATCATTTTCTAAGATTTCGTCTGTCTTCTGTACACACCAAACAAGTGAGCTCAATGGGGATGTGGTGAGAGTCAATACCCCCGCATCTTTCCAGCCCTTGATAGAAGCACCAGTCTCTGCCATCGCTCCAAGAATGTGCCATTGCTTTGGTTTACCATTACCCTAGGTAAAGGCCTCCATCTGGACTTTTCCATCATAATGGTCCTCTCTCTTTAGGTCAGGAAACCAATGTACTACCTGCAGAGTTTTTCTGTTTCATTAATATATTCCAGAGCTGGGAAAATAATCACCCAGAAATCATTAGACCCACTGTGAGATGAATCTGAGCTAAAGCTTGATCACCTGATTTCCATAAATCCCTGTTCTAATTGGTGACTATAAGACAGGCTGTGTCTCCTAGAATTAGTGTCAGATTAGAACCAGGGTCTACCATCACTGAAAATCATGATTATTTTCTTACTTCAGTGCAATGTTATACTGGTAAGCGAGAGTGGTCCTTCTGGAGAAGACTGGGGAAAAGATTAATGCTATTCAGTTTTGGCAGTTTACTAAGTTTGTTCCTTTCTCAAGGGCCCTGACCTCTCTCTGAACTAATTGAGAAGCCATTATTCTGTTTCTATGATTCAGGTTAGATTTTTGTTCACTTAATCTAGAAATTTCCTGCTGAAACACACCAAATATATATTGAGTAGGGTTCATGCATATTTCACTTCTAAAAACATGGCAGTCACATGCCAGCATCATCAGCCTGAGTAAGTCAGACTATTCCTGTAGCTACTCTGATTCCTGGCCACTACAGTAATTGGGCCCACCTGGCCGTTGGTGGTTGAGTGCTGCCACTTAGCCCCTGCCACCCGAGGATCCAGTAACTCCGAACTCAGGGGCTGCTGGTCCCACTATAAGGTGTACCCTGCAGAGAAGAGCGGTCACAGAATTCTTCAAGCATGTTAGGCCTCCTTTTGTTTATGTATTCCTCATTTGCAGTGAAAAGTATATATTTTGGCCTCTTCCCAGTTGCATAGGTAGATTTTAAATGACAAATTTATTCCAACATTCCATCTCCCTAAATCTTTGAATCTTTTTCTTTATACTAAACCAAGGTTAACCTGGCTTTACTACAAGCTGGATCTTTTTGCTCACTGTGGGCTACTTTTTGGTTCATGTTTCAACCAGCCAACCAACCCACCCACCAACACACCAACCAACCAACCAACCAACCAGGTGCCTTTTTAATTCTCCCAGCTACAGAATTAAATACAGAATCTTGCTTAGTGAATGTGAATCACTAAATTTGACCTGACTCAAGTCCATCTTCCTTTCAACATAATTTCACAGTCTTAATATCCATTCTGCATATCTTCTGTCTCTGTAAGTTAGAAAATTCAGTTAGTATTTTAGGAATATTAATCAACGCTTATGGGTCAAATTTTATAGCTCACCTTCAGAGGCCTATGGGCTCCTTAGTCCAGTGATAGGTCTCCAAGCAGAGGAGTGGCAGGTGGGTCTGTGGGTACTTATCACTGCCTTGGGAGAGACCATTACAGGCCCACCTGGTAAGACAGCATTGATTAAATTAAATATCACAGTCCCCGACACTTGCCCAGACCTGATGCATCATGAT
The DNA here is from genome assembly GCF_012274545.1 of Fukomys damarensis. NCBI lineage: Eukaryota > Metazoa > Chordata > Mammalia > Rodentia > Bathyergidae > Fukomys > Fukomys damarensis. The sequence goes on along the minus strand of NW_022900947.1, from coordinate 11,080,685 downwards.
GACAACAAAGGTGTGTTCACCTGAACTGAGCATACAGGACATTGTATATACAAGATCCTGATTCATTTTGAAATTAGGTTGTATCTGAAAACATATCTCACAGCAGGCTACATGTTTGAGAATGTTTGCTACATAGCAATAAATGCATCTCCATCTAGTTTATCATGTACCAAGTATCAGATACTGTTTGGGTGTTGGATTCTATGCATAGGAGTTGAATGTCTCTTTTCAGTGAGTGATCAAAGAAAAAGTTGAGTTCTAGACTGAGAATCAAGGAGCATTTTCTCAAGAAATAACATTTATGAGCAGTGCCGAGTGACAAATGCCAAGTATTTGTGGTCATATTATTTACGATTGTGGAAAATTAGGAAACAGCTAGGCATTTGTCAGCTATGTACTATGCAACTGTGTCGTGGACACTCTTCTGATATGTCCTGGGAGATGGTCGTGGGCAAGGAGGAGGAGTCCCCTCACGTGGTCACAGATGAGCTGCTGGGCCCTTCTGCATATCCAGTGTGTTTCACGTTTTCCTTCCTATTTTAAAGTATTGCATCAGTTTCCTTCAGGTATATGAATCATGCTTGCCAACCTAAAAACTGACGTAAAAATTAAAAGCTACCAGGACTAGATCCACAAAATTCATATATAGGGTAATTTGGCAACGTAAAACAAAAGCTTTAAAAATTATCCTTTACCTGAGAATGAGTTTCCTTGTAACATTTTTGTTGTGGACACATGTAGCTGTACAAAAATATAAGAATATTCATTCAAGGATTCCTGTATTTGAGAAAAAGTGGAAGTAATGCAAATACCAACTGCAGAAAGCAGTCAGATCAGTAAGGCCCATTCACAGCAGGAAACCATCCAGGTATCTTAAAAATGATGAGTAGAAAACTATGTAATAGCAATTCATTTGGAAAACAAAGCAGACACAAGCCAAGAAGTGGACCGATAAAAGCAATGGGGAAATGATAAGTCCCCAGCACACCATCATGACAGTAAGTGCAGCTTTCGGGAACATAGTAGTTTCTTCGTTACCTCAGCTATTAAATTCTTCAAAGGCAATGGCGAATGACAGGTGGAAACCTGGCCACTTCTTGAAAATGTACCATTATGTACAGTTATTTTCCAAAATAAATTGTTCCATCTTGGATTAGGGTAGGACTTTTATGAAAGAAAAACATCCACACACTTCAGATGTCAGCCCCAATAATAAAGAGACTCAAAAGCCAATTCCGAGCAGGCATAGGCCAGGGAAGCCTGGGGTTCCTTTCCAGGTAAGCTTGTCCTTGGCAGGTTTGGGGAGGCTGCAGTGCACTGTCAGTGTCTCAGCCTGCAGGTGTCTGGAAGGCCGTGATGTCAGCATCCAATCTGAAACTGGTCCTGTGGAACTCCAAGGCAGTGCTGGGAAAAGCAGGAAGCAGAGCTGGGCTGACTGAAGGGGTGGGCCTGGCTAATGGTAAGGCGAAGGAAAACAGCCAAAGAGAAAGATGGTGAGATAACCATGTATGATCCTTTTTAGTATGTCAGAACCAGACTTCTACAGTCAGAAATTAGATAGCACAGACTGCCACTGACTATTGTGAAATATTTGCCACCCACTCCACATGGTGCAAGCACAATTTAGTGGTGCTTCACAGTGTGTGTGTGTGTGTGTGAAGAGAGAGATTTGGGGAGAGGGCATCACACCAAGATTAATAAAATACAGAGAACCTGCTGTCATGGATCTAACCTAGAGCATGAGGAGGTCTGGAATTGTGCATGACAGCTCTTCGTGCACAGAGGAAAACATATCCAACTCAGCAGGGGTGTTTCGAGGCTCCCAAGATATAATTTCATGTAGAGAACCAGATTTTACATTTGCATGGCAATTAGTATGCAATCAGTAAATGGTGTGTATTGTTATTATTATTAACTGTATTAGTACAGGCAAAGACTACAGGCAGGGCCACTTGTGCTGCTTAAAATGCTGTCTCTCTGAGCACAGTCAGCCTGCGTCAGCAGCCCTGCACACTAGATCCACTTTCCTTCTCCCTTGGTTTTCTAAGGCAGCTGCAACAAAGTGCAATATAGTTAGTGACCTGTTTCATCAGGACTGCCCCCTTACTTTCTAAAGGCTCCAAGTGCAGGCTGGAGCACCCTCCCTCAGAAGGCTCTGTGAAGATTTTCCCCTTCCTCCTCTTGGCTCCTGGTGGTTTCCAGTAGCCCTTAGCATTTCTTGGCTGGGAGCAGTGTCTCTCCAGTTTTTGCTTCTTTCTTCTGGGTCTCTATGCCTCTCCTATGGACTTGTAGGGCCTACTCTCATCCTGTATGACCTAATTTTTTACTTGACTACAACCACAAAGACCCTATTTACAAATAAACTCACATTCAGAGGTATCTGGTGTAAGGACTTGAACATATATCTTGGGGGATATCCCAGTTCAGCACACTATCCGCACTCTGAGAATAGAAACTTGCCATTTCTCTGATCCCTAGACTTACAAGGGCCAGTTCTGCTCTAAAATGGAAATATGGGCATGCAACATAGGACTGGTCATTCCCTTGGCCATAGAGATTAGATCAGATGTCTGTCAGGCAGTGCGAACCTAAGCTGAGATTTTTGTTGGAACTGCGCATAAAAAACCTGTTTCTGCTGGACTAAACTAAAAATATAATCCCAACCTTACCCATAGTTACCACATGAACAGTCTGCCAGCAAGTGAGAAAGGTCTGCTCGGCAGCCATTGTGTCCAAGACATAATGTGGGCACCTGGATCCCACTGTACCTGAATCCTAATGGTTCTGGGTCTTCCAATTACATAAGCCAATAATTTCATTGTATTTCTTTATTTGAGCCATTTGGAGGAATTTCTTTGACTTGTCTTGAATCATGTCTTTATTCTTTTTTGTGTGTGTTTTCCACCTTCATAAAAATATGCTTCCTGTCTGTGGAGCCACATAGTAGAAAAGATCTGCTCTTCAGCAGCTCATGAGAGGCTGTGGACCATCTTGTTTGGTTGAGAGCATCAACAGGGATGAAGTAGATTGCACTTCAGTTCCAGTCCCACCAGTTAGTACCTGTGTGGCCTCAGGCGGGTGCAGCCTCTCCGCCTATGAGAACAGCAATAGTTTTGCTTTTTCTTATGAGATTGTGATAAGAATTGCGTTCATAATCATAAAGTACTTCGAATAACACTAAGATCTGTAACAACTATGTGTTAACTGAGCAGAAAATATTCTTATTTCCCATATGAAATTAGTACCATGGTCTACATTTTGCACTCCAGAAACTAAAGCTAATTGCAGTGATGTGACTTTAGCCAGTTCACAACATGAGAAAGGCACAGACCTGGATCGAACGCATGTGGTCTACCAGAGGTCAGAAGTGGACTACAGAAGTCTCCTTGACAGCTCTGAGGCTTTTGGGATAGTATTCAGTTCTCAATGACAGAGGGCTTTTGAGGGAAATGGCTGCTGGAAAGAGAATCTCTCACATTATCATTTGCCCCTTTTTTGGGTCCACTACTAATTGTTATGGTTTAGAGTCCCCCAAAAGTCTCCTATTCAGAGTTGGGGTGTTTGGACAGTGATTGAGCAGTGGGGATGCTACACTTCTCAGTGGGTTAATCCATTGAGGAGTCCTGTCCTGTTAGGAGATGGGACCTGGCTGGAGGGATGGGTCATTGGAGGGTGGAGGCTGGAGGGTAAATTCCTGTCCATTTTCCTTCCCTCCCTTTTCTGCTTCTGGATTGCCTTCAGACAAGCAACATTGCTCCACCAGGCCCTTCTACCATGCTGTGTCTTCCTTGGAGCCAACCATGAACTAAAACTATGAACCCAGATGAACCTCTTCTCCTTTAAATTGTGGGTGTTGGATATTTTGCCTCAGTGGCAGGAAGATGGTGATTAATACACAAATATAATACCTGATTTGTAATAAGTGCTCGATAAATGCATTCTGCACGAGTAAGTGAGTCAATAACTAATAAGTCTTACACATTGCTGTTACATGGATAGCCTAGTCTGGAACCAAAGGAGTATAGTTTTCTAGTTCTGCTCCTGAGATTCACTCTGCCAGGTTTTCACCCATTTCTTTACAAGAATGTCTTGAGCTCCCACATGCACCCTGCCTCCTGCCAAATTCCGAGTGTACTTTGGTGCGTAAAGCCAGACATGGGTGGCACTTGTGGAATTTACAGCCCCATGGTGGACACAAGCAATGCACAAATACGTGGTCAGCACAGATAGGATTACAAAGAGCAATCAGAGTAGAGACCTAAGTAACAGATTTCCAGAGTAGAAGGCAATGGATCAGGGACAGGCTTCTTAGATGATGTGGCTTTGTACGGCCTCTCTGGGGAGGTCACATCTTGGCATGAGGACAGTCTAAGGCTGCAGAGGAGACAGATGGAGCGTTCTAGAATCTAGGGGGAAGAGTTGGCTCTGTCCGAGGGAAGGAGTGGCAAAAGTGTCATAGGGGAGAAGAGAGGCACAGATGTGGCTGAAAAGACCCCAAAATGGGACCGATTTCTTCATTTTCTTTGATTTTTGTTTCTGGGGCTGTATTCCTGGCCCCTGCCACAGTGCTTAGTTCATATAAGTACTTGATTTGTGACTGTGCAGTGAAAGAAGCATATTTTGCATGCCTGTGAGTTCAGTGATGGCAACGCCCATGCCTTAGATGTCTGATTTATCTTTCTCCCCTGCCACGTCTCAGCCTTTACATACCTATCACTCAAGTGTTTGTTGGATGAAACATGAACGGAAAATGTAGGGTACAGAACAGGTAAGAAAAGGCAGAGGGGAGAACCTGAACGGTGGCGAGAAAATGGGCTTTTGGAAGCAAAGAGAGCCCAGGAGAAGAAGTTGGAAAGGTATGATTGGGTAGAAGGAGGAAAAGAAATCAGATTCCTAGAGGGACCGACAGTGAGTGGGAGTTAGAGTCTTGGATGGTGGAAGCCACAGTTCGATGTATTCCGTGGTGACACTGTGCCAGCACTGATTGCCGGGCCCAGCTGCAGGACACCAGGTAGGCAGGGGTGAGGCCCAGGGCTGCCCGGCCTTGTGAGCTTCAAGACATGAAAGTCAGAACTGATGGTGAAATACTTTACTTTTTAAACTGTAGAAAAGCATTTCAAATCAAAGGAAAAATAAACATAGCTAGATGGGGTTCCAGAATAAAAGAAGACTGACTCAGGACACCTTCAGTATCCGAACAGGGACTTTGGGAACTTCCTCAGTGTGCCGCATGCAAAATAATATGTAAATGAGAATGGGTTCGGCTTTGGGGGGAATAGAACTGGAAGAGAGATTGGGCTTGTGTGTGCTTTGTAGTGTGTAAACATTGTGTATTTGATTTTGGAATCGCAAACATTCTGGGAGGCTGAAGCAGGAAGATTGTGAGTTTGAGCCCAGCCTATGCAACTTAGCAATTGAGTGGGACACCGTCTCAAAATAAAAAATTAAAAAGGGGGTGCTGAGCATATAGGTCAGTGTGAAAGTGCTGGGTCAAACCCCCAGTACTACAAAACAAAACAAAGATGAATGCTTTGTTTCGTTCACTTCTCAGGCTCAGCCTTGGATCAGAAGGTGATAAGTCACAGCTGGTCCCTCAAGAAGCGGGGAAGGAAGACAGGTGACAGAAGCAACAGGGAACCTGGTGGCGCCAGGGACGGAGCACCCACCAGTGTGGCTTCAGGGGCTGGTGGATTGAGGGCAGTAAGAAAAGTGACAAGGCCTCAGGAGAGGGGTCAGAGCGGCCTGGGGGATAATAAATCCAGGTGGTGGGAGCCTCTTCATTTTGTGGCCTCTCCTGCCATTGAATTAGGTCCAGGCCTCTCAAGTAGCCTACCGAGCACTGGGCACCAGAGCGGATAGCACAGTGTGGAGACTCAGGAAGTTAGGCAGCGTTGGGTCCTGAAAGTCCTCACCCAGATATTTAACATGTCCTAAGAGCCAGCCTGCTTTTTAGGTTGAGGGTGTCATTTGCTGCATGACCTTGGAGAATTTTCTTAGCTTCTGGAAACCTCAGTTTCCGCATCTGTATAATGGGGACAGCAATCAAATAAGACCCATCGATGCATTGTGAGATTAGCAGAGTATTTGTGTGGCACCCTCAGCACTGTGTCGGGCACATAGTGAGCACTTAACAAATGATGGCAATTGTTATGTAGAAGTTCTCAAATAAGATAATGGAGAAGGGATGTTGTGGATCCCAAGAGGGAAAAGGCTTTCTGTTTTCTTTTTATTCATTTCCATTATAGCTTGCAGTATAATTTGAAATGTTTTCCCCCAAAATCGACTTGTTCTTCTATAAGGTCTCACCCCTACCTCACCAGATGGCAAGGGGCAGGAAGGGAGGTAGCCTGACGGCACATCAGTCTTGTCTTCCAGTGGTTTCTAGCAGCTAAGCAGTTATCAGAGACCAAATAATCATTGCATTGTTCTGGAATTCAGAAGAGAGGGTTCCAAGACATGCAGATGTGGTATCATCATTTACAGCAATCCCATGGGCCAGTTATCACAGTGTCCTTCTTAAATGGAGGAGGCCCAGTGGTTTGCTCAAGTTCATGTCATGAGACAAGGGTTGAAATATTCTCTGGCCAGTGCTATGCTGTAGCCAGAGCCCGCATCCATTGCAAAGGGGTTGTCCATTGAAAAAAATAAACTGACAAATTAATAAAGGTTCATGCTGGGAAGAGACAGCTTCATTGGAGAGAAGGATTAGTAAGACTTTGCAGGTAACAAAGGACAAAAGTAAAAAATGTAGTCCTACATGAAAAAGGAGATTGTAACCACAGGAAGAGTAAGTTTGGCAAATAAATGAATGAGTGAACAAACAAATAAATGTGTGAGTGTGTATGTGAGAAGAGAGAGGGAGAGAGACAGAGAGAGAGACTCAGGTCTTCTCCAGCCTGTGTACCATGAACATGAGAAACTTGGACATTTTTCTCTTGCTGAGAGGAGACACTATAGGGCAAAGCATGGGTTATGATCAGCTTAAATTTTCTATAATCAACATTCTGATTAAAATAGGGATAGATTGCTGGAGGGTTCGAAGACAACTGTGAGCAGGGACCAGCTTGGAGACTCCTGAAATAAAAGGGATGGGAAACGGTGGACGTGGATGAGGTGTTGTAAAGTTTCTGATAGCTCTGATTTTGGAGTATGTAGGTATTCCCAGCAAGGTGTGGCTCCAGGGATACCCGGGAATGGTCTGTAGGAATGAATGAGAGTCAGACAGGGGTCCCTCTTCCAAAGGACTTTGGAGGCTTTGACATCTGATGCAGACTGGCTGCCCAGGAGTCACTTTGATTCTTATGCTGAAAAGGCCACATAAAAACAAATGCAGGCAGGCACTAAACTCTTGGAACGTCTTTCATTTGGGAATTTAAGCGCAAGGAACTGTTAGGTTTTGCAGTGGCTGCCATACCAAAGCATAAATCATGCCAAACTTGTTTGAAATCCCATCTTTAGAAGGTTTTGTGTTTTGACAAACCTTGCATCCAATTTGGTCCAGCTTTTGGATTTGTAATGAAACCTGAAACCCAGCATGCTGGCCTGCCTTGGGGTCTACAGGCACAAGTTCCAAGCAGCCTTAGTGTAATACCTCCCCTAATCTCATCCTGGCAAGCCACGTGACTGTGCTGAGCTGCGCTGCTGGAAGTTTGGGGTGGACTCTGCAAACGTTTCTTGCAATTATGGAAAAAAAGACAGCAGTTTGGGGGTATTTTTGTGCCCGAGTGTAAATTCTTCAGAGTGTAAATTGCAAAATTAGCAATAGTACTGTATCCCCTGTTGGCTAGTGACTTGGAGATACCCCAAGCCATGACTGGGGCAGAAAGTTAATTAATCTGCTTATTAAAAAAGAAGAAATGTCTCATTTGCATGCATTTGCATTGAGGTCTTGCATTCATCATGCTTTTTGGTGGTCCTTGGCTTTCTTTTTTTAACACCACTGACCTAGCTAGGTGTCAGCTCAGTGCATTTGAATTTTCTGTGACTTGGCTTTGTTTAAGTGTCATACATTTGGTTGTCATTGGTTCCAGCAGAATTTGATTTTCTTATAGATCCCTTATTTCCACATAGAGATTTTTTTCTCCCCTTCTTGGGCTGTTTGGATTTTTCTTCCAGTTATCATATTCCACAGTTAGGAAAAGATTTATAGACTTGGCTAATCTTGGGAAATAAAGACCTTGTCTCCATCAGAGTTGGGCATGTTATTTGGAGATGATCTGTTCAATTATCTGCAATTTCCTACTCAATTGAATTTTTTCCATGGTCATTTTTGTGGGAGTTTTCCTTTGGTTGTTTTTCCTATTTTATTGGGAGGTCTGCTTTTGGATTTTTTTTTTTTTTTTTTTTTTTTTTT
>NW_022900947.1:11063111-11072143 GCF_012274545.1 Fukomys damarensis | reverse complement strand
GGCGGTTTTTTTTTTTTTTTTTTTTTTTTTTTTTTTTTTTTTTTTGGTGCTGGGGAGGCCTCCCAGGAAGAAAAGACCATTGCCTTGTGGAGGTATTTCAGATATTCCATGGGGTCAGCATGATTGTCCTTACCTGGAAGTGCTCAGGTAATCTGAACCCAGGCCCTCACCCCACCTGCCTTGAAGACTTGGGGGAGGGAGGGGGTTGCACAGAGGGTAATTTGGAAGGCTGGGAGTGGGAATAAAAAGACAGAAGGAGCTCTTAGAAGGACTGCAAGTAAAAGTGCAACTCCGTGGCGATGGGAGCCCAGAGAGATCTTAGCCTGGGAGTGCCGCACCAGCTCATATCCCAGGGACCCCAGTGCCCTGTGTCCTTGTTGGGTCGCAGTCACATTTTTGATATACTACCACAGCAGGGCTGTCAGGGGTGAGTGGCTCAGCCAGCAGTTAAACCACCTCCGTGCTAACAAGCTTAAGCAGTCAGGTTGGGAAGGGTCCTGGCTGGAGGAAAAAAAAAAAAATTAAAACCCAACCTTAGACCCTTAGACCTCTCCTCAGACTCTGAGGAAAATTATATTTTTGAACTAGTCTACAGTGTGGACAGGAAATGACCTCTCCACAAACTGCTTCTTTAAAAACAAGCTGTGGTGCCTCCTGCAATCCAGCCCCTCTCTCTCTCTCTCTCTCTCTCTCTCTCTGTCTCTCTCTCTCTCTCCCTCCCTCCCTCTCTCCTTCTCCCTCGCTCCCTCTTTTCCTCCCTACCAACCTCCCTTCCCTCCCTCTCTGAGCTCTTGCGCTCTCCCTCTTCCTCCTCTCCCGTGCTCCCTCCCTCCTTCCCTCCATCCCTCCCTCCCTCCCTCCTCCCGCTCCAGCTCCACTCTCGCTTTAGAGGGCTCCCACAGCACTTCCCAGCCAGTGTGCTCAGCCTGCCTGCCTGCCTGCCTCTGTGTGTGTGAGAGTGTGTATGTGTGTGAGCATGTGTGCGTGCGTCTACTTTGTACTGTGAAGAACACAGCCCATGTGCTCTGCATGGACGTTACTGCTACTCTATTTAGCTTGATTTTCGACAAGCAGGCAAGATGTCCAGCACACCACATGACCCCTTCTATTCTTCTCCTTTCGGCCCATTTTATAGGAGACATACACCCTACATGGTACAGCCAGAGTACCGAATCTATGAGATGAACAAGAGACTGCAGTCTCGCACAGAGGTAAGTACTTCAACCTTGGTTGTGTGTTTGTGTTTTTTTTTTTACTGTGCACGGGCTTTTCCTGGGGTTTCTGCTGAATTCTGTGGCAAGTGTCCCACTAGCTACTACCACGTACAAGGAATGAGCGCCAGCATGAATCCACTAGTTTGAACGCCCCAGTTTGCGGGGACTGCAACTCTTGGAGTAGGGAACAGTTCCTGCCGGAATCTTGAAATAGAGAGCCCAGCACTTGATTCCCATGCCGGGGCTTCAGAAATGCTGCTCTCCCAGAAACTCTGCTGTTTGCAGCCTCTGAGATGGTCCTGTTTCTTGAGATATAATTGCAAAGGATTTTGCGGTTGTTTGCATTTGGAAGGATATAGATGAGTCTGCTTTGACCTGCATTTGCTTTTCAAAGTCATCAAAATTGAGGTAAAGGGCCAAAAGAGTAGCCCCGGCATACTTTTCTGAACTAGCCCTGGAGGAACACATGTTTGTATATTTCCTTGTTAAATTCTGAAACCAGTTGCTCCGGGCAAGAGGATTCTATACTTTCTCCTCTCCCTGTTGGCTGTGCCTCTGAAGGGCTCTACTTTGGGATGGAGCTGGCTCAGCATTCCAGCCCCGGGGAGTTTTTTGCACTTTTGTGATCTTGTGCCTCAGGGAGGAAAAGAGGGAGAGAGGGAGAGGAAGGGGAGAGAGAGGGAGAGAGAGAGAGAGAGAGAGAGAGAGAGTGAGAGTTCTCAAGACACAGCAACTCTAGGAGTAGAGAGACTAAGACTTTCAGAACTTTCTAAATGCAAAACTCCAGACTGCCTCCTGAAATTTAAATATTTAATGTCAGTTGAGTTTTCCTCTGTGTGCTGGCTGGAGGGGCTGCTGAGGGTTGTCCATTTGCCTGTAATTTGGGGCTTTGTGTTATCTTCTTAACAGGAGTTTGTTAGAGGTACCCCAAGTCACTCTAGGAAGCTGGAATCCCTGGGGATTGAGCCTTCTCTGCAGAGCAATGATACCCAGGGAATTTCTACCAAAGAGCTTCTTGGAATTTTAGATAGAAGGTTGACTTTTAACTCTGGGAAGGAATTTGATTAAGTTTGTATTATAAAATAAAACACACTTGCTTGACTTGTCCATGGAGCCATAGAGAAATCATGACATTTCATGTATTTAATATGGCTAACAAGATGTGACCTGCTTCCTGATTGGCTCACTACTGGACAGGACCTGTGTGTTTCTGAAAGCTGTGTTGTCTTCATCACTGCTAATTTCTTTATATGTTAATACGCCAATTATGTTAAACAGAATTGCTGGTACAGTGGTTTTCTGTAGGATCCAGCAGCTTATAGGGAAGTATAAACTCTTTTTTGCTTAGGGAAGTGTGCTTTTGGTAGTAAATGATATTTGTGTGCATTGTTTGTGTACGTGTGTGTATGTGTGTGTGTGTGTGTTACAATGTGTATCTTTCATTCATCTCTTTACAATTGTGCTGGAATCTTAAGTTCCTGCATAAATGATTCGTTGACCCAACCTGCTTCCAGAATTAGAAAGGTAGGAAATGTCTTCAAGTTCAGGCATACATTAACTGCAATACAGATTTGGAAAAAGAAGTTTAAAAAAAGTATTAGTTTTAAAAAGAGGCTAGAGGACACTATGGATCAGATCTTGCACAAGAAGATTTAAAAAGAACCTGTATCCAACTTGCATTTTAGAAAGATGTTGAGGCCTTGCAATGGGGCTTCCTCCCACCCTGCAGCATGGAAGGCAGAGGCAGCTGTCCTGGTCTGGGTGCCTCTGTGCCCATCTGTAGCACTGGGCAGCTCCGAGCAGGGAGACTTCTCTGCAGACTCCCTGCCTGGCTCTGACACAAACCTGCAGGGTGATAGCAACTCCCTGGAAGTTTGTTTTGTATTCTGAGACAAGAAAGACCTTTTAAAAGTTCCATATTAGTAATGCATTTTTCAAAACTGGCTCATTACCTACTATAACAGCTAAACTTGGGAACTTCTAACTTTTAGACTACGGGGTATGACATTCAGAGATTTTACTTTTAGTAGGAAAAAAACTGCTTCATAGTTCAAGAATCAGGAGAAGAAAGCTTCAATGAGAAATCTTAGAGTTTTGAATCTTCTGTGAAAATAAAACAGTATCCTAGTACAATGTACCTTCTTATTAGGACTTTAAAAAAAACAATTATCTAAGTAATTGCTGTGACACTTCTCGCTTTCATTACTAAACAGTATATGGTGCCATGCAGAGGAATCCAGCACCATAAATGTGTTTTCATTTCATATGAAAAAATAGCAAATCATTGATTGCTCCTAAGATATTAAAGTATTAACATTAAATATTCAATTTTGATCATGATGTGTGCTTAGCAAAAACCAAAACAAAACAAAAAAAACCCAAAACTTTTCACAAAAAGGTCACACTTGTGCTTTCACCGAAGAGGATTATTTAGGAAAAGGCTGCCCTGTGTCCTGGAAAGAGATTGGTTACTTAGGTAATTATGATACAGTGAAACCCAGCAAGAGTTATCAGTTTGTCTGTACAAAAAATCAAGTAGATTGTTGAGTGATTACTTTGAGACTTTAGCCACACGTAGCACACTACTCTGTGGGTCTTCTTTCTTCTTCATCTCCATGCCCTTGCTCACACTTTTATAGTACATGGTATCATTTTATTGACTCCTAGTTACACACAGGTAGATCTCTCAACTCACTCATTTTGGAACATATATTTGTCTATAAAGAAACTATAGTGGAGCAGTTTTGAAGTTGTAATCAAGTTTGTCAAAATTTCCCAGAAGCATCTTTTTTTTACAGAAAAAGCCCCTGTCCTCCCATGGGAGACCTCCAGAGCCTTCTACCAGGGTCACTTCTTCCAATTAAAACGAAGATTTTTGGACACTGGATAGTGTTAGTTTAAGGAGAGTTGAATGGGAGTTAATCCTGTTTGTAACTCCTTCCTGTTCCTTACTAACTAGTGACTGTGGGTTTTGATGACCTTATCTGCCAATTCCCTGCCACGCCCCGTTAATTTGAAGATGCAGATTGACTTTCTTTTGTGTGAGAAAGAATTCTGAAATAGAGTAGAGCTCAGACATTATTTCTGCACTCATGGTATCACAGATCACAAATCCCAGAGGATGCTGCAGTCCACAGTAGTGGAGGAAACCTGTAGGCCTTGGCCCCGTCAGTCTTGGTTATAGCTAGAGCTTAGCAAAAGTACTTCCTGGAAAAAGTAGATACTTAGTTAACATGTGTTGACTAGCTAACCCAGGAATCTAGTAGATAAAAGAGGAGAGAGAGAGGGAGTTTGACACTCATGCCATTAAAATTAGAGACTTCCCTGAGCAACTCCATTCTGATGCTTTGGAGCCAGGCACCTCCTACCTCCTGTAGAGTTGAAGTTACTTTGGGCCAGTCCCCTTCCAGTGCCCCCGCCCACATCCTCCACTCTGATTTTTATCAGGAGGTTATTTAGATCCCTAATCACTTTTGCAAAGCAAAGCAAAGCAAGAGCGTAAGAGATTGTAAGGCCTTACCTCTTTCTAAAGGAAAAAGAGTGCATTATAAAGCAATCCACAAAACCAGAAATAAATTTTAAATGCTGCTGGCTGTTGTGGGAAATAAAATCTCTTTGCAACATTAGAATCTTCATGGATTTTGATAAAGAAATGTGTGGGTGTCTCAGAGAAACTTTGAGCTTCGCCTTGCTTTTCACTCTAATTCCAAGGCAGGAGAAAAAGGGCTACATTTTTTGTTGTGTATGTTACCATAAATTGACCTGATGTCTTCCAAAATTCATATATTTGAATAGTCATACTGTGCCACATGTGTCTTGGAAGAATACGACTGCCCAATCATATAGTTTAACATAGCACACAGAGTATAGTCAGGAAATAAAAATACTTTCTAAAGACTTCAGAATGTGCAGCGTTTCAATAAAAACAAAAACAATCTGTATTTTTTTTTTACTTCCTGAAATCTTTACTATGAGATGAAAATATAAATGGGGAATCTGAGAAACGTCATAGTGAACATCATTTTAAGTGAAGGGATTTTACTAATGTTGAATTACTGTAGAATTTAAGAAAGTTCACAAGTGTAGTTATAAAAATCGTAATTATTGTAGATAAGTTTTCTATATCTTGTTTCCTCATTCAAATAACAAGAAATATCTCCATTCAAATGATGACATTTTAAATCTATATTTTTTTTCATGTTGGCATTGTGCTAATTTTAATAAAATACGCAAATAGCAAGACAGTGCGAGATCCCTTATATTTTGAGGGTTTTTTCTTTTATCGGTATTACACATCCCATTCCAAAAGAGAGAACTATGATTTCAGTCGGAAGCAGTTCACCCGAAGATTTTATTAGAATTACAGTGTTTAGTTTTATGGGATTTAATATGAATGTTAAAAATGTTGAAAACCTTGAAATTTAAATCTGCTGTTTCTCACCGAAGCAGCTCAAGTCTAAAACTCCCTGGGGAGGGGAGGGTGGAAGGGGGGAGTCTCAGCCTTCTTTTCTTTCAGCTACATTTTTATGTACTTGGTCACAGGGTTTCACGTTGTAACATCATGTTTATTCATGGAATAGCTTAGTATCATTGATGTTGGGATGGAATCTAGTTAAGATGAGATTAAGTATTTTGGATAGGTGGAAAGAAAGGAAAATGCTTTGTGATAACTTGGGAGTTTGTTTCCCCCTGTACAAATTTAGAAAGAAAAATGTTTCTGGTACTCTAAGGTATATGAATGATTTTCAATGTTAAGAAGAAAACTTTCCAACTTTTTTGAAGGAGGTTAGTGAGGGGTGGGGGAGGGGGCTTGGTGGTGGTAAGGAAAGCTATTTTGAAAATGTTAAATGAAACCAAAAGTGCAGTTTTAAAAATGAGAACTTCCAAACTCTTTATTTTTTAGGCTCTCTACATGGTCTCAGAAAACAAATTACAGAACTCTTGTACTCACTTTATTTTGCTGAAGCCCCCCCATCTTCTTACTATGGGAACTGTTTTTAATTAAAAATTGCTGCAAACTACTTGTAGGAGGCCAAAAGGAAAAAAAAAAAATCTTTCAACTTCCATTCAACACAGATTCTTATCAGCTGAGAATCAATGCACATTTAAATTTCTCCCTTTTTGGTGAGTAAATTATGATATAGGACTGAAACACTATGCATTTTTTAAGCATTTAGCTTTTGTTTGGGTTTCAGAAAGAAATTAATTTAAATTGTATGGAAAACAGGGCCATAAATCTCCTTTTATTGCAATTGTCCACATTAACTCATTTTTCATGTGGAAAACAGAGCACCCCTTTTCTGAACAACAAACAAAACACAAAACAATCACAAACATCCAACTTTATAAATTGTCAAGAACCAGATTCGTGAATTTAGTGATTTGGATTTGGGTGCTGGGTCTCAAAATATAATCAATCAAAATATAATCTGTTTTTAAAGTATCACAAAATACAGCATTTAGAAAATACTCAACTGATGTTGATACTGCCATATGCTTTTGTCGTATTCTGACCAGGACATTTTCTTTCCTTTTCTTTTTTGCTGCTTTTTAAAATCTATTTTAGCATCAATTTTTTCATTTAATTTAAATTCTGGCCACATGCATCTGAACATAAAGAACTATCAGCAGTTAACAATTCAGTCATTGTTTCAAGAATTTCTGTACTTCAGGCAAGGAAAATGTCAGAAACTGGAAATACAGAGATGATTAGGACATTTTCTGTCCTCTAGGGGCTTCCAATTTGGTAATGAGGGAAGACGTACAAACCGCCTCTCATGATGAGGCAGGCGCCGTGTTGGATGAGTGCCAAGTGTCCTCTGCCTATCAGTGTGCAGTGAAACGCACACACCCCTCTGAAGGTAGCTGGGATGACACGAACACCTACGGAGTGTTTATTGTTAGTCACACTGCTGAGTAGTCCCTGTAGGTGCATCACTTCTCGTTACCCTCATGATCACCGTATCAGGCAGGTACCACTAGTGTCCACATCCTTACTGACGAGGAGCCGGAAACACAGAGGATAAATAAATTGTTCCAGGTCTCACACATGATAGTTGCGTACCTGAGGTTCCCAACTACTCTGCTGTAGCACCTCTTGAAATAAGAAATGCTAGGGAAATTCTACCTTCGCTTCTGAACACCTTTAATATCAATAAATTCCATTTGTCCTAGGACAAGCTCACTTCCAGAGGTGTCTTGGAAGTTGAGTCCATCTACCTCACGTGGTTCTACTAGTTGTCTCTCAAATGCCTGAATTCATTAAAAAAAAACCAAAACTCTATGCAATTTCAGGGATAGAGCTAGGAGTGGAAAATATACCCTGATTATTGAAAGAACTGCATCATACTCCCTGTTGAAAAATATTTAATATGTTCACTGTACCTGAAGAGTCTATGGAATTGTTATGGAAGAATACTATTCGTCTAAAAATTATTTGCTTTTTTTTTTTTACTTGAAAAATATGTAGATTTCCATCCGGTGATTGATTCTTTTCAGCCATGTCTGTAAAAAGTAGTATATGAATTGTTTTAAACAGTAGTGGGATAAAGCAAAGCTTTTCCATTTTTTGGTGGCAATAACAATATAAGCATTAGGAGAATATATTATAATTAGAATTTGGCATAGCATTGGCTTACTTTACTGGTAGTCAATTAGGAATCTGAGAGAAAAATAAAGACGCTGGGGAAAAGAACTCTCGTGTTTCAGCTTCTCCATCTCAGTTTGATCCACTCTGAAGAGGCAGTCAGTGTCTCCACATCCTGTCTCTCTGCAGAAGTTGTTTGTAGGGAGCGAAGTTTCCTTCCTACCCTTGCAACCCACTTTGGCCATCTGTGAGGCCATTGTCTGTACAGTAAATGCCTACCAATCTTTGGAGAGAGGAAGGCTCTCTTCATTTGATCCACCCAAAGCCTGAGATGCATGTGTTCCAGTTCTCTTTTAAGAGGTAAAGAAATTGAGGCAGAGTCCCTACATGCACTTTCTAGGATTGAAATCCCCAGTTGCTGGGTTTTCTATCTCTCAATCCACAGTCTTTCCTTGGAACATGCTAATCAAACACTAATATCTTCCATCTGCCCACACCCCGCTGGTGGCTCTGGCAGCCACAGCCTGTCTGCACATCGCTACCACCTTCCACCAACCTAATTTAAAATTGTAGTCTTCTAATTAAAAAGTGGAGTTTAGAATTAAAGATTTGTGGACCCCTCCAGAGAGACACCTTCTTCATCCGGGTGACATTCCAAACCCTCCTCCTCTCTTTTCTGGGCTGGGATGGCCTTCGAGTTGTGCTGTCTGCTTCTTCCTTTGACCTTACCCCCCACAAGCAGCCAAAATGACATTTTTGATGCATAACTAAGATCATATGACTCTCCAGTTTCCCCTCACACCTAGGACAAGCTCTGAACTCCTTCTCACTCTGGCTGTAAGGCCCTATTGATCTGTTCCTGATGGCTCAGTTCACTAGACTCAAGCCCCAAGGGACTTCCTTTGGATCCATTAAGTTGCCCAGCCTGTTCACATCTCAGAGCCTCTGCCCTCTGTGGTGGAATGGGCAAATGGCTTCCTCCATAATAACTCATACATCTATTAAGAGACCTAATTCAAATTAGAATTGGGCATGGTGCTGGCTTTTTCTGCAGGTGATCAATTAGATACTTCACAGAAAAGAATAGTGAAGAAAGAAACAAAGCTTAGCACTCAGGAGATCTTCTGTTGGTCAACTCCATGCTTCCCAGAGAGACATTCCTCAATTAAAGTGAACCCCAATCACCTTTCACATCTCCATTGCTTCCCAGGAAACACTACAAGCTGATATAT
>NW_022900947.1:11028333-11063032 GCF_012274545.1 Fukomys damarensis | reverse complement strand
ATGTATAATTTTTTTTTTCTTGTTGATGTACTAAACATTTTCTCGTCTTGCATGGAATAAGCCTTGTGAGGGTAGGGATGACAGCTGTCTTCCCCATTTCCCACAGCAGAGGGCTTATATGGAAAGTGTGTCCAATGGCAAGGAAAGGAAATAAAGCGGTTCCAATATGTCCAGGCTGACATTACAATTTGCCCTGAATCTTACCAACAATTGTCTACAGTTCCAGTTGGACACAAATTTGTGAGCTTAATAGCCAGTGAGAGTTTGCTGCCTATAGAAAAGGAATTTCTGAGAAAGGAGAGAATTTCCTTTGTGAAAGAAGGGTAGACCTGAGAATTTTGCCCTCTGAGTGGTTTGAATCTGTTGGGAATCTCCTGACTTCTGATTAAAGATATTTATACTGATCCTAGTGGTGTTTTTCTTATTTTGTCCACAAATTCTCTCCTCTGGATGTACCCGAGGGTCTGCAGCCAGGAGATACGATATGAATCATAGTACCTGGAGCACTTACTTTTCATTTTAGAAAAGTATTTTAGGGTCATTAATTAGTTTGCTTGAAGCAATTTGCACAACAGAAAATGTGGGAAATTATATCATTACTGCATATGGCCATGCGTCTATGATAACTCTGCTAACCATATGGAGAGAAAGGAAGGAGAGAGGAAGGAAGGGAGAGAGAGAGAGAGAAGAGAGAAATATCCTGGATTCCATTTATTTATGTCTACAATTTTTCAATTTCTGGTTAGTAAATATGTACAGTTTTTTTCCACTCTCCCAAAACATATATACTTTTGAGTGAAAAGAAAGACTTGCCTTGAACCTTAGTATAACTCATAACAAGACAGATTTGGGTGCAAGCCCTGTCTGTGTCTCCTAAGTCTCCTAGTTACTGTTTGATTGTAGGGATCTTAACTCTTTCATGCCTCCGTTTTTCTCCCCTGAGTTTTACATTGTGAAAAGCTAATTCACGTAAAATGCCTGGTATATAATAGGTGCTAAACAATGGGAGCTATGATGATTATGATGATGATGCCCTTATTCTCTGTTCTTCCAGCAAATTAAATATTGTAAGTAATGCAACACTTTTCTTGATTTCCTAAAAGTGTCTTTAGGTGGCCTCCACTAGCACACTATAACTAGAGGAACTAAATACGCAAGACCATGTCCTAGGACTTACGGGGCTTGGTGTATCACCCAATGGGAGACACTATGCAGACTTTTCACTATTTTGTAGCAGTGATGACATAATAATCAGATGCCACCCTGTAGGGGAGTAATGGCTTGTCACAGTGGCCACGTCCTAAGTCATCATGACTCCTTTGAACACCTAAGGCTAAGTGTTAAGTGTTGCTCAGGGTGCGAGACCATGTGCACTCCGCCGTGTCTGGGGAAAACTAAGAACTCTGGGGAGACCGTAGAACGCTGAACTGTTCCCCTTCACCAGTGCTGCTGCAGGCCTGTCTAAATGGTAGTCCCAGGGGAGGGCTGCAGAGCGTACTGCTCATGGCCTTCACTGGCCTCTCTCCAAAAGAGGCACACTTCTCTGTGTGCAGGTGGGCAGAGACTTCTCCTAGGGAGCTGGGTCAGCACGGGTCAGAAGCCTGAAGTTCCCCCTGCATATCTCGACTGATAACAGCACTCTCATCTCCCGTCCATCCACTGTGACACTGGTGGCTTTGTCCTCAACACAGAGAAAGCACACATGCGATGGACCAGGTGAGGTGCTGAGTGGTC
This sequence comes from Fukomys damarensis, assembly GCF_012274545.1. Classification (NCBI taxonomy): domain Eukaryota; kingdom Metazoa; phylum Chordata; class Mammalia; order Rodentia; family Bathyergidae; genus Fukomys; species Fukomys damarensis. The sequence goes on along the minus strand of NW_022900947.1, from coordinate 11,061,298 downwards.
CTGTGTGGAATCTCTCAGGCTGGAGGGATCACGGTAGTAAGATCACCCGTCTCTGCTTTCTTTCTGGATGCACAGTGGTGCTGCTTTTATTTCAAGGTCTGCAGATCTTCCTTGATTTTTTGTATTGAATTCTTTACCTGATACATACTTTCCTCTACTTCATTTCCTTGACCAGGGAGGGCACTTTTCATTTAAAGGTCCACTTTAATAATAATTGTTATCAATCTTTTAAAGAGAAATATCTTCATAATTCAAATAAGCATTAAATTACTGCTGATTTCTTTTGGAGGGAGTAGTGCTTGTTAAATGTTGCTTCCCAAAGTAGGTCATTTCTTTGGACTCAAGAGGATTTTATCTTGCTACTGAAAATCTGCACACAAACAAAAGCTAAACCAATAAACAAGGCTGACTATTTGGCAGTACACACACCAACAGCAGTCCTTCTTAAGCCTTGTCATTTTAACCATGGTAAATCTGTAGCTGGCTGAATTTTCTTTTCTTCCCTTAGAATTGAAATTAAAACAGTTGGCACATATTACCTGTCCTTGAAAGGCTCTGATCTGGGGGAGCCTACCATTTCCATATTGGCCTAATCGTAGAATTGCAGGGCTGGGATACACAGAAAATGTCATTTAACTCCAGCTCCTGATTTCTGAACTGCAGAACCCAAACCCGGTAGGCCTTAGCTGGAGTGTGCTGTACTGTGAATTCCTAAGCAGGCTCAGTCTTTCCAAGTCGTTGCACTAACTTGTCACTGTATCATAACTACGAACTGCCCACATCTAAACACTCTCACCCACTCATTTCTCCTTCAACCTTATAAAAACTTTAATGTTCTAATCTCTGTTTTTCCTCTTTGGGTTTCCCAATTGCCTGAGAATTCTTTTAATTTTTAGCATCATGCTATTGATGCTGGAAAACACATTACTAATCTTTCTTGTTGTTTAATTTAAAATTGTTTCCTTTGCCAGTGTACTTAAAATTGAGTTGTGTATGCTGTAAAATGTTTATTCTTTTGATTCTAAAATACTGTACATTTATCAGTGTGGAATATTTATGAAATTTATCAATGGCAAGATAATAAATAAAAATCGTTTATAATTTTATCATGCAATTACCTTGAATACATACATAAATGTATATAAAATTTTATTTGCTTAGCAGAATACTGTTTCCTTTTGAATCTAGCTCTGCAAATTGTGACTATTTCACTTTGTCTTTAAATCTTAAAATGTAATTCCAGTTGCCTGTATTATTGATACATCATATTATTGAAAAACTAATGGTATTGAAAAACTAATATCATATAGATGTATAAAAATTATGTAGCCCCTTCACCGTAATTTGTGCTCAAAGAGCTCATTATTCTTAACAGCCACTCTTACCCTTCAGTGAAGTGGAGAAGCCATGGTACAAAGAGTTAACTGTGGAGAATATTCTGATTACCATTAGCAATTAGTAGTAGTCAAAGATCGGGAATCCAGGCCCTGTTGCTTTTTCTCTTCATGTGGTGCTGGGGATCAAATCCAGGGTCTCACATACGCAAATGCTCTACCACTGAGGCATGTCCCTCAGACTCACCTTTCAAGATGGATTCCTCCTTTTCACTTGAGAGCATATTCTGTTTTTCTTCCTGCTTTTTCCTTCTTTATACTATTTCTGAGAGAAGCAGGCAACCTTGTACAAGGTCTGTAAATCAAAAGATTTTTTGCAGAATTCATACAGGAAAGGGGGCTGAAATTAATGTTAAGAGTCAGTGATGATCTAGAACCAGCAGGTCAGGCTATCACAAGTTAATTTATGACACTATCTGAAGGACACCTCTTTGATTCAAGGAGAAAAGGGGGACCTCCAAGTGAGGGCTATGCTGAGAGTTATATGCAATGTTACTTTATTTTTCTCACTGGATCGAGGAATCTTTGGGGCCAGCAACTATCTTATTCATGCTCCTATTCTTTGTGACAATTATTTCTTGTGGCCAACAGCCATCTTTTTTAAATGGCACATTTACAGAGGTTACCATTTTGTAATTAGTTTCTAAGTTTCCATTTTTTATAGAGGTAATATGCATTCTATGAACAAGCCTCAAACACATGGGCTTCTATTACGTATAATGAAGTGGTGTGCAGTGAGATCCTGTCTTCTACCACCGCATTTGCATTAATTACTTAACTTCTGGAGTCATGCAAATTTATTTCTTTACTTAGTGGTTGTGTGGCTTTGGATAAGTTAATTTACTCCTCTGTGCCTGGTTAGCTCTCATGGGTAATACAAATAATGATCAAATCTGTGTTTCTGGGTTGTTATGAAGACTGAGGTAATTTTTACAAAGGGCTGAGCACAATGCCTGCACCTTAGTGTTAACTATTATTATGGTGTCTCATTTGTTTAATGGATCCTGAGCATCTCCCATATGTGGTATTGCTGGTCTAGAGATAGAAAAGACAGCATTTCTGTCTTAAAACAGCTTAGTGAGGACCCAATAAGGATTTATAGAGAAGGAGGTTCCTGAGGGATGAGTGGGAATTTGCCAGTTCAGAAAGGGTAGTGGGAAGGATATTTTAGGTGGAAGGAACAGTAAATTCAAAGAAATTGAACCCTGAAAGGTGATGTTATGTTTGAAGAAGGCTGAGGATTTGGACGTGACTGGAGCTTATGATGTAAGTATGAGTGTGTAAGTACTGTATAAGAGTGTGCTTGACAATGGTGATGGGAAATAAATCTCCATGGGAAGCAGGAGTGAGCGTGTGAAAGTGTTTCTACACTAAGCCACGGTTGTTGATGGTCTTTACCTTTTACAGATTGTACATTGGACCGTAGTAGAGGAAATGCCAGCACAAGTATTCAACATCTCTGTGCCTTGGCTTCCTCCTCTGAAAAATAGGACAACAGTAGTCCCCATGTCATAAGGTTATTTTAGGGAATATATTAAGGTCTTTATGTGTTTAGATTAACCTCTGGCACATAGTAAAATTTAATCAGCATTAGCTACTATTGGGTAAAGAGAACTAGTAGAGGGCTTTTGTTGTTGTTATTGTTGGGGAGGGATGAAACAATTTGATTTCCCATTGCTCAAGACCCCTTTGGGTTCCTTGGTGGCGTGTATACTGACGTCTTTCCTAGAACACATTTGTTTTCTGAGAGGAAGAATCAGTGGATGAGAAGATGCATAAAAAAAATTACACACACTTACTGGCTGACTGAGCTATTTTTAGCCTAGTGAGTCTGAGGCAAAGGATGGATTTTCATGGTAATTTTTTTAAGATGCAGAATTACAGTAAGCCAGGGTTATGTAACTTGCACTTTGATTTTTTTTTTTCATCTTTGAGGTCCACACTGTGGCCCATCAAACTTTAGCAGCCATTTTGGGTTCCCAGGGTCCTGAGTCTTCTTTTCTTCCTGCTTTGCCAGAATTGGGATCTGTTTGGAAAGCTAAAAAGGATGTGCTGTGGCTTCTGGGAAGATTCCTTCCATTGGCAATGCATGTAACTCGTGGCAATGAATTAAGGGAGAAAGCTGCATGAGGAACAGAGAATGATAGCAAGAGCTGAATTCTATCCCATGGACGATGACACAGAGACTGTGTCGTCCATGGGACTCAGTTTCCGTGTTGGTAGAATGGGAACAACATACTCACCTGAGAGGAACATTCTGAGTGCCACGTGGGTGAGCTGCTGGGCTTAAGGTGGGTACTAGATAGGGTCTGTTTCCTCTTTTGCTTGATACTTCATGTCACATTGAAGACCCGTAGCTTTCTGCTCATTTTGTGGTGTTTTTCTTGTCTTTCTCCTACTTTCCCCTCTCTCTAACCTTGAGCCTGTGGCCTTGGAGGAATGGTTTCCTCTTCTGATCTGGCTTCCTCTTCTGACTTCTCTGAGTAACACTAGACTTGAACTCCAAGGTCCTTTCTTCCACCCGGAGCTTAGAATTGCAGTGATGTGCTTTCTGTTTTTAATTTGCCACATAATATACAAAATCAAGGTCCGTAATATGTTTTTTACTCTCCCTGTGGAGCCACCTCCTCCAGCTCTTTTTCTTCCAGCGCCTTTGGTGAGAGGATCTTGCTGAGTCACAGTGTCTTTCTTTTCCACACAAACTGACTGGAGCGGGAGGACCATATTTTGCCTTAAAAATGCGCTTTATGCACTATTGTCTTAAAACCTGCATGGAGAGGAAGGCCCAATGATTGTTTCTTCCTGTCTTCATAAAAGTAGCTCAAATGCAAATGCAGGATGTACTAAAATTACACAGTTCAGGGGGTGCCCCATACCATTAGTTTTTTAGAAAGGTTAAAATTTATCTGAACCAAGACTAGGACATAAGCTTAAGGTGTTAGGTTATTCTGAAAAGACTGTTAATGCCTGTTGGCTAAGTGCATTAAACTGCTTTGAAATGATCACTTGTGTGTACTATTTTAAAAACTGCTTGCTGGGACGGTGATTGAAACCTATTTTTTTCCAGAATTCAAACTTTGCATTTGTCTGTTGAAAAAAATACTATATTTGAAACAAATAAACATTAAAATATAGTTTACTATATTTCCAGGCGTTTGACTGAAAGGAAAATATGTCAAGACATTTATAGTGAGAAACTGAAATCTCAGTCTTAATTCGCTTCATTGTGTTTCCAGGGAGCTTAACCCTATATAATATTACCCTGTCTCTAGAGACCTCCTTGATGGGTTACCAGATACTCCTGGTACAATAAGGGAGCGGGGAGGTGGGTAGAGAATTGTTGGGGAAATGGTTTCCAGTCCTAATTCTATATTTCCTGTGATTTTTTTTTTTTTTTAATGGAGACAGGAGAAAGCAGAGAAGAAAGAATTCTGCTGCTAGTTTTATTATGGCTTTGATTTTAAAACCATTTAAGCAGCATTCACAGTGGCACCCTGTGGCGTCTTGGCTGGAATTGCATTGACTCATTCATTCCTCCATAGCATCTTGAGTTGTTTTTTTATTATTTGCTCAGTGATGGAGAACCAGAAGAATGGTCTGCCCTCAGGATGCTCACAGGATGTCTCCTCAGGAGACAGTCAGCTGGTCATCTTTTTATGTTGAGGGGTGACAAGTGTCCTGTTGGGCTAAAGTGGGCTGCTGAGAACAGGGAAGACAGAAGTTATCTGAGCTGGGATTATGGTATTAAGGTGGACATGTAGATATGCATACACACATATGTATACACACACACATATACACTACACACTGGCTCTCTCTAAGTGGCTCTTATTAGGTAGTAAATTGTGACTGAAATATTTGTGACTTTTTTGAGGATGTGGTACATCTGGTGATCTTTGGAGGAATCAAGTTACCTATCTATTCACAAAGAGGGAGATAAGGGCTGGGGGTGGGTGTAGCTCAGTGGTTCTGCCGTCTGTCTCATAAGCTGCAAGGGATGGAGTTCAATCCCCATACCAAAAATCAAAACAAACAAACAAAAACTGTGAGTGGAACAAAGAGGGAGATAAATGTAAAAACCATAAAGGTGCTAGAAGGGCTCTAACCAATTTCTTTAATCCAGACTAGACTATCTAGAACTGGTAGAGGGAAAAAGAAACTAGGCAGCTCCTCCAAACCCACTTAAATGCCAAGATGTGGCAAAATTAATCTTTATTCCCCTAGATATGAGAAATCATCTGAGTAAAGAGTAGAAAATTTAATCCTCAGCAAGATGGTGACCCTAGCAATTCTGTGAAACTTCTAGGTTGTTAGTTTGTGAGTGTTAAAAATAAATCCCCAATCCCTGTCCACCAACAATGACATATAGCCAGATAATACTGGGACAACTTTAGGAAGAAATAGATGGTCTAAAGTCTTGAATGGTTAGGAATCCATAAAACATGAAAGTGGAGCAAAAGCAGAATCTGAAAAATTCAAGAGAAAGAATAATGATAATCAGAGCGAACAATTATGTCTAAGTCCTTTGCATCATTATCTCAGCTAAGTGGTCAGCAGCAGTGTCTCTCCACTTTTCAGATGAGAGCACTGAGGTGATGTAGTAGATACTTTCCCATTCCTGGGACAAATTTTCTGACACCTGAAACTCAAGGGAGGAGAGATTTATTTTGGCTCACTGTTTTCTAGGGTTCAGTTCATGGGTATTTGGCTCCAAGGCAGAAATGGCACAGTGGAAGGGCATTGCAGAGGAGTGCTGCTCACCCCATGGCAGGCAGAAAGCAGAGGGAGAAGGGAGGAGTGGAGACAACAGTTCACCCTTCTAGGTCATGTCCCGGTGACCTACCTCTCTACCAGGCTCCACCCCCTCACTACACGTTGATGTACTGAACTAATCAATGATGACTGAGTGACCCCATGATGTAATCACCTTTCAAAAGCTCCATCTCTAGATACATGAGGCTTTGTTGGGGAATTTTAAATCTAAATCATGACAGGCAGAGAATCAGTTGGTCATTAGCCCATAGCTTCACAGTCAGAGGCATGCTGTGGCTTGGATGTGGGTGTTCTTAGATCCAGAGTGGAACATCACTTTGCAATTCCATGACTCCCCGAAAGAGTTTCTTCAAATCTTTACAGATGAAAACTGAGGCCATGGAGGTCAGAGCAGCCTTTGGTCAGGTAAGCAATGCCTCATCATGGTTAGATGACCTTGTTTTAGGTTCCTCATTGGCCCTGCATGCTCACCTGTGGACCCAGTGCATGTACAGGGAAAATCCACCGTGAGTCTTCGAGTTCAGAGACCACAACAGCTTTGGCAATACAGAATGCAAAGATAATCTAAAATAAAGATAATCTAAAAAAGATAATCCAAAATATTCTTGATTGAATGAAGAATACATAATACAAGAGGAGCAGCAGGCCTTGAAATTTAAGCACATTAGGTGAGACAACCAGAAGTTACACATATAATACAAGCCCAGTCTGTCTTTTCAGGCAGGGCAGTCTGTAAGATATGTCTATATAAATTAGCAAAAGGGCCAGTCTGAGGAGCCTGCAGTTCTGTGAATAGGGAAAGCTTCCTGGAAATCTTAGCCAACATCAGTGTCCCCAGGACTTGGCAAAACATTCAGGATTTTAGTCCCTTGTTCCTTACTCCCTAGCTTGCTGCCTTTATACAGGGTAGAAACTGCCCAACTAAACAAGATTTTCTAAATTTAATTTAGTCATCCAGAGTCTAACACAGGACCTGAAATATACCTGATGTTCATTAAGTATTGATTGAACACACCAAGCATCTGGAGGACAGTGCCTAATTGTTTCTTATCACTAGAATACACAAACAGTATACAAGAAGGTGTTTGGGCCCTGTGCTACAGACAAGGTTGGAAGTGGCTCTCAGGATTTGAGTTTGTTGGTGAAGAAGGGCATCCTGGTCAGCAGAAGTGAAGATCTAAAATGCCATTGAGTACAGTCTGTGGGGCAGGATCACGGAGTGGTTTGCTAATCCCTGCACAGGGAAGTCTCTGCAGGTGGGAAGTGAATTGTATGCTTGAAGAGCAGAGCAGAGGAGCCAGTCATTGGTTTCCATGCTCGAGGGCTGTGTCAGCTTTCTATCATGGTAACACAATATCTGAGCTTATAAAGATACATATTTATTTTGGCTTCTGATTTTAAAGGTTTTGGTCTATGGTCAGGAGGACCCACTGCCTTTAGACCACTGGCAGGGATGCCAGAAGAAAATGGTAGGGCATGCCTTGTGGAGCGAACAGCTCACCTTATGGCCAGGAAATGAAGAAGAAGAAGGGGCCAGGATCCCATAATTTCCATTGAAGGCCTTCCCCCAATACCCTAAGGATCTTGCACTAGACATTCTTCACAAAAGTTTTATCACTTCCTAATGGTGCCATGCTGGCGTTGAGGCCTCAACAAAGGATGTTGGGGGACATTTGACATCCTCACTACAGCAGCATCAGTGTGAATGGGACTGCTTGGGGTTGTCAAGTTGGCTTCATATTTCTGGGGTAGATACTCTTTATTTTCTGTATTGTCAGGACTACTCAGAGAACCAGAATTTATAAGATATCTAAGAAGATACTCTTTGTAGAAATAGGTTCACATGATTACAGAAACTAAGTCCTATAGTCTGCCACTTGCAAACTGGAGAATCAGGAAAGCTAGTGGTGAAATTTGAAGGCCTGAGAGCCAGAGAGCCAATGGTGGAGATACCATTCTGGGACTGAAAGTGTGAAAACCAGGAGACCAGGGGCAGAAAAAGATGGATGTCCCAGCTCAAGTGCAGAGGTGGACGTATTCCAGTCTTCCTGTCTGTTTGATCTGTTCCGGTCTTATCTATGGGATAATAATGCCCACTCATATTGGGGAGGACCATCTGCTTTATTCAGGTCACCAATTCCTGTGCTGATCTCAGAAAACACATCCTCAGAGATATACTTACAATGTTTAGTTAGCATATGGTTTCCCCTGGCCTGCTCAAGCCGACACAAAAATTAACCACATCTTCCATTGCTAAAGTTCTGCCTTCTCTGGTACAACAGAAACTGGGAGTAGAGGTCCTGAAATTTTTGTTAGAGGAGATTGGATTTGACTTTAGAACAATCGGAGAGCCTTTATATGTTCTTAAAATCTATTAAAATATTATTCATTCTATCATTTGTTCCATTTGTATTGAGCAGGGCCAAGAAATTAGTATTGAATGGTATATAAAGATAATCATGCGCCTTTCTTATAGGAAGCTTACAACCAAGTAAGAGGGATGTACCTTAACTGAAAAGTCATAATAAGTAGCATATATGTATACATATATGTACATAAGATAGATAAGATATATACCATGCAACATAGTGTGATCAGTTTGCTTTAGTATTCAAGTCTGTTTCTATGAAAGCATAAAATAAACCAAAGCTACGCAGGTGAAATTAATTGTCAAGGGACGACTTCTTTGGGAAATTAAGCTTCAGCTGAGATTAAAGGACCCATTTAACTAGAAAAGCATAGGGTGCCAAGATGGCATTCCACGGAAGATGGTAACTGCAAGGGTCTGGTGGTAGGAAGAGGGTAGTTGTCTGTAGTCCAGACAGGGAAGAGGAGGTATAAGATGCAATCTGAGACTGAAGATTAATTTGGGGACTAGACCATGTTTGGCTGTGAATTAGCCACAAGGGAGGATTATTTTTTTAAAAAGCCAAGATCAATAGGAAGTATGATCCTTCTGCTGAGGGCCGAAGAGAGGGTGACTAATTGGAGTAGCCTTTAAAACTGTCAGACCGCTGAGTGGAGAAGGGTGTGGAAGGGTTTAAAAGCAGATGCACGAAGACAAGTTAGAGAAAATATTAAAGTTTTCCATGTAGAAGATAACAGTGAGCTTGATGGGGAATGGATTGTCTTTGTAGGGCGTTGGGTAGAAATGGCTGTCAGCCTAACTCTGGTAATACTGAAATAGGAAAGTGGGAAAGCTTTCCAGGCTCTGTCTCCTTTTGTTCCTGTCAACAGCACGTACCTGTGTCTTCTAGCCCCAAATCAGTATTTAGTTAACGGTGTTCCCTCTACCGGCTTCCCCAGGTTCTCTTGAAATTGCCGCAACAGCACCTTGTTCATGTCATCCACTGTTAAGCTCCTGCACAACCTCTCTGCTCCCCTGGCCTAGCGTTACCACTCCCTTCCTTGACTCCCCTTTGATTAGCTTCACCTTTTCAACATCTTTATTAACTCCTAGCTTGTTCAACATCCTTTATATTGTTTTAAAGCAAAGATTGTGTTTCTTTTTTCCCCATTTTTGAGTCTCATTGTTTCTCAGTTTCTCGTTGTTTATTAGTGGTCCTGTTTTCAAGTGCCTCTTGTCTTCAAAAAGCTCTCATGATTCTCTCAAACTCATTGCCATTTTCTTGCCCTGTCTTCCTTCCTTCTATAAGCTTCAAGTGTGGCATTATGGTTTTCTTTCATCCCCTTTCCACTTCTTCAGGTACCATGTAGACACCTAAGACTCCTAAGCAGTGTCTGGCACAATGCAGAGACTCAGCAAATACTGTTAAGTTTGTTCCTTTTATTGAATGCATAAAATGACACCGTACCACTTACAATGTTCTTGTAGGTGCTCCCTCCTCCTCATGTTTGTATATATGTATGCAGGGGGCTACCTGAATCCAGGCTTCCATTCAGGAACCTCATGAAATTATTTCATTGGTCTGTGGATTCATAGCAGGGACATGAATTTTTACTATGAGAACATCTTCACAATTATGGAGTGTGCATCATAAATGCATGTCCATTCAGTAAACTCTTACTGATACATTTACTTTTCCTATAAGTTGTTAGATGACTTTAGATCATCTGGATAATGGATCCCAGTTTTTGTATCCAAGAGGCAATAATCAGGAGAGAGAAAAAAAAAAACCTTAATGGACATATAGAGAACATGCATTTGGGCCAGGGATTTAGCTCAGTGGTTCCAGTGCCTGCTTCACAAGAGCAAGAACCTGAGTTTGATCCCTGGTACCAAAAAAAAAAAAAAAAGTAGAGAACATGTGTTTATCCCACATGCAGAAACTGTGCTAGATTCCAAAGATATGAAAACAGCTAAAACTGGGATTGAGGAGGGGAAAAGAGGGTGATTTCTTTTTCAGTGAGCCCCTTGAAACTCCACTTTCAAATCAGAATACTGTCCTGGAGTGGAAATAATCTCCAAGGTAAGATCGTTTCTCTTATGTTCGAAGCATACCCAGCCTCTTTCTCTTGGCAAATTGTTAAGGATAAGAGATGGTAACAGATTTGAAAGTGTGTTGAATAAGCAGAAACACGGTGCAAGTTCCGCATTAAGAAATCATAACTGAATCAATGGTTAAGGTTTATACAGTGGATGAGGTACTTGCTTAGTGAAAGGAGATTTTTGTGGATTGATAGAAATAGTTATTTCTGAAATTTTTCTGTTGTTTGCTGATTATTGTTAGTTTGGATCAGCTTAATGCCTTTTCCCTCTAATGTACCTAGAGATTTGTGATGGAATTAGCTATGCAAATTGAATCCTTAAAAAAAAAATTCACGAACCTGTATGTTATATTTATAAACTTTACATTGTACTAAAGTCAGCAAATGTCACAGAATTAAAATCAGTAGATGCAAAAGTGAAGGTTTCCATAGCAACAGTAACTAACCCATATTGCATGTAAAATGGAATGTACATTAGGATTTACATTTAATCATCTATTAGTAGAAAAAATTCTACATAGAACAGGTGCAATATGGATACTTTATAGTGGTCTTAGTAACTCTTTACCTTTTAAGCTTTAGGTTTTATTTGCTATACCTCTTGAGCTTGCCAAGTTTTGATTTTTTGTTTAAAGGAAATGAAGGAAGAAAAAAAAAAAAGGAGGCAGCATTAGGGCAGCGGTACATACCCCTAGATTTAAATGCAGGTGAACGTCACTATTGCATAAATTATCAATCAACTCAGTAGGTGTTTCAGGGAAAGAAATAGACCCAGAATACTAAATATTTATGAAATTGTTGCACATGGGGTACTTAAGAACAATTTCTATCCGGTATAGTAAGTTTATCAAATCTTCAGTACCTCTGAAACACTAATCCAAGACTACCTGGGGACTTTGAGTTGGTTGTGGAAAGACCAGGAAGGTGTAAGAGGATCGAAGCCGGAGATGGAGGTCATAGCTCCAGCCCATCATTCTTTGCATCTGGCCTCCCTTTTGAACTTGATTTCTTCCTCTAATGCATCCTTTGCCTGCTACTGAAGGTTCTGTGCATAACATAGAAGTGGGAGGAGGCAGAGGATGTGGGCTACTTTATAGACTCTAGAGCTCTACAAATGGATAATGGCTTTCATAAAGCAAGCATCACACTCTGCCTTTGATTTGCTGTGCCCGGAAAGGGTCCATCCTTGGCTGTCTGCATGTGCTGCAAACCCACCCAACAGTTCCATGGTGGACTGAGTCATCCTGGAGTCCTGTTCACCTCCTCCAGATCAGTCCATATCAGATGACTGTAGAAAGAGACTCTGCATTGGGCAAGATTTTCTTTTATAAAATTGGAAGAAGTAGTGACTAAACAAATGATTCACTCGAAAAATGCAGTTGGTTTTTAAAAATAACTTTCAGTAAAATCAATCATAAGGTTTTGTTTTTTTTCTCCATAAATGTTAGCATTCTTTAGTATGCCTTGGCTTCACTCTCAGCTCTCTGAATTGAATCTTCAGTAAGCCACAGGATGAGCTTTTTATCGAGTAACCATGGTAATTTAAAGAATTATTTTAAAATCAATTAATTTGGTATAGCTTTAGGAATTAGAATGAACTTATCTGGCTACCACCCAGATCAGAATTCTGCCAGCCAGCCCAGAAGCCCTGTGCTAATCACAACCCCTTGATTGTATAGGATTTATTGACTCTTTTAGTATTAGCGCTCGTGTTTCCCATCACCTTTCGATGGCCTGCCTCTCTTCCTAGTGAATACTTGTTGACTATTTTGTATTTCCTTCTTTTTCTGGTCCACCATAGGTGTCCTAGCTTCCTTCTGCTTTTCTTGAATGGAGTCTGATAACATGCATGTCTTGTGGGTGTGGTGGCCTGTCCCACTGGCTTGTTTCGGTATTCATGTCACCTTTTCTTGCCACATAGAATTTTCACTTTATTTTCATTCAAAGGTTTTTTTTTTTTTAAGACTGATTTGACAAACTTTTATCAAACAGTTGTATGCATACAGAAACATGAGTGTAAGTTAAATAGATTGGTTAAGTATTTCTAAGGCTTATACGTAGAACTGTTTTTTAATTTATAGGTGTCTACATTTTTTCGTGTAGTACAACCTCTGTAACGCCGCAAACATTAGTGAGATAACACTTTTCAAAATGACCCATTAAAAAATCGCTGTGCTGGACTCTGAACATGCTTTGCATTATGCAGAGCTTGCCTAGGTTTTCAATTCCATTTTCAGGAATGTAACTCATCTTGTTGGTGCACACTCTGCCTCTTACTCTCAGCTGTTTGATTCTGAGAACTTAAAGAGTGATCCATCTCTGCCTCCAATTTTCTTCCAAGCTATTCTCATCCATGCTGCAAATTATGATGCTTCTGTTTTTAATATTTGCATATGCATAATGACAGTGATGGCTGGACACGGGAGGTAAATCATAATCTGATCATAAAACATGCATTATGATGTCATGTTGATATTGGAGAAAGTGTGCATCTTAGATCAGTGAATTATATGTGGACAAGGAGATATGGGATCTTACTCATCTTGCTGTCTGGTAATCTTCCTTCTCACCTAAAATGTATTCTGAACATTTTTCACTAAATATGACATAAATCTATATTTCAAAATCTCCATATTTTCCAGCCTCTGTGTTACCATGATCTATATAAACAATACCTCTTTGTCTTGTCACTTAATTTTATTGTAAATGCTTTCCATAGGATTTTAGCTTTGCACAGCTCTGTCTAATCTGTGAAAGGAGTTGGGGATATCTTAAGATGATGCTATAATTATTTGTAACAGTCACAAAGCAGAAGTAACCCAAATGTTTTCTAAGTTATGGATGAATGCACAGATGTGGTACATCTGTGCAAGGGAAGCCATAGACAGGACAGATTCTGATACTTGCCGCAGTGTAAATGGGCCTCAGAAGCATGCTAAATGAAAGAAGTTTTTCACAGAAGACCACATATTGCGAGATTATGTGGCTTGAAACAGGAATTGCTACAATAGATATAAGGGATTCTTTTGAGATAATGGAAATCTGCTGAAACTATTTATGGTAATGATAGTACAATTCAGTAAATTTACTAAAAAATTAAACCATTCAAATTTTATGATTTGTAAGTCACACCTCAGTAAGAATGTGACAGCTTTCTGTCAGTGTGACAAAATACCTGAGATAATCAACCTATAAAGAGGAAGATTTAGTCCATGGAGTTTGGTCCTGTTGGTTTGGGACTGTGTTGTGTCGTACATGGTATAGCAAAGCCATCCATCTCAGGAGCTGGCAAGTGAGAGTGCTAGGAAGGACTGGGCTCGCAGTATTCCTGTGACGATCTTGCCCCTCAAGATCTAACTGGCTTCCATTAAGCACTGCTCCCTTAAGATTCCAGCACCTCTCAGCAGGGTCACAGAAAGGGCCTTTGGGGAATGCTCCAGACCCTAACTATAGCAGGACCATTAAGAGCACATTTGTTACCACTGCTGTTTTCAGAGTATTATGTTTTAGATTAAAAGTGTGTAGATAATGTAAAATATTCAAGTTTGGTAAACAGTGCTTTGTGAATTTAAGAATTAGAATTATGTATGCATGCTCACATGTGTGTGTCTTTGTGTGTGTGTGTTTGTGTGCATAAAGCATAAGGTAAAAGTGTACAAGGCATAAAGACGAAGAGCACTTTTTGGCCTAAAATCTCCAGTTGAATGGAAATGATTAGCCCCATCAGGATTAAGCACTGGACAAAGGCCGGATTCTCTATTCTACCATCCCTAGCCCATCCACCCTTTGTGATGGGCAGCCCACTTCATTTTGTGTCAGTCATCTTAATTGTCTTAAAGTTCCAGTTGTTAAAATAAATATTCAAAATTAAACTCGAGTCTGTCTCTTAGTCACTGTCAATCACCACTCCTTTTCTGAGTTTATACAAAATAATCCCTTTCTCTCTTCTGTAAGTTAACCCCCAATCCTCTCCAAGAATTAGGAGCTAATTGTCCTGAAACTATAGGTCTTTCCTTGATGGGCTATACAATCCCAAGGGTCTCCAGTGCAGTAGACACACACCGCTACGTGCTACCATCCTTCACAGCATTTCTACCAACTGCCTCTTGAGCAGCCTGACCCCTCATCAGATGGTGAGCATCTTATATGATTGCTGTCCCCACCAGTGAGTCCCAATGGGACTCCTAGACTATAGCCTTGGAAGCATGCAGTCTCTCCCCAAGTGAACTAGCCAGGGTTGGTTCAAATATCATAGGTCTCTCGCTTTCCTTGCATTTTCATGCAGAAATCATAAGAAACATTACTATGCATCTTGTCTTCTTCTGCCAAAAAATAGGGAAAGTTGAGTAATAGTCACAGAAATGGTTAGAAAGTCTAAAATCTTTTCTGTTTCATTTTTCCTTCTCAAGCTGGTTTCTAGACTATTTGCAAATGTTCTTGATTCCAATGCTGTGAGAAACATAGAGTCTTGCTTCTGTTGACTTTTAACTCCCCAAAACGCCAAACTTTACCTGAGAAACTGGCAGTGTCTGTTATAATCATACCTTTTTCTGTGTTTGCTAAGTGCCAGGCATTCATTCTTAGTGCAGGGGCTAGAGAAACAGTGACAGAACTAAGCTTTTTAAACGGCTTTTAGAACAGACACTGTGGTGGAGGAACCATGCAATAAATAAGACAAGAGGCATATATATATGGTACAGCATTGAGTGGGATTCAAAAAGTATGATCTAGTTCAGAAGAGCAGAAGCTTACACTGTTAATGAGGGAGGTGTGGATATTCATCCCTGCAAATGAAAATAAAGGTCAGAAATGAAAATAGAAATATAAGAGTAAAACTACTATGAAGAAAAACAGAGTCAGGAAACAGAGAGCTGGGAGGGAGATTACTTTAAATAAAGGGCCAGAGAAGCTCTCTCCAAGATGTGTATTAGTCAGATTTCCTGTTGTTGGACAAAATATCTGACACCTACAACTGAAAGGGTTAATTTGCTCACACTTTCAGGGGATTCATTACATGGTTAGCTGGATCCAAGGCAGAAACATCAGAGTGGTAGAGTGTGATGGAGCAAAGATGGTTATTTCATGGCAGTCAAGAAGTAGAGCAGGGGAACTACTCCAGACAGGACAGGAATTGATGACTAGATATGCTCCCAAGGATAGGCCTCCATGACCATCACACACACCCAGAAGTGTGCTTTACCAGTCTCCTAGAAGGCTCCCAAGCCAATTGAGTTGACCTTCATGTTGTCTGTCATAGGTATCATAGGTAGCATTTGACCAGAGACCCATATAAAGCACAGAAGGGACATCACTGGTGTGCAGATGGATGCCTAGTTGTCCAAAAAAGAAAAAATATATATATATATAATGCCTAAATTTAATATAAAATTGCTGATAAAAAGATCTATAGTTTATGAACAATAACAGTGGTATATATTTTATAATTGGTAATAAAATATATAATTTATAATACATTTTATTACTTATAATAAAATATACAGTACTCTTTATTATAAATTCTATATAGCCAATTAATTCTCCCCAAATGCTTTCATCGATTTTTGCTGAATTCTTGTCGTCATAGCCAAATGGTAATTTTAATTGATGAATAATAGTAGTTCAGACATGAATGTGGGCTGGTATTTTCTTTCACATCAATGAGTAAGAAGAAAAATGAAACAACAGAGGTGAATGTCTGAACTGCATTCATTCATCAATGACAGGGGTTACTGCTTTTCCAAACCAAGTAAGTTTTTAAATACTAGAAGTGAACCTCCTCACATTTTGTGCTATTCACAATGTAACGGCTGCTGGTGGTGTGCTGCTATGCTTCGTCTGCATTATTCACACTTTCCCAATCACTTTCTTAAATCTAAACAATCAACAAAACAAAAAAATCAAGCCCTGAGTTGTAACATTTGCCAGTTTCTATGGTGTACACACAGATGCACCTTGATTTATGATGGGGTTATGTCCTGACACCTCTCATCAGTTGAAAATATTGTAAGCGGCTAACACATGTAACACACCTAAATTACTGTATGTGTATCCTAACTTAGCAGCACCGTATGCTGTACAGTGTCTGCTGTTTTCTCTTGTGATCTCAGGCTGATGGAGAGCTCTATCTTGCTGCTGTTATCTAGTATTAGGAGAGCGTTGAACCGCATATTGCCAGCCTAGAAAAAGATACAAATTCAAAGTTCTGCTCAGAGTTTGTACTGAAAATGTATTGCTTTTTCAGCATTGTAAAGTTGAGAGCTCATAAGTCAGGCCATCCTTATTTAGCTACTGTCTGCCTCCTACTATGGTCCATCTCACCTGGAACTCACCAAGCATGGGATGGAGAAGAAGCACACGACATGTAGTATTCCCACCATGTAGAAGAAGGGATAGAAGTAAATAACTTCAGGAACCCCCATAATAGTGAAATGTAGTAAAACAATTTATTACCTTTGCTTTCAGTATAATTGCTTAATTATAAGTGAATAACAGCCTTACAAAACTCCTCGAAATGTAACAACAGAAGAGCCCACAGCATGCTGTGGAATAATGGAGCACTGGCCCAGATCAGAAAGGGCTTTATGTCTGACAAGGGTAGAGAAGACACTTTAAGGGGGGCTAGGGTGACTTACATCTCCACACATGCTTAATTATAAGTGAATAACAGCCTTACAAAACTCCTCGAAATGTAACAACAGAAGAGCCCACAGCATGCTGTGGAATAATGGAGCACTGGCCCAGATCAGAAAGGGCTTTATGTCTGACAAGGGTAGAGAAGACACTTTAAGGGGGGCTAGGGTGACTTACAGATCTCCACATGCTCCAGGTAAGGCCAGCTCTCTCCACATGCTCTACTCTGCGTAGGATGGCAGAGCCCCTAGTTAGCTCTGTTACTTTGAAGGAGCCAGTTAGCCTCCCAGTCATCCTTTGTCTTATTTGTAGGATGTACAATTTGGACTGTGACTTTTTTTTTTTGTACTGGGGATTGAACTTACGTCCTTGTGCTTGCAAGGAAGGTGGCAGAACCACTGAGCTAAATCCCCGGCTCTGGACTGTGACATTTAAGCTTCTTGCACATTCTAATAATCTCTGAATCTGAATTAAACTTCAAATCTTTTGGTGCCACGAATGCAGTGTAGACTCTGTCTACACAGCTGATTGCTGGGCTTTCTTATGTTTGTTTCCCTCATATTGATAAGATGAGGATTTGTCTTCCAAATGCTGTGAATTTCTGCGTGTCTTACCACATGTTTGAATTTGTTGGCCTGCCTCTATCACTGTCTTGTAAAAAGAAAGAAAATCCCTATAACCTACATTTTCTAGGAAAACACCTGGAGACAGTAAGGAGCAGCCCTATTCATTTCCAAGGTTGTTGCTGACTGACATCCTGGCATGGTCACCCACTCAATTGGACTGTATCCTTGTCACTCAGAACAAACAAGTCCCCAGAGACTTTAGTACGTAACTGAGAAAAGGCTGCAGCAGAGAAACAGACTCAAAGAACGTACTGAGTGCTGTTCTTGGATCTCCATATTGACCTTCTGGGTCATTTTAAAATTCAGAACCTCAAAGAACAAAGTCTTCAGACACTCATAGTGGAGGGTGATTTAAGATATCACTGGGGAAAGCAAACACCAACTGCAGGCTTGAGACTTGGAGCTGCTGACCTGTGTGCACCCTTGTGATACAGGAACTTACTAACTCAGTAGAATCATAATTTTTAGAAACACCCTTACTGTAGCAATTAAGATTTCAGATCCTAGTGCCAAACTATCTGTATTTGAATTTCAGCAAGTTATCCACGTGATTATGGGTCAGTTTCTCATTCTTAAGTGCGAGTAATAATCACAGTAACTACGTTGTCCAGATGTCCTTGGGACTAGATGAGTAAGTATCGTTACATTGTGCTCATAGGACACGGTAGTTTTAGAAGCACCATCACACTTGTGATTACATTTTCTTAGTCTGGCCTCCTTTCTGAAGAGGGTTGGCTGATGTAACCACTCAGTTAGGAGTGGTTGGTATGGCCTGGCCAACCTTTCCCCAAGCCACAGGCATCTGTGAACTGTTTTTTTTAGGATCCTTATGTTTATGTGGTAGAATTCTCCCTCTGGACGACCTGCCTGAACTCGCTGTCTAACTTAAAACATTTCCTTACTTGTGTGTCTTTGGGGAAATGATTGAACTTTTCCAGGCTTTGACTTCCTCACCTGATGATAGAGGATGATGATGATGATGATGATGATGATGATGATGACAACGACGCCCACCTGAGAGTGTGGTTGAAAATTAAATGAGTGCAGGTACTTAGCCTGGCACATCACAAATGGGAGAACCAGTTGTGATCATCAGTGTCATCACCAATACTGTTATCAGAACCATCACCATCATCACTAACAAATCATCCTCATCAGCAGCATCAGCATCACTCTCACTACCAACTCTACCAACACAGTTACATCATCTTCAACATCATCATTACCATCAGCATCCTTTATCATCATCATCAGCAGCAGCAGCAGCAGCAGCAACATACTCGTAACTCTGACTCCTGATATTAAGACTCCATACAGACATGCTATGTGTTTGAATAGTAAAATACACTCAGTCTGGCAGCTACTGATTTGTACTCCATTGTCTGCAATATTTGTACTCCAGTATTAATTTGTCCTAAAACCTGAGAATTTGATTTTGAAGTAATTAGATATCTTAGTACTATAAGGGGGCCTTAAATATAACTGTCTGATCTGTATTCTTGTGCGGCCAATTAAAGCTGTGGGACCTGGGCAAGTTTTTTTCTTTTTACAGGGGCTCAAATAACCCAAAAATAAAATGAAATGAACAATCCCTACTCTTCTTAAAAATAGAACTGGACCAGACAATCAATTACGATCCATTCATCATTGTAAGAGAAACAGTTCCAGTGTGAACATAAAGGTGCGGGAAGGCATATGCAACTAGTGCAAGACCTTATAATGATGATTTTTCTGGGCCTTAGTAATTTGAGAGGTCTGGATTTAATCAGAGATGGTAAATGGATTTCATTTCAGGTGACAGCTCCAGCAGACACTAGTGGATTGTTTTTGGAGCTGTCAGGTTAGGTTAGGGGTAGAAAGCTGTCACTGATTATTGATATCTGCTATGTGCATACGAGGGAGCCATTTGGATAGAAATTTACAGTGTTTTCTATCCTAAGATGACATTGCATCCAAGTGTCCTTGCAGCTGTCTGATTACAGATTACCCCCTAGCCACCCCTCCACGCACCTTGAAATCTCAGTGCTATTGTCATCTTTTGCAGTTGAATTGCTAGTGCTTATTCCTCCATTCCTAAACAGCCTTCTCTACCAGCCCAAGCTAGTAATTTTCTAAGTACTTCTATTCCAGTAGCCCTCTTCACCTGAAAAATGCTACAAATCTTGGGTATCCTCCACTCTGTTACTTGCTGCGTCCATAGCTGTTCCAGCCTTCTATTGGCATAGAGGAACTGCAGATATTTATTCTGTTTACAGCTCTGTGACTTGGGCAGGGCTTGGCTCAGAGATGTGTTCCCAAGGCTGAGAAGTGTGAGCAGATGAGAGCTTGCTCACCCCTATGCCAGGCAGTTGGGGCCAGCTGTTGGCAGAATACGAGCTGGGCAGCATGCTGGTCAGAACACCTACACAGCTTGTCTTTGGCTCTGGGCTTCCTCACAGTATGGTGGCTGGGTTCCCGGGGCAATATGTGGTCTTCAGTGTGCCTGGCAGAAGCCATCTTGTCTCTCAGAAGGCCTCACTCACATCAGCTTCTATTCTGTGTTTTGCAAGGCAGTCACTAAGTTCCCTCGGGACTCAGGGAAGAGAAACAGACTCTCACCTCTCGAAGAGGGAACATCTGCATTACCTGTTAAGAAGCGCATGTGGCATAAGATACATATTAATGGGACCCTCTTTGGAAAATATAGTCTGCAGTACTGTATGAGCTCCACAGATTAATGTTTTGCTTCAAGATGTTTAGATCTGATCGATACAAGGAACAAAACAGTAGTTCGGGTGCTGTTGCTAAGCAGACACTGTGTGTTGTATCAATTTTCACGTCAGTGGAGTGAACATGAGTTTTTCCATCTCTGGTTCCCTTTATGTCTTCTTTCTTTGGTTGACTGTGGAACTCCGCAGCACAGAAGGCCCTGAGCTAGAGTCCAAGTTCTGCTGCTTTTTGTCTTTTCATTGACTAACCTTGGGCATGACCTTGAGCAGCACACTTCTCTTTAAGTCTCTATTTCTTTATTTGGCAGATTAGAATATTAGGCCAGATATCCTCTGTAGTCTTCCAGATTATTGCACAATTTTTTTATTTCTTTATTTGTTTCATATATTATGTGTTTCTTTATTACATGCATTCTTAACATAAATAAATGTGAAACTGTAAATGATTTTGATAAGGAAAGAACTATTACCTATTATTCCATCACCTAAATCTTTATCTATTTCACCCCAGTCCTGTAACCATATAGTGTACAGTGTGTTACAGTGTACCCTACATTTTAATCTATCCTGGGGCTCCATGAGAAGAATGTCTCTTCTCTTCTCTTTTTCCAAAGTCAAATTGGATCATTCCCAGTGCAACTGTAGACAGCCACGTGGCAGAGTGCAAAACTAAATACCCTGTTGTCAGTTGCTCTTCTGGTGCAAGGCTGGTTTGGCTTAAACAGAAAGAAGGGAGTTGGAGATGCTTCGTCCTCCATTGAGATGGTTGGTGTCACGGGCAAGAACACATTCACCAGATGGAAGTGGCTCTTCTCCTGGAGACTGCAGCATCCATGCTGTCACGCGAGATGTCGGGCTGGGCGGCTCCCTCAGTTCATTCTCCAGCAGGGCTCATGGAGCTAAGCCTGCTTTTAGAGCAGCCTGGCTTCCAGATAAATCTGGAGAGTCACAAACAGAGTCCATGATTCTATTTTCCTCTAGAAGGCAGAATGGGCTGAGCTAGGGCTCAGTTTCTGAAGATTTCTTAGGGGACCTCCCAGGAGTCTCGGAGCCACCAAGAAAAGTCTGGAAATGGGCCATTTCCTAAGAGATGGCCGCTGTTCCTTGTTCTGTCTCTGTGAGAAATTCTTTTGTGTCCCTGAGACCTGGAGAGGGGTATTGAATATTCTGGGGACAATTGACCCACACCAATCTTCAATGATTACTTCAGACTTTACCTGAATGTAACATAACTGTACTAATTTGGCACCAATGTCGGTAGAGATCTAAGGTATCATCTTGGTTGCACAAGAAAAGTCCAAGAGACTTATTATACTTTTAAAGGTTTCCATGACCATCTCAGAGGGTGGGACTGGATTTATTTATTTATTTATGTCTGTGTAATCAGGGATCAAACTCAGGACCTTGTGCTTGACAGACAGGTGCAGGACTGGATGTAGATATGATGAATCACTCTTTGATTCCCCCACCTATGTTTGTTTCCCAAGTTGGCCTTTAAAGCATTTATCTTGGTTGGTTAGAAGAAAGATCTAATAAAACTGTAGCACTGAAAAGAGTAATAAATATTTGTTGGTTTGAAGCCACTGTTTCAAGAAAAACTGTCAAATCTTGGTGTCATAATAAAATAGGTGCTCCCGTGCACCCACTCATGTGCCAATGCAGTGTGGGCAGGTGTGGGCAGGTAGAAGCAATGGCAAGATTCTGCCTTCATAGAGCTGTGCCATGGTGCTGCTCTGGGACCTCTGCAGTCCGCCTGTCCACCCCCACTGGAGCACGCGAGAGGCGCTGGAGGTCTGACAGCCAGGCCTGCACCCCTACTGGACAGAACTCAGCCAGGGGGCCCCAGCTCCATGCAGAATGGGTGGGCAGTGCCATCTAGAAGCCATTGTCAAGTGACAGGGAAGAAAGATACCCATGGACTCTGGCAAAGGTAATTTGTTCCCTACCTGTGCCACAGTGACTTGGTATGGGAGGTGATTAGCAAAAGTGCGAATTTCTTAGTCCAAACTTTGACCTGGAGAAGGTGAACATCGGAACAAGACCTAGGAATCTGCCCTCTTAGAAGCCCCAGCCAATGCCTTCAATACACTGATGTTTGTGATTCGCCAGCAGAGAAAGTCCACGGTGATGTGAGATTGAAATAAACGTGATAAATGTTCCTCCCGTTCTGCTTTCCCTACCTTTGGCACCTTTTCAAAGAGGAATTAAATTAATAACTTGTTGATTTGTAACTCTTGCCCTTTAAACATGTAAGCACTCAGCGCGCTGGATGTCAGAATCATTAGTCAATACATCAATACTCTTAAGAACTTGGTGCGCTTAACTAATAAGCAAACTCAAGCTTGTTTTTTTCCTGCGTCCTTGCCAGGCAGGGACCGGTGCCCTCTGTCCCTGGACCTGCGTAGGCTGCCCAGGAAGCACCGGTGATGGATACTTCTCTGCTCAGCGGGCTGCAGCCTTCAGTGAGCTCTTCCCTTTCCTCGTCCTCTTCCTTTTCCTGGTGAACAGACTCTGGCAGGCGTGGCATCTTTAGAAACCTTTCACAAAGAGCGTCAACTTTGCTGGACTTCAGGGGTGGGGAATGGTGGCTTTGTTCCCATTTCTCTTATCGTTTGGCTTAATAATTCCAGATTCTTTATATTCCCGTGGGAAACTGGAAGCCTTTTACAAACTACTGCCAGTTGCAAATGGTGTAGTTTGCAGGCGGCTCTGTTTTGAGAGAACGCACTTGGAGCCAGAGCCAGAGGGCTCTGTGACTCGCACAAGATAGCCTGTTTCTGTAGTTACATGGTATCGAACTTGAATTCTTCTCCCCAAATATTTAGGGGAGAATCTAAAAACCAAGAATAGAAAAAAAAAAAGAGTATTACTTAGGATTCAGAAGAAAGGCTGTTAGTTCTCTTTCAGGATAAGAAATGTATGAAGATATTATGGCCCAAAGAGTGAAATGTTCTCATAAAACCATTTCCAGAACCTGGTAAGAATGGGAAGATAAAAGAAGTTGTCGCCCAGAACTCACTG
This sequence comes from Fukomys damarensis, assembly GCF_012274545.1. Classification (NCBI taxonomy): domain Eukaryota; kingdom Metazoa; phylum Chordata; class Mammalia; order Rodentia; family Bathyergidae; genus Fukomys; species Fukomys damarensis. Next base: position 11,037,697 of record NW_022900947.1, on the reverse strand, counting down.
TGACTCCTTGGTATCCTTTATTTCTCACAACAGTCTTGCAAGGAGAGGTGTTAGTGTGCCCGTGTTGCACAGATGAGAAAACTGAGGTCTCAGTGGCGAAGGAAGTTGCCAGAGGTCAGGGCTACTGCAACTGAGTGAGGAGTCCATTTATTTCCATGCTTTGGGGCTGTTTATAGCAGGTGGGTGGGTTCTGGAGGGTGAATTTGTGTGGTTCCCTAGGAGGACGGAATGGCCTCAGAGCATAGGGCGTTGAATGTGCAAGGGAGGATTGGTGATGTGTGGTGTGTCTGAGGACACCGAGTGGGAATGAGTCGTGGCTAGAGGCCACACAAAGCTGAATGTGTGATTTTCTACCCAAGGAGAACAAGGCTTGGAATTATGAAGCAGGGCTCAGCACCGTGATTCTTGTATTTAGAAGGCGAGCCCTTCAAAGTTAATGGAGTCATGGAGGAAGAAGGGAAGAGGCCCCAGCCAGGTCTTGGTCATCAGGAGAACAGAAGGGCTAATGTCCCTCCTGTATTCTTTGAACATCTACGGTACTGGCTTCCATCCCTGCAGGAATATGTGTCAGTGTCTACAAACATTTTTAGTCACTATAACTGGAGAAAAGAGCAATTAGGATCGAATGGTGGAAGCCAGGGATGCTGATAAACACCAGACAACAGGTAGGATAGTCTCCGCAGCATGAACTGTCCAGCTGGTGGTGCCAGGGCTGAGGAAACACGGACCTCCAGTGTTGGGTCCTCAATCAGCGTCACAACTCCACATTCTTCTTTTAACCTCTTGCTCAGCTTAGTGAGTCTGTGTTGAGGTTCTTCGTGTGTGCAGCAGACAGAAGATGATAAAGAGAATCCAGTGGTGGGGCAGAAATTTGTATAAACTTTGCAATGAGTGTTTTTTCATGGATATGTTCTTCCTAGACTCAAGGACATGTGGGGGAACTTCCCATATCCTGGTGGAGTAAACTGCCTCAGGGAAGGTCTTTTTAGTTACCATGCCTATGGTGCATTTAAGTTACAGAATCCTGGTATCAAGACTAAGTGCCTTTCGAGCAAATTATTTTAATTGGATTATTTTGCTAGCTGTAGTAATGCCTCTGGGGCATCCTGTTGTTTCCCTGGGAAGATTTGGGCCCATGTGGCAAAGAATCATGGCAGAGCCAAGGTCACTGTGCTGCTGGATATGAAATAAATTCTGCAGCCATGACTTAGTCTACAAATGTGGATCACCGCCAGTGTAGCTTCAGCATTATAGAGTGTCTCATCGAAGAGTCTGCTCATGAAACAAGTGCTTTTGGAATGAGATCATCTTAGAACAATTTGTCAAGGAATCACAGAGCATTCCGTTAGAGGAGACTACCGATTTTGTTCAGTGCCCTTCTACATTTACAGATGAACAAACTGAAGTTCAGAGATGTCCAGTGACTTGCCCGAGGTCAGACAGCTGATGAGTAGCATCCTTAAGCCCTGTTTGTTAGGGCAGGGGCCCTGAAGAACAGACATGCTGTATTCTAGCTGGTCAGGTACCCTTTCCACCCAGTTTGATAAGAGTGGATGAGTTAGACCTCAGGGTCCAGCAGGGAGCCGAGCAGAGAGGCAGACATGAACGAATCTCTTCAGACTCGGGGGCTCCTTAGTTTGCCACAGTGACAGGCTGCACATGCTTCTGCAGTGCATCTCTTAAAGATCTCATTAGAATTTAAATGGCACCGGAAAGCACTGAAGCAGTGAAAGTAGAGGGAAGTGCTCCGGGGCTGGCAGTCGTCTTACCTCCCAGGCCACCAAAATCCATCTCTTTCTTGTTTGTCGCAGCAGAAATCCAGCCAGGAAAGACTGTGTTGGCTTTAAAGAGCGGCACTGTGGGTATACTTGTTCCTGTTGGAGTAAAGCAGAGGCCTCATTGCTGGAAGCCTGGGCCTTTGAGTCCCATGTCCAAGACCATCTGACCTGACTCACAGCTTTTCAGATAAAAGCATAATAGTACTTGTTGCTGGGAGAGATAGGAGAAGGGGAATAAAACTGAATCAGATGTTTTATGTATACATACTGACCTCCTAAGATGAATGTAAACTTCATGTGCAGCAAACATATACCAATAAAAAATAATACTTGTTGCTAAGTTGGAGGAACATTGAAATTGAACCCAGGGCCTTTATGCTGAGTTACATATCCCCAGCACTTTTCTTTTTTAAAAAAATTGAGTCAGGGTTTCACTAAGTCGCTAAGATGCACATAATGGGCTTGAACGTGAGATCCTCCTTCCTCAGCCTCCCAGTATGCTAGGGTTTCAGGTGTTCACCACCACACTCAGCTTTAACTTTTTTAAAAAAATAAAATCACATTAGGGATTTTGCATGATGCCTAACAAATCTGAAGATCTTAATCTGTGTCACTTACTATCATTATTTTTATTATTGATATTTTTGCTGTTTTGTTATGAAACCTGTCCGGCACATAGCAAGATGCTAACGAACGTTGCTTGAGTAATCCCTCTACCACTGTGAGACCCAGGGAAAGGGCCTTCCTCAGTGAGCCCCCAGCCAGAGCAAACTGAGTCTGGCTCTTGCCAGCTCTCTGAGATGAGTCTCTGAGTCTCTGATTCTGGCCAGACTGCAGCGAAAGACAGTGATAGGGGAGTGGTAGCAGAGCTTCGCAGGGCTTCAGAGAGCGCGCCTTCACCAGCGCATCGGGTCTGGATGGCTCGCTCCTGTAATCAGATGGTTCTTTTCGTGGTTTTTTTTTTTTTTTTTTTGGTACTGGGGATCAAACTCAGGACCTTCCACTTGTGAGGCGGGCACGGTGCAACTAAGCTAAGTCCCTGGCTTCAAATGGAAATAATTAGGACGGGAGAGTAGAAATGAGGAATTGTGATAACGTCAGCACTGCCCGTGCCTTGTGACTTCCGAAATTTAGTTTAATGTCCAGTTAAATCGCTCTCAGGAAGTGGCACAGAGGTGTGTCACCCACTGTGTTAATCACTTTTCTCTCTTTGCTGAGACAAAATACCTGACACCAAAGTCACAGGGGAAGGGGTTTACTTGGCTCACAGTTCGAAGACGTTTGATTGAGTTCGTAGTTGTCTGGCTCCAAGACAGGGCTGGCAAACAGGCCTGGCGGAGCAGAAACAACGTGGTGCACACAACGTAGCAAAGGCAACAAGGGAAGTGTAGCAGCATCTTTCCGCCCTTTTATCTTATTGAGACTGCTGGGATTAGGGCGGTGTCAAACTAACCACTCATGTGGGCGGTTTAGTAATCACAGGCCCTTAACCCCAGCGTCACACATTCCAGATTCAACTACCTCTGAGAAAGGAAGTCCCACCTCATCCGCAAGAGGCTTTGGGGGGTATCAAAACACAGACCATGACATTCCACCATGATTCTGTAACTTTTTTAGCCCAGTATCCTCATCTGTAAAATCGGAATATTCAAAGTCATAGTGCAGTGGTAGTTTTTTAGTGAAAGGAAGCACAGTGCCTGACACTTAGTGATCTCAAGAAATGCTGTTTTGCTGTTTTATTTGTTTTATTCATGTAGTGATCTAGCAAGGTTCCATCTGGAATCTCTTTTTGTTTAAGAAAATTATGATTTCAAGCTTGACCAGTTGGCTGATCACATGGCAGTTAGCAAAATCTTTTAATGGATTCAATAAAAAAAAAAGATATCCTACAGAAGTTGGGCAACAACACAGAAAGAATTGTGTATTGACGTAGTTTGTAGAGTTCAATAAATATTGTATCATGTCCAGGATGGAAAAAGGATGTTGCCAGGATCATTATGATGTGATGGTTTTTTAAAAAAATAAACTCAACAATAGGCCAGTGTGCCGGCCATCAGGAAGCTGCAACAATGTCTCCACCTTTTTCCTGTACCTTACCCGGAGTTCCTCACAGGCGACATAGATAACCGATGGGCGATAAAGTGGAGGACAGGTTTGGTGCCAGCTGAAAATAGAAGAATTAGTGTCAAATGTTATCTGATCAGAAAGTGGACTTAGCAAACACCCTTCCCAAGCAGGGCTGGGAAAAAGTTCCTCCTGGCACAAAGTCCTCTTTGTACCTGAGCTGCCCTCTGACGACTGCAGAGGTGCTGGTCCTCTGCACCATACATGCAGGATGCACATGCACCTTAGCAGTGATTCTTGCATCACTTTCTCTGGGCAGCAATGTAAATAATTCCGTGTGTTTACGGAGAGCTCAATTCTTTTGGCATGCACGTTCATTATTTCATTTAGCACTGGAAGCAGCTCTGGGCTTTGGCCATGACCTGTTTGACCACAGCCGCCCCTGCACCCCCGAGCTGGCAACCAGTGCAAGCAACTCAGCCCCTCGTACCTCAGTTTCCTCCTCTGCATAGCAAGAGGTATTGATCTCATCTGTCTCATCTGTTAGCAGAATTGGTGAGAATGCCAGCAAAGTGTTTAGCTTCATTCAGAACACTACTTGCTATATTTTAATAACAAAATCAAGAAGAATTATTATTAATATTAGTCCTGTGAGGAACAGTGTTAGCTCCATTTTGGAAGTGAGGAAACTAAGGCTTACCTATTTGGCCAGCGTATATATTAAAGAACCAAGGCTGAGGGGAGAGAGATGGTAAACACATGAATACGCACACGCACACACACACACACACACACGTGCACAGATATGTACACATAAGGTGTGGTAAGTGATAGGAAGAGGGCAAAGCTGAGAGAGAAAAGAGTCAAGGAGTGGCGTGCTGGCTTTTCTGTGTGAACAGGTCATCAGAGCATTCCTCTGAGATGGGGGACATTTGAGCCAAGACTCTCATGAGCCTCATCCCCATTGTGGGAAGAGCGTCCAGGCAGAGCAAACCTGTAGTGCAAAGGCTCTGCCCCAGGGAGGTCTTGGTTTGTCATGGGGAGTGGCTGGGACCTTGTGAACCTGGGGCAAACTGAGCCAGGTCAGAGCCAGGTCAGAGCCAGGACATGGGCAGGGCTCAAAGGAGGTGAGGCTTTGAAGGCCATGGCGAACTCTTGCAGTTTTATTCTTTGGGAAGCCCTGGGAGGTTCCAAGATGAGCTGTTGCTATGTACGTATGTATGTATGTATGTATGTATGTATGTATTTATTTATTTGTATTAGGGATCAAACTCAGGACCTTGTGCTTACAAAGCAGACAGCGGAAGCACTGAGCTAAATCCCTGGCCATGAGCTATTGGTCTGAATGAAGTTTGCATAATGCTCACCCCACTGTGGACATGAAATATTGTAGGTTGGCGAGATAGGAGCATGGACATTGGTCTGTGGATGTTCTTGGTTTAAATAAGCAAGAATGATTGGGCTGGGAATGTGGCTCTTGTGTGTAGAGGTAGGATATAGAGCATTTGTCTGGCATGCATGAGTCCTAGGGTTCCATCCCTGGTACAGAAATAAAAAAAGACAAGCAAGGAGATTGGCTTTTGTAGCAGTGCCCACAAATATAAGAATTACAAAGAAACACATAGCCATCCTTGTCCAATTCTTAGGGAATTGCTGGTCTACCTGGGACAGAAGACATGTTCTGGGAACACTAAATGGCTTCCCACGTTCCTCCCACCCTGCAGTATATGATCGTTGCAGACATAACCTCCATAGACATCTCATAAATTCCAAAGATCATGTTCTATGGGGATGAAGAACAGAAATCTCCATGGACTTCCATGATCAACAAAAGCTTGAAAGAGAAAGTGGAAAATATGAATAGGCAAAGAAATAAAAGAAGGAAGCCACTTGATTTAGAGACATCTTTGTAAAGAAAGATATCAACCAGAGTGAGTATGATGTTTAATGTCACTAAACATTTAGGTTATTCCTAGAATTTGCTATACATAATACTGCTGCCGTGAACATTGTGTATTAGCCATGTGGCTTTAACTAAGGTACTTAATTTCTCTGACCTCGATTTCCTCATCTATAAAATGAGGAAATTAATTGTATTTACTGCATTGGACTATTGTGAGGATTGAATAGGTTCATGCATGAGGTGATTGTAATGCCTTTTAGAGCTTCTTCAACACTATCTGGGTGTGGGCGTTTCTCTAGAGTGAGCATTTAGAGCGGAGTTACTGAGTTACCCAGTTATGAAAGTTGTGAAGACAAAGATGAAGTTTCCAAAGATAATGAGTTTAATCAGGAATGAGCATTGCTGAGCAGAATACAGTGCCTTAGTAATACAGTAATACAGTAAGCCTTAGTGTGCTTAGGGAAGCCAAGGAAGACAAGAGTTTCTAAAGGTTAAGTGATAAAGGTTGCAGAAGTTATTTTGAAGCAACTTTTCTTGGCCACAAGGATTAGTAACAAGGGTTGCAAACGGGCTGTTTCTGGGCAGACATCCTCCCAGAATTTTCTGTGTACCGTACAAGTGCAAGGTCGTGGTTCTGTCAGAGCCTCTTGTGATGGTTCTTATCATCAGACACACACACATGACATCTCCTTCATGACATTCTGGCTTATTTTTGTTTTTAATTGGGGTTTGACACAAGTGACTCCATTTTGATTCTGACCATTTCCTCAGAATTTATATAATTTAAATATTTACAAATAAGGTTTTCCTGGAAAACCTCTATACATCCTCTATGGCTACTGCTGTGCTACAATAGTAGCACTTAACAGTTATAACAGTGACCCTACAGAGTCACTGTCCTAAGATAAGGTAGTATCTCTTTATCCTGAGGGAGAGTGGATTCCTGAAACTTCATGTATTACTCAACCTTGTATATACTATGCTTTTCCTATACATACATACCTATGGTAAACTTTAATTGACATGTGGCAAGAGTAAAAGATTAATAGAAATAACTTATAATAAGATATGCACCTGTATGCTTTGAATCCAAGCACTGATATTGCTAGATGTGATAGTTGAGATGGCTCCTAAGTGACTAAAGAGCACGAATTGTAGACTGAGGAATGCTCCTGGTCCTGGAGAAGACTGCATGAGATTTCCTCACACTCTTCAGAACAGTGTGCAGCTTAAAACATGAATTAATTACTTCTGGAAACTTCCTTGTAATATTTTTGGACCATGACAGATTAAGGCGAACCGTTGTATTTACCCATTAGATCTTCATTGAAAAAGTTGTCCAATTCCTGAAATAGACACAGCTTAGCACTGGGGGTATAGTTCAGTGGTAGAGCATGTGGCTAACATGAACAAGACCTGGGTTCATTCCTCAGCCCCTGTCCCCCAAGAAAAGAGCAAAGATCAACAAATTGGACTTAAAAGCAACTGTTTGGAATTTGTATTCTCTTCAGTATTCAGAATATGAGAATGTCCTCTTCCATATACTTTTGCCCACACTTATTGTTACTAATTTTGAACAATTTAACCAAGCTGATGGATCAAAAATGTTATTGAAGTTTAACTTGCATTTTTTCAACCAAGATTTTAAAGAGTTTAGTATCAAAACCTCCTTGACCAGCAAAGGTTGAAGACCCAAGGAATTTTTGTTTGAGGTTATTTTGCTTGCTTGAACCTATCTTCAGTATTTGTTTAATAGAAGACACTGGGTTCACATATCAATTTCTGAATTCAATCTGCTGATATGTGGTTGGAAAAGAGAGGAATATACTTATAGCTTCTTGAGACTTTCCTAAGTCTTCTTTGTTGCCGTACCAAACTCTCCAAGTAGTTTCTGAAAAGTTGGGTTCAATGTAGAATCTGAAAGCATATCAGTAAACCTTTATGCTTCATGATAGTAAAATCCATTAGTCTGTCTTGCACTTTAAATGGATATTTTATCTACTCATGAATTTGTAATATTATGCATTGGTTATTTGGAAAATATCGGTTCGCTGAGTTTTGCATATCTTCCAAATTTGACACATTTCATTATGCAATAAGAAAAAATCACATTCATTAATATCACCATCACTCTCATTAGAAATGTCTTTAAGTGTAGGGAAGCTGTCAAGCTCACAGAAGCAGACATAACTTTTCTATAATTTAACTTTTTCTTGAAAGCTCAAAGTTTGTCATTGGCAGCAAGTACTATTGCTTGTTTTCTGGAAGGGATTGGCTTACTTTGTTCACTTTTGAGGACGTGTCTGCCAAATACCTCAGAATAACTATAGTTTGTCAGTTCTTTCAACTAAAACGATATTGCACAAAATAAACCACTTGTCGTACTCATCAGCCCTCAATGCCTTTCCTAGGCAGTCTCCATTCTTTTCCTTTTGTCTCAAAGAGTAGTAAAAACTCAGGTACTCAAGGTAGACATACGATTTATAATTTTGGCTGCTTCAACAAAGAATTTTTAAGAAAGCTCCAAGTGTATGGTGTTGAAGAATACAGTCCCTTCCGTATAACTTGTTACCAGTGTTTTGATTGTTCTAAGTATTTCCAGTTCTTCCCACCATGGCGGTGCACCAGTGGTGCAAATGTCAACACAGAGAAAAAGACACATTGTGCAGAATTCGATGAAAATATCTTTGATCTTGTGTATCTCCTAAACCATTTGAGAACTGCTACCCTAGATAAAACTGAAGGTAAGCACATTTCTGCCTTTTATTCTTCTACAGACTAGCTGTGCTTATCTTTTGTCTAATTTATTTCTTCTTCTCCTTACCATTTGTCAGTATATGTCTGTGATATATAATAAGTTCATCCACACGGCAAATTGGTGCGTATACATATTGTATCCTGATCTTTTTAAATTTCCCTTTCCTCTCCCCTTCCTCCCTTTTCTCATCTCTAAACCCCCTTTCCATCACCACAAAGTTGTCTATGTTTTTCTTACTGATTTTTAGAATTGTTGTAAATATTGCAAATAATGATATTTGATACATATATTGTGACTATTGCTCTATCACTAGGGCAAAGAAAGCTCAAGTAATCATGTGTATCATCCACACACAGTAAGGTGTCACATTGTATGGGAGATACCAGCACAGAAAGGCCTAAATGATACTATTTATTGTATAAAATGTCGTTTTAAAAATCATAAACTGTATCATGATTTTCCCTCCCCTACACAAACCTATACAGAATTATTATTATATCTATTATATGAAATCTATGCATAACTTATACACACATCTTTTTTTTAAATTTTTTTTCAGCTTTAATTGAATTTATTGGTACATTTTAGGGATACAGTACAGTTACATTCATTGTTGGGATCTTGTACCTCTACATGACAAGTCTTGATTCTCATTTTTTCCCCTTACCTCTGCCCTCCCTTCACCCCCTCCTCCCCTCCCCATCTACAAACACTTTATTTTCATCTTTTCATTCTCTCACATTTTTTTCTTTTCCCTTTTTACTCTTCCCCTACCCATCCCACCTTCCCTACACCTTTAGCTCCTTTCTTCCCATTTCTAAATGTCAGTAATCTTATTAGAATCTTATGCATTGTTGCAGA
>NW_022900947.1:10888425-11027521 GCF_012274545.1 Fukomys damarensis | reverse complement strand
ATCGGGTCTTTATATTTGGGGGGACTGATTGTTTTGAGTTCTTTATATATCCTTGATAATAGTCCTTTGTCTGAGGTACAGCTGGTAAAAATTTTTTCCCACATTGTAGATTGTCTCTTAGTTCTGCTGATGGTTTCTTTTGAAGTACAGAAGCTTTTTAGTAAGATGAGATCCCAGTTGTTGATTCTATCTGCTAGTTCCCGTGCTACTGAGGATTTGTTCATAAAGTCTTTTCCTATACCAATGTCTTCCAGAGTTCTGCCTAACTTACCTTCCAGCAAGTTTAATGTTTCTGTTTTAATATTTAGATCTTTAATCCATTTGGATTTTAATTTAGTGCATGGTGAAAGATAAGGGTCCAGTTTTAATCTGTGGCAGGTTGACATCCAGTTTTTCCAACACCATTTATTAAAGAGGCTATCTTTCCTCCACTGAGGATGGTGAGCTCCTTTGTCAAAGATGAGGTAGCTGAGTACATCTGCATTTGTATTTGTATGCACGCATCTTAAATGCACAGGAAAATAAACACCTATATATATATTTTGGACCTAGACAAACCAAAAGAATAAGTCACTATTTTAAATGGAGAGTGTTCACAATAAGTAATTATATCAATTGGGACTTTGATTTATTTGATATTTTAGTTTTTTACAAGGAGAACATATGTATGAATTTGTTTTATTTTTTAAAATATATTTTATTGGCTGGAGATTTAGCTCAGTGACATCGTGCCTGCCTTGGTGCACATTTGCATTCCCAACAATCCTGGAGGCCGAAGAAGAATCACAAGTTTGAGCACAGCCTGGGAAGCTTAGCAACACAACAAGGTGTGGAGATCATTTCTCAAAATATGAAATATGAAGGGCTGGGGGTGTAGCTCATTGCCCTCGAATCAATCTTAAACAAATAAGCAAAATTTTACTACATATAAAACACGATGTTATAGGATGTTGTGGGATAGTACAGTAAAGCAAATTAGCTTTATTACCTCAGTCACCCATCTTTTTGTATGGTTTTGTGGAAAGAGCAGCTAAAATCCCAATTACCATGAATCGTGAATCTAACATACAGTAGTACTCTTATGCTGCTGATGATCCTCATGTCTTCTGTTAGATATCTGGACTTGTTTGTCTTCCATATGTGTTGTTTATTATCCTCTGTCCTACATATCCCAATTTTCTCTGCTTTTCACCTGCTGTCACCCCTGGTAACCACTGTTTTGTTCTCTGTCTCTGTATATTCCATTAAAAAAATTTACATATGAGTGAGATTGTACCATACTTTTCTCTCTGTGTCTGATTAGCTTTACTTAACATGTTGTTCACTAAGCTCATTCATACTGTGGCAAATAGCAAGACCCTACTCTCTTTTAAGGCCAAATAATATCCTCATTATATATATGCATCATGGTTTTTTAGCAGTCCCACCAGTAGACACTTAGATGGTTGTTTCCATATGTTGGCTTTTGTGAGCAGTGTTGTAATGAACATGAGAGTGTACATATCTTTACGGGGTAGTGACTTCATTTCCTTTGAGTGTGTACACCCAGGGGAAAGATTGCTGGGTCATATGGCTGTTCTGTTTTTAATTTCTTTAGAAACCTCTGTTCTGTTTTCCATAATGGCTGCACAAATCTACATTCTCGCCAGGAATAGGCTAGGGGTCCTTTTTCTCCACACTCTCTGACACTTGGCAGCTATTGACTTTTTGACACTAACTATGCTAAAGAATGTGAGGGGTAATGTCACAGTGGCTTTGATTTAATTTTCCTGATGACTAATGATGTTGAATACATTTTCATATATCGACCATTTTTATGTCTTCTTTGGAGAAATGTCTCTTGACTATTTGTAGTTGCTTTTCCACTATCAGATTGTTTATGTTCTTTACATTAGGTTGTTAACCTCTTTCAGATATGTGCCTTGAAAATGTTTTTTTCTCAATCCATACATGCCATTTCACTGTTGATTTAGTAATTAAATGAGCAATTACAAAAATTATAGAAACATAGATTCTTAATCCTTCTAATAATACACAAGGAAATATTTCTATTCCTTTTCAATAGAAAACATTATAGTGCACTGCAATAGGAAAAATTAGAGTAAATGCCTAGTTGAAAAACAGTGATATTTTCTGGAAAAGAGGACTTCCTTTGGTTGCTTCCTGCTGAGAAGCAAGGCCAACCTATCCTATTATGGAGTTGTGGCTACAAGTTTTCCCTAAACTTAAAATGATCATTCCTTTTTTCCATTTTCTAAACTTGACCAATGAATATAAATAAACCTAATTTAATATTTATATGAAATCTAGGTTATGGTAACCAATGTTTCTTAAAATATTTGAGTCAGTTTGTTTGATTTACATATTAGTGACTGACTTTAACTTTCTTATATTTAACATGTGAAAGTAAATAAAGCTTTTAGCCCCCAAAGACCCAGTTAAAGGATTTAAAACAAAAACTCCTGTCATACTGAGTTCATATAAGAAATGAATTCACAAAACCCTAAAAATAGTTTATGTCAAATTGGGAAACGCTGCAGCTAGTGAATTTCCTAGGTATTATCTTCTGGAGTTAAATACACACTGGTCTTCCCATGAATCATACATCAGACTATGGAATTGGTAACGACCACTGTCATTTGGGTAGCATCTTTGGTCCCGATGATTCTCCAAGTGCTTTGTGATAGGTTTCTCTACATGCAGCAGTGCTGGCTCCACCCCTGTGTGTTCAAGATTACTACTTCAGGGCACTGTAGATGTGTGTGAGGGGAAGAAAGGCCCAGCCTGTTTATATTCTCCTGTGCCTGATGCTGCACGACTTACACACCAGAAGCAGCCTTTTCTTCTGCCCAGTTGTGGCTAGAGCACAGGATACCACGATAACTTTCAATTAAATGTCTTTGTGTTGTTGGCGAGTGATGGAATAAAAAACTAAAATGTGCCAAGGGCCTGCTATGAGCCAGGTACTGTAGATCCTTTGCATGTTTTAGATAATTGCATCTTAAAAACCTACTGAGGTGAGCGAGCTTATTCTCTCCATCTTATAGCTGAAGAAATGAGCCTTGCGGCCAGAGATTTAGCTCAGTGGCTCTGCTGCCTGCCTCACAAGCGCAAGGTCCCGAGTTCTTCTATCTCTGGTACAAAAAAAAAAAAGAGTCTTGGCTGAGATCACAAAGCTAGAACATGACAGGATCCAGATTGCTCCCAACTGTCCATGACCTCAGCACTCAATCTGGGTCACTGTTTCTTTCACTCTGGAGGTAGTGATTACTGAGTTGGCAGAAGAGCATTTCCTGGCCATCTTTCTAGAGAGCGTGTTATGGAGTCCCTACCACCGGACCTGCTTCTATGTTGACATAGGTGGTGGTCACTCCCCTCTGTTCTGGCTGCTCTGCTGTCCTCCAATGAGTGGATTTTGCCTTTCAGATGATGTTGAAGCCCTACCTTGACCTTCCTCATCCCAGTGCAGACATTGATTTATTTCTCTTCTGCCTTCCTAAGCCAGGGTTTTGGAAGAATTTTCTATACATAGGTCTCCATTTCCTCACTATTTGTTCACTCTTATACCAGCTTGATCCTTCTGTAAATCTGCCTCTGAGGCTTACCGGCTGTCCTTTGACCACCTGAATGATACCTTTAGTGTTTACCTACTGTACTGTTTTGTTGTGATGCCTCTATCTTTAAGGAGAAATTGAGTTCTCTTAGTTTTCATGATTACTGTTGCAGTTTCTTCCCTTTTACTTCTCTATTTTTGCTGTTTTTTACTCCCCTTCACCTCTTCCTTTCTGCCAACCATTTTTGCACTGGAGCTGGTTCATACCTGTTTGCAAGAATCAATTGATCCTTTCTCGTGACTCTTGTGGCCCTTCTTGTGTGGTGGAATCTTTACAACATAGACATCCGCAAATGTTGAGAACCTGTTTCCTTAACTCCAAGAGCAGGTTGTTAGCTATTCACTGGCACAGAGTGGGACTGCTCCTACCTGCGCCCCCCACCAAATGTGGGCATTTCCCAGTGTTGCCATTCTGAGCAAGTTCTCCCCTCATTTGATGTATCCTGCCTGCTTGATGTCTCCCCCTCCCCAGTACATACACACTCACACACATGTACAACATTACACTTCATTGTCTACCCCAGGCCTAAACTAACTTCAGTGTTTCAGGTCTGCATAGCCATACAATTCTTGAGAATGCTGATTTTGATGCTAAACAGCCAACATACATTACTCATCCCCAAACTAAAATCATTTTGCTCTTTCTTGGCCCCCATTTCAGGGAATGGCTCCACCATCCATCTCTACCCAGTTCAGAATTTCGTATCACCTCTCTCTTCTAAGTTGTGCTGAGACCAAGATGACGCTGTTAGAAGGGCTTACATATTATGGGCTAATGCTTGTAGTAATGCAAGAGAGAGTAACTTCGGATCGAGCTTCTTTCTATTCCTCAGTCTCTTTATTCTCTGCACTGTGGTCATGCTGCTGTCCAGTTCTTTCTGTCCTGGAGAAAGGGAGGAAATAAGTTCACATACATTAAGTACCTACAAGGTGCCACGACTGTCGGAGCTTCTCCATCCATAAATTTACTTAATCTTCTCCATATTTCTATGCTGTATCTATAAGCACCTAGCTTTTTGGTTGCAAGGGAAATTGAGCCTCACCTATATTGAAAGGCTTGTCCAAAAAAAGTCACCCAGTAGGTGGTGGGCTGTGAGCTGACTGGGCCTCTGCAACAGCTTGTGATGATGGCATGTCCACTCGCTGCGCCTGGCTAGATGTGACTACGTGCAGGGGAGCTCTGCTAAGAGCCCCCAGAAGGGGCCTCCCACCCTCACCCCAAGCAGATTCTCCAGAGATCTCCATCTGCATAGTGCTGCTTTCACATCCCCTCATCAGCACCTTACTTGCCCTCCAAAGGACCTGCCTGCACACTGTATTGTACCATATCACCTATTGACATGCCTGGATGGATGGATGTAAACTTCATTAGTGTAGTTTAGAATTTTAGGCTGAAAGGGCTTCTTCTTATCCAATTCAGTTTGCAACCAGAATCATGGAAAGAATTAAGCTTGTGAATCAAGGTAACACTGTATGTGAGTAAAACAATTTGAGGAGGAGGAACATTTTATTTTGGTTTATGGTTTCAGAGGTTTCAGTCTATGGTTCACTGGTTCTATTGCTTTTAGGTCTGTGTTAAAGCAGAATATCATAGTAGGAGGGCACGGTGAGAGAAAATGGAGGGAAGGGGAGGGAAAGAGGAGAGAGAGAGAGAGAGAATGTGAATGAGCATGAGCTGGTGGGCTTTGTCTGTTTTCGCAGGCTCCTGGCCTATTGGTCCATGCTGTCCTAACTAAGGGCAGTTCTTCCTCTCTCTGTCAGTTGGCTGACCCACATGCCAGTCATCTCTGAAAACACCAAGAAGCCACTTTACTAATCTTCTAGGAATGTCTGAATGCAATCATATTTACAGTCAAGATTAGGTGTCACAGAAGAGGAGAGAGAGAATACATTGGAGGCCAGATTTTACTGGTCCTTGTGGTCGAGGGAGGGATTTTATTGTTCAATTTGAGATTTTGTGTGTGTGTGTGTGTGTGTGTGTGTGTGTGCGCGCGCGCCGGCACGCACTTTGGGAAACTTTTGAAGGACTTACAAGTGAGGATTTTACTTATGCTGAAGGTTTGTCTTCCTTGCGGGGGGGCTGTCCAAAGGGCAAGTAACAGAAAGCATGTGAGGGGTCTCTCTTTGGTTCACAAGAGGCTTGGATGGCCCTGGGATTAGGAAGGTGACATTGAGAATAGGAAGAAGTAGATGGATTTGAGCTGTGGTTTGCTGAGGTGGGCGTTGAAGGAAGCAGAAGATTCAAATATTTGTCTTCAGCACCTGTGTGAGTATTGGTTTTATTTACTGTGATGGGATCACTTGGCTGGAGGTAAGCGAGAGTACAGGAGGGAATCGTCTCTCTCACACTCTACCACCTGGCACTGCACCCTCTTCGAGGACCTTGTCTTGGCTGGGGGGGTGGTTAATGCATGTGGGAGTGCTCACTCCTCTGAAGGTGAAAAGTTTTTCCACATGCTCAGCTGGGCTCTGCTTGGATTCCAACCATGTGTACATTCTTATTTCGCTGGAAACACATGGGATACATCTGCTGTCTTCTTGCAAAGTTATGCCAAATATTTGAATGCCCAAGATTTTTGGTGTTGCTTTAAAACATTAAAATTTTAAATGAGTTTGGATAAAAATGCCATTAATTATATCATAGTGTATATACAAGGGATTCTCCAAACTAAGTGTGTAATCTCTCTATGGATCTGCCGTTACCTTGGCTTTCATTTCAAGGGAGTGCTGAGTCTTTAGTCACAGCTTCCCACTGAGGAGCTTCATATAGTACTTACTTTTTTGGTTTTTTTGGTGAGTCACTTTGTCCCTAGTTTTGATATGATATATGCTTATTGTAGAGTATGAAAATAGAGAAGTAAGTAAATTTAAAAATAAATACCTTCCATCATGTCATAACCCAAAGACATCAGCAGTTAATTATTTGGCTTGTCATATTTCAGTATTTTTAAAAATTTTCATAACGGACGGTATTTGTCCCATACATCTATATTTTGCTTTTTCATTTGTCTTATCATACACTTTTAGAAATGAGACCTTAAAGGGACTCTTAAGAAGAATTTGTCATACTTACTAATGCTTAGGTATTATGACTTTTGGTAAATGAGGTGACTTAATTTCTTGTTAGAGGTTTGTTTTTTTTTTTTAAATAATTGTTACTTCACTACTGCTGTAGTGAACACCTTTGATTATAGGTGTTTTTTTTCATAATTTAAGTAACATCCTTATTGGAGTTATAAACTAAGAGAATTATTTTCTAGGCTCTTTGTGCAAAGTATCAGCGCCAAGTTTCCAACAATAGAGTGCAGTGGCTTTCCCATCGGTGTGAAAGTGATTGGCCATTTGTCCACACCCTGCTCTTTATTAAATTATATCACAAAGGAAAAACATTTGCTGAGCTGATAGCCAAATACTATTTGCTGTTGATACTCTTTGTATTCTGCGCCTTACCAGTGAGGATAATTTTTTTAAGTGTTTGTTAGTCCTCAAATTTTCTTGTTTCTGAATTGTCTATTCTTGTTTTTGTCTGTTTATCGGCTGAATCTCTTGTTTTTAAGACATTTCTCTAACCCCTGCATCATTATTCCCTCCCCTATCTTGTTACAAAAAGCAGTTATCTGAGGAGACTTTTCATAAATTGAGGTCCAACTAACTAGAGCCTTAACTATTCAAATATTGGGCCAGTGGCAAATAGAAAAGAGAAATTTATGACACATTCTCTGAAAGGAGAGAAATTCAACTAGAGTTCAGTCTTCCTTCATCTCTCTACATAAACTCATCAAAGCAAAAGTGTTTTATTTGGACATCTGGGAAATGTACTTTGACAAACATCCGCTTGATGACTGTCAGTGTCATAAAGAGACTTTGATATCAAAAATCCACAGAAACTGTTGAAGTAAATTATATATTTTTATGACAAAGCACTCTTTGCTGACTCATTTGCATTGTCCATGTGATTTGGCTTTAGCATTTTAATACAAAGGAGGGCTTCATTTTCATGTAAATGACATAATAGAATTACTAAAGATCTCTGAGGAGTCCACAAACTGCAAATGTGCCATCTCCCTCTACCTGCTTTAAGCAGTGCTTGCACTTGGTTGCTTTTCTGTATTTCTAACATATAAATGTTTCCCAAATTTACATATGCAGTACTTTTATAGCTCTAGAAATATTCCCTCAAACTATCACAGAAGGTAACAAAACATACTTCAAAAGTCTGATTTCCATGCATTTAGACCATAAAAATATAGACAGAATTTTTAGACCCACTGCCCATAAGTTAAAATGCAACTAATTTTGCTAGAGAGCTTGATAGTTTGCTTCAGCAGCAGTACTGCAAGTCAACAGGGAACTTACTTTGCCTTTTCTGTATGAGACCTGAACCCTCTGAGCCATCAGTGATTTGATTTCTTTTGAGACAGTCTAGGTTGTCCTTGAGGTCACTATAAAGCCCAGGCTAGCCTTGAACTTGTGATCTTCCTGCACCAGTGCTGTGATTACAGATGAGCACAAGGCTGTAGTTACTAAGAATTATTAAGCTTAGTTATCTGTCTTGTTGGGTTAGTGTGTTACTAGTGAGGCATCTGGTCTGTTAAATAAAACCTGCTTGGCCAACCAAGTACATTATCGATATGAGCACTGTCACGAGTGGGCCAAAGCCTAGAGTTGGTGCAGTGTGGAGAAAAAAGCAAGAGAGTTGGTATCACATAGACTTGATTTAAGGCCCAGCCATGCTACTTGTTAGCTCATTTCTTCCCAGGGAAACTATTTGACTTATCTGGTATTCAGTCTCCTCATCATACCTACTGGGAAGGAAAACTGAGAATTAAATAAGACAGTGTGGTCCTCCTGCCACTGTCACTAGTACTAGTATTGTTCCTATGTTGATAACAACAACATGCTGCTGGAAGAAAGGACAGTGAATGATAGGAGCTTGTTGTTTTGGACTAAGTGCTTGTGCTAGGATGCAACAGACTAGACTTTTAAAATCAAAATGGAGTCCCCCATGCTAAAGTTCCACATCACAAAGCAGAAACGAATCTGTTTATCTGACCTTCCGAGAAACCAAGAGAAATCAGAGAAAACAGCCAGATTTCCCAGACTACTTTCAGTCAGCTTGATCAAGTTTCCTCTACCTTCAATCCTTACAAAAAGTAACCTGAAGTAATCTGATATTAATCAGTAATTTTTCTGTTGTTCCCTCCATACCCTTGTGAGGAAAATAATGCTGTTTGTTCTCTTATTTCTACCCTTTCAATTCTTTTCTCTGACTGTAAAAACAGACTCTTTTGCTTAGTCTATTGAAATGCTCACTGTATTTCATAGAATGAAGTCTTGGCCAATTTTTAAAAACAAAGCCAATTAAGATCTTTAAAGTGCTTGTTTCCATTTTTCACACCAGAGAAACTATTTGGTATTTACACGTGTGTCCTGTTTATTTCACTCAGGAGTATGACCTCAATATGCATCAATTTTCCTGTAAATTACTCTAGTGTCTCATTCTTTATGGCTGAGTAGTACTCCACAGTCTTTAAATAGGGAAGGGTGAAGCGGGTGAAGGGAGGGCAAGGGTATGGGGAAAAAATGAGAACCAAGACCTGTCATGTAAAGGTACAAGATCCCAATGATGAATGTCACTGTACTGTATACCTAAAAAGTACCAGTAAATCAATGAAAAAATATTCTTTAAAGTGTTGTAATTTTGTCCTTTGACATGGGTAGCTTTATGTGTCTAAGTGGCCTACATTACAGTGAATCCCAGCAGTCGTAACAAAGTGGCCTGTGTGAGAAGGAATAATAGCAGCCTTAAGAAACACCTCACATGTGCTGGGCTTAGTGCCTACTGAAGGAAGCTTAGAGAGAAGCCAGAGCCTCCTCCTTACTCTCTGGCGGGCCGCTTTAAGAGAGAACATAGTTACTGAGAGGTCCAAACCCCCCTGGATGCTCGAAGGAAATGGGTGGCCATAGATTCTTCACCTGACAGACAAGAGGACCTTGGTGATACCCAGGTGTGGTTGTGATTACTGTAGTCACTTTCTCTCTCTCTCTCTTTTTTTTCTTCTTTCCAATATGGAGGATTGAACCCAAGGCCTTCACACTGAGCTATATCCCTATTTCCTCAGCACTTTTTAAACTTTTTACTTTGAGGAAGGTTCTCGCTAAATTTCTTGTGCTGGACTCTAATTTGTGATCCTCCTGCCTCGGCTTTCCAGAGTGCTGGGAATATAGGCATACACTGCTAGGCCTGGCTACCTTAGCTTCCCTTTAAAAAGGAGGCTCACTGTGCAAACTGGGGTGTGGGAGATCTGTTTAACCCCTTGGCATTCCATTTCCCTTCTCCAAAACTCTTTAGATCTTCTTTGCTGGTGGAACAAGGACCACTGACCTCACACACCCTCACCCCCTCTTTCCCCTGTGAAATCGAGACCCCTACACCACTAACTTGGGGCTGGGCCAAAACTCTGCACTCCCTGAGTCTATGTTGTTGACTCTTAAAGGCCAGGAGTGAACTCGCCCCACCCCCTTCGGGCAGTGGCTTTTGCAGCATCTGCTTATGGATGTTTACTCTTGACCTACCATTAGCAGGAACACAACACCATGTCGTTTTCCCTCTTGTACCTTTTAACCACAGACCGCATTCCATTTGCTTTGAGCGGTTAGTATACTATCAAGCCTGAAATCAAATGAATTCAGTTGAAAGAAAATATTACATGCTATAGGTCATAGGAGAGTGTTGTTTGAAAATTGTGCTAATGTTGTGAAGAAATCCAGCAATAGGAGCAAGAAAGTGCCACTTTAAACAACAGCTTGGAAAGTTATTGAAAAAAAAAACACCCCAAAAACCAAGGTGAGAAGAGGCACAAGGAATGTCTTCTTGAATGCAGGATCAATCAATTTGATTTCTTAAAAATTAAATCCTCTGTGCCCCTAAAGACATATAGCAATTACGCCATCAAAAATCAAAATTAGAAGAGGGGGGAGGCTTAACTGACATGTTCTTACTATTTTCATTGTATACAGGGCTACCAGGAGAGCCACAAGAGTACCTATGAAATAAGGTTTAGAAGTTTCTTTTCCAGATGTGAAACAGCAGAATGTAAATAAAGTTTTAGTGAAAGGATGCCCTTTTAGTGAAAGGGTGTCATTGCCAAGGAATTTCAAATGAGGCACCAGGGGAAACTGGTGGACATGAGATCCTTAGTTTTCTCTTCTATACCCATTGCTTTGATTGCTCTTAATAGGGAAAGCAAACTCTTTCCCTATTGCAAAGTGAAAAATAAAATTTTACAAAAGAATACAACACAGTTTTTGTGTCATTTGATAATGCTTTTAACAATGTATAGAATGAAAGTATCCCATATTTTAAGTGCCTGGCATTTACATTTTAATGGTCTGAACATACACTTCTATGAAATCTTAACATGTCGCAATCTGTTGCACTCATTTATCTGTTCATTTATTCACTCTTTTGCATGATTTCTTGAGTCAGACTCTGCTAGTCTCTACAGACTGAAGAAGACAGACATGGATCCTGCCCTCCAGAAGTATATGTGGGGAAAATGTTATCTTAGGAAATAATCCCTGATGTGGAAAATGCTGAATCACCAAAGACATTTATCACAACCCTAAATTTGGGACCCAGCCCCATTGCTTAGAAAGTAAGGAAGTGGTTGCTTTATAATTATGAATATTTACTGAATGTAGACATTGAACCAGGTGTCCTGAGAAACACGTTTATGTTATATTAACATGATCGAGTACCAGTACATTGAATGATCTCAGTTATGCTAAATAGGAGGGAAACAAGGGAAATGTACAGCAAAACAAATTAAAATAAACAAACAATGGTTTTGTGATGAGATTATGGCCTTCTTTTTCACTTTGCAGTATTTCCTTTCTATTTCAGGATGATGACCACAGTTTCCCTTCTCAGGAAACTCACTTTGAGTTAGGCTTTATGAGCTTCACCTCCTCATTTAATGCTGAGTTTTTCTCTCTGACAGGTGAGGATGATGGGGCGCTGATTGTTGCATAATTTGGATTCACACTGGGAATTCCAGGTCCAGAATCTGACCTCTTAACTTTTACGCCATATTATTCCTTTAAAGGCTATGTTGGTCATTGGTTTGCCTTTAAAATTGTGACTGCAAGCAGCAGTCTCCAGAATTCAGTGTCTTATGCCTGGTAGATAAGATGGAGATTTTAGTGATAGCCACTGTCAAAAGGCTCTATGGAAAGAATCACATTTGCAAATTTTAAATTTCCATTCAAAGGTCAGTCATGTATCCTCTAAATATCTTGGAGTGCCTTATTAAATGTGTATTTTCATCAGTTGATGCATATTTTAACTATATAAATGTAAATTAACTAGGTTATATATATCTGAAATAACTGTGTAGTACATGGACTTTTTTTTTTTTTTTCACTTGATGGAAAACTGCCCTGGGTAAGGTTTACTTTGTTAATTAGCTTCTTCTGCTGGGTTGGCTTTTCTGCTCTCCCTTTCCCACTTTAACATTCTTAGTCCCACCCATTGTATGATTTTCTTGCCTTTTTTTCTTTTATTGAATAAATGCTTGAAGGTCAGAAACTACTGTAATTTGTACTTTGGAGTTGTTTATCAGTCAAGGGTTTAAATTCCCAACCAGAAATTGGGATTCTGGGTTTAAGACACTTTTTATGCCTTCTATCTGTTGACTGTGAGTAAAAAATTATATGTAGAGTAGAATTACAAAGGTGACTTCTAAAAGCATGTGGAAGGATTATAACCTTAAAATGTGCTCACTAAAGCCATGAAAAATAGATGAGTTCCCTAAGATGTACCTAGCAGTATACCTTTATAGACTTCTGTAGTGAATATATGAATTTCATGTGGGTCTTGATAGCCCCTTGAAGAAAGTAGCGAAGGCTTTGTGTTCTAAGACTTTATGATGTTTTAGGTTGCATCATATGCAGTTGACATTTAATTTGAAAGTGGTCTGTGTAAAATGTCATGTGGTTTTCATTTGTAGGGGCCCACTTGAAAATGGGAGGTTGGACTCTGACCTCTTGGTTTCCTCCCCAACTCTGTAGTTTTTTATAGTCTTTTGAGTCTAAGTAAATGTAAAGCTTATTTTTCAGCACAACTGCTATTTGTGGAGGGCTTCAGAGTTTGAAAAACGTTTTTCACATACTCCACCCTGCCTTAAAGAAGGGTAAAGGAGGAGAAAAGTCCTCACTCAGTCTAGACTAGAGAACATAATACACAACACATCTGGTATTTTTCTCTGTGTTAGTTGCTTTCAAGATGGGAAGTAATGTTCTCATTCAGAGGTAACTATGTGAGAATTAGAATCTTATTCACATGTGACATCTTCTAAAGGATTATCAAACACCTGTTAAGTAGGTGCACACATGATTTATAATGCCATTCAAAAAGTTGTTTTACCAAGTGGGAGGATTTGAATAAACCACGTCATCTTCTAATTTAAATATTTGCCGTATCTGCTTCAGATATGCAAGAGAAAATACTGATTGTTCTGGAATCTTGTAAATCCACTCACATTTTCTATGTGTCAAAATAAACCTTAGTACATTGGTTGTGTTAGCTGTGCTTTTCCTGAAAATTCGAGACTTTCAGAAATCTCAAGGCTAGGTCATGCTTGCCCTGAATTTTAAAAAATGTAATAACTGAATCTTTTTCTACAGGGGCTATGAAAAAAATGGTATTCTATAAATTTCCTTTCGGACTTGGGGAGATAAGGCCAGGCATATGTGGTGTACCCAATCAAAACACAATTTCACAGGTTCTGAGTTTGCATGAGATGCGGTCTATCTCATGGAACCTGGATTTGTGTGTGCATGCAGAGATGGGAAAAGCAGCCACAACCAAGGAAATACCCTCCATTGCTCTTCACTGAGGCTGCATTGCTGGTGTTGATCCTTTCCTTGTATGGCTTCTGGAGCAGTGAGCTAAGAACAAGGCATCACCCCAGATGCCCTGGACAGAGGAGATGTCTCAACCCTTGCTAATGCAAGAAGAACCATTGATTGCGATGAGCAATTGATTGCTTTAGAACTATTGTTTTTTTTTAAATACCCTGTGTTATGCATACTGTGCATTCAGTAGTCTTTATGAATGGGGCATCTTTGAGATTGACAGATGCTGATAAGTTGTTCAGGTTCACAGGAAGCCGAGCCAGGATTTGGACCTGTGAATCCAAGCTCTAACTGCTCTTCTCTCCCCTGTATCTCATAACCCTAAACGTCCTCTGTGCTGTAGATGAATTATGAAACTGTGTGGCAGGTGTATCTTTTTCTCTTTTATCTCTTTTTCCACCAGTGCTGACCTTCTGTGAGTTTTCCATGTTGCACGTTGCTTTCTCAATAAAATGTTCTGTGACTGAGAAAGACAAGATCAAAACAACTTCTATTATATTTGCATGCATTTGTAATCAGGTTCCTTCATAAAAGATTATCATATATATATACATGTACATATAATTTACATAGCTGTGATCCTAGTGTGTGCACATATATACCTGAATGTATAAATTTCTGTCATGCATTGTCACTTAAAATCATTTCCATTTCTTCTGCCAACACAGGTGTATATCACTAATGCTGAGCACCAGGCCCAGTGTCTGATTTTGGCATTATTGGCTGACGGATTTGAGGTGACTTACTCAACTTCTCAAATCCTTAGCTACTCATCTTTGAAGTGATTATACTGTTTCTTCCTGATCTGATTTTTGGTAGGATAAAAAGGCATAATTTAAAATAAAGTGCTTCAACCCAAAGACTTATTGGAGTTTATGAAAATGTTGCTTACTTTAGGAGGGTCCAAGAAATGCACTAGACTGAGTGTGTGTGTGTGTGTGTGTGTGCACGTGTGCATCATTCATAGACCTCTTTATAAAAAGTCAGGATCAGATTAAGAAAGAGGAGTTTCCTTACCTACGAATCAAGGGTAATAGTTTCCTCAAAGCTTAAATAAGAAAATAGATAAGAAGCTCACAAGCTCACTTCATGGTGACTGGCACGTAAGTAACTGAATAGTCCTGTCTTTTTCAGTTTAAGATTTCTTGGCAAGGACACAGACTGGATTAGTTTCAGATCACTGTTCCTCCATTTAAGTAGCTACTCACCTCCACCCTCAACTAAACATGACAAGTTCCTTACCTTAAACAAATTCCTTCACTTAAATTGTGACCCATTAGTTAACTTGGGAAAATTACTTTCATCTTCTCAGACCTGGTTTCCTCATACAGAGTGCAGATGATTTCCACCAAGCTAGGTCATGGTTGTGTTTAAATATCAGCACATCCACTAAGTGCCTGGAACACAAGAAGCTAAACATTCCTTTCTTCCCTCCTCTTCCCAGATCAGCGGTACAGCACATTTGCATTCACACTGGAGAAGCTGAGCTTGCATTCGTGTGAGAGAATTTCTCACTAACATAGAGCACCACTCCAGCTTCTCATGGATCCTAGGGAAGGAGGCTACAAAAGCAAAGGCAAAATGAGCTTTCTAAGGTGGAGTCATGGACAGAACTATGCTTGTGGATTTAGAGTAAGTTCTTCCAAGATGCACGGAGCTCTGTTTTTACTTTTTATTCTCCACTCAGCACATAGAAGGCTGAATCATTTATTAATGTTAATGGAAAACAGATTAATGTCCTTTTCCTCACTCTGGAGTCGCCTGCTTCTCCAGGCAAGAAATGATTGAGCCAAGTTTGTGACCTCAGTGTGTGCTGGGAACTCTGAGGGAGTGCACCCCCCCGGGGGTCCTCCAGGGAGTGACAGTGCACTCTGGGTGTCATTAAATCCTCGACAAGAAGTGCACTACCATCCCCATAGTACTTCCTACACCCCCACATCACAACCCTCATGTAAGTTTCACAAACATGTGTCTGAGTCTTTAAAGGACAAAAGGGAGCCACAACTGTGCTTGTGAAATAAAGTTTAAAAGTCCCTTTTCCAGATGTAGATCCACAGAAATGTTGATAAGGCTCCGATAAAGATGCCCTCATGGTCACATGCCGAGGGATTGGAGGGAGGGAGTTAGGCAGAGTGACAGGCAGATTAGGCTGAGTCTCTGCATCTGTTGCTCTCTGATCTCCATTTCTAATTTCTCCTAATTAGGGAGAAGGTCAGGCTTTCCCAGCATAGGAGCTGGAATGTGCCTCTACATGAGAAGTTTAGCTTGCATATTTCTATGTCAGAAAAATTCTGGGTTGTGAGCAAGCTCATTGCTTAAGAAGATGCTTAAATCTCTTAGCTGTTTCTAGAACAGGGTTTTGGTTTTTTAAAAAAAGCCAGTGAAGTTGAGCTTCTGTCACTGCGGAAATCCTTACTCTGTACCTTCTCTGTGTTCAAGCTCTGTGTGAAGGAAGCTTCAAGGATTTCACACTCTCATGGACAGAATACTTGGCAGAATTCACTGAATGTGCGCCAAGTACTTTTCTTGCTTGTATGAGCTGTCATGCTTTGGGGTAGGAAGTTGAAAGTAAATGATATATTCTTGCCTAACATACCACCCCTAACTTTGGTAGCTTGAACTATTATTATTTGCTCCCTATACTGTGTATGAACAACTTTGGCTATGCTGAGTTGACTAGTCCTGCTGGTTTTGTGTGGGATCAGTGCTATGACTACAGTTATCTGGCAGCTTATCTTGGGCTGAGTGGTTGAAGGTGTCCTCAGGTACATGTCTGATCCTTGGTATTAAATGTTGGAGTTTCCTTACCTACAAGTCAAGGGTAATAGTTTCCTCAAAGCTTAAAAAAGAAAATAGATAAGAAGGTGCCTGGCACATAGGTAACTGAGTAGTCCTGTCAGAAGCTTGAACTAGCCTTTTTAAAATGGTGGCAGCATTCTAAAAAAAGCCATCCCAGGGCCAGAGATGTAGATCAGTGGGGCCACACCTACCTGGCAAGCACAAGGCCTTGAGTGCAATCTCAGGTACCAAGAAAAAGAAAGAAAGAAAGGAAAGAACAAGAAAGAAAGGAGAAAGAAAGGAAAGAAAGAAAAGAGAGAGAGAGAAAGCTATCCCAGTGTGCATGTAACTTTTAAGGCTCTACGTTCACCATTTTCTCACATTCCGTAGACCAAAGTAAATCATGTAGACAATCCCAGAGTCACATGGGAGCAAACTATGTGCAGGCTTTGCTATAGGAGACCTGATTTATTGGGAGCCATTACTATAATAGTCAACTGCAGGCCTTGACCTGAATAACAATTACCATTTCCTTTCTTTATCACCTATTATGGGGTTGGTATGGGGCTTGGTGCTTCACATATACCATTTTACTAACTCGCTGTATTAGTTTACCATAGATAAAATTATTACACGTTCTGAACATAGTAAATTGCCTGTGGTCACGGATGATAAATGGCCAGGATTTTAACATGGAACTGAGTCCTTTCATGAACCAATTTCCTTCTCTGCCTCACATGATTGGTAATCTTGATGGGCCACTTGATTGGTGGTGTATTAGTTTACCATAGATAAAATTATTACACGTTCTGAACATAGTAAATTGCCTGTGGTCACACGGATGATAAATGGCCAGGATTTTAACATGGAACTGAGTCCTCTCATGAACCAATTTCCTTCTCTGCCTCACATGATTGGTAATCTTGATGGGCCACTTGATTGTCATGACAAGAACTTAGGACATTAGAAAGCACGTATTAGTTTACCATAGATAAAATTATTACACGTTCTGAACATAGTAAATTGCCTGTGGTCACACGGATGATAAATGGCCAGGATTTTAACATGGAACTGAGTCCTCTCATGAACCAATTTCCTTCTCTGCCTCACATGATTGGTAATCTTGATGGGCCACTTGATTGTCATGACAAGAACTTAGGACATTAGAAAGCACACTTCTGAGTGTTTCTGGGTAGGTCATGGTGTGTGGCCATATCTGGTCCTTGGCCCCTTCCTCTCTGTTGCTCTTTACTGCTCTCTGCTTCCTGGTTTCCATGAGTTGAAGAACTTCTCTCTACCATGCCCCTCCATCATGATATGTTGGCCTTGGAGCCAGACTACCATGGACTGGAACCTCTGCAATCAGGAGCCAAAACAAACCTCACTTGCTTTAAATTGTGGATGTCACATATTTGTGTTTCAACAAGGAAAAGCTGACTAATTCACCTTGCCACCAGGAGTCAAATAGGTCTGGACTAGAAACCATTTGGGAAGCAAAAGATGAGGTGTAGAATTATGTTGGGCAGGTAATGTAGAGGCTCAGTGTGTGGGAAAGGCTGATGCACCATGAGGGCTAATACTTCAAGAATGTTTGGTGAGTTCTAGAGATTTTATGTGGGTCTTCCTACAAAACAGAAAGTATCTGGGCTTAGTTATGAAGTGACAAGTTCAAAATCTGGTAATGCTACTTCTAGTGTGTGATTATTTAAATTTTATGAGCCTTGCTAATGTCATCTCTAACACTGGGATCCTGTTGTTCCATACGTCTCTGGCCCTGGAATAGCTCTTTTGGAATGCTGCCACCATGTGAAAAAGGCTAGGTCATGGATTTCGAGGAACTACGATGGTCATATGATTTCCAACCCAGCCACCTTGAGCCTGGGGAGCTCCCGCAATGCCCAAATGTATCCTGCTGGCCAGTACAAGTCAAGATCTAGATCTGAATGCTATAATCTCGATCATTTGCGGTTCTTCAGATCTTGAGAATGAGGCCAGTATCAGAATGGAAAGCCTCCTCTCTCCTTTTGTGTTAATGATCACTAACTGCTGGTGTGCAGCGTGGGTTCACTTAGCCATCCAGCCATTGTCTTTGGAAAAATCTCCATTCTTTTCATTGATTGAATCACACAGTGAACTCTCAGACAGACAGAGATGTGTTGAAGCAGGCTTGCAGAGGCAAAGCGTGAGCATCTCTTCCCAACTCTGTGGCGTGCAGGCAGTCTAACATCCCTAGTGAGTGTACTCACATTGCAGGAAGGGCAAATCCTGCAGTCAGGGCTCCCCACCCCACCCCCAAATGCTTCATTTTAAAACATTTACTACATGACCATGGCACAGTTAATTTAAGTGTGACGTTCAGGAAAACAGCTCTCTGATGGAGCTGGGGGGAGAATTTATACCTTTGAAAAATGAGCACTTCTTTTGAATCAGTCCCAACAAAATGTCACACGTACAGAATGGCTAAGATTAAAGACACTAACAACAACAAAAGTGAGGAGGAAGAGCAATTAGAACTCTCATATATTAACGATAGAAGCACAAAGTAGTATAATTACCATGGAAATCTCTTTGGCGGCTCTTCCTAAGTTGGATTTTACATGTACCCTATGGTCTTTCAGTTCTATTCCTAGATATTTCCCTTACAGAAAATGAAACCCGAGTCCACACAAAGACTTATATGAGCATAGCTAGTGTAGTTTAAAACAGAAATAAAGTCCAGTTACTATGGCAAGATACGGATGAATAATTTAAAATTTTCCATAGGAGGAAACACTACTCATCAATACAAAGAAATGAGCCATGGATCTATGGAGCAATGTAGAAGATTTTCAGAAACATTGTGTTTCATGAAAGAAGCCAAACAAGCAACAACAACAGCAGCAACCAATGAGTACACAGTGGTGATTCCATTTATATGAACTTTAAGAGAGGCAAGCCCATGTACTATTTCAATTGATCAGAACTCAGGCTGTGCCTGGCTCTGGGGATGGGATTGGCTGGCTGTGAGCCTGAGAAAATCTTCTAGGAAACGTTTACATTTTGACAAGGATGGCAGTTACATGGGCATGTACATATTTCAAAGCTCAGTTGTAAACCTGCTATCCAAACATTTCATACTGTATAAATATTGCCTAGATTTAAAAAATAATAGGGGCCCATATTCTTGAATGCGGATGACTGGACTGAGGTCTTGCTTTTGTAGTCTTTGTAGTAGAGCAACCAAACAACTGGAACCAGTCAGTGTGGAGTTTACATTTTATCAGCTCGGTGATTTGGCATGAGTTCTAGCCTGTGTGCATTTTGGTTTTCTAATCGGAAATAATACAGAGAAGATATATGCACTTCTTATTTCAACCACTGTCTCAGGGAATTTCTCATTGCTGAGATGCAATGCCTGACACCCACAATTTTTTCAGTCTGTATTCTGCTGGTTCCCTGGCACACTGGCATGGCAGGGTGCATGGCAGAGGAAGAGTCCCTTCATGGTATGACAGCAGAAAGCAGAGAGATCAAGGGAGAAGGGAGGGAGGTACACCCTTCTAGGTCACAATCCCAGTGACCCACCTCCTGCAACCAGGCTTCCCCTCCCAAACTGCATTTAGCTGTAAACTCATCGGTGGACTAAACCACTTGTGAGTATCACACTCTCTGCGATCCAGTCACCTCTCAAAGCCCCACCTATGAGCACATGAGGTTTTGATGGGACATCTACATATAAAACATAACAACCATCAGTTCCACGGGCCGGTTACTGAGCACATAGATGTTGAGATACAGCAGGGAAACACAATCCTTTGCTTCTCTTTGGATCATCCTTCTCAAGCTTGTATCTTTTGGGGTCACATGACTGTAGGTGAGAAGACATTAGGTAGGCTTCTGGGATTTGGTACCAAAAGGCAGAACCTTTACCCTGGACCTGGAGAACAAGCTCTACTCCACCCTGTCTTAGCCATGTTAGGCAGTTGTGACGGCCCATTTGTGCCAGTTCAGAGTTTGCTTATTTATACAAAAGTATTTACAAGCTTCATATGTGGGCCAGACATTGAGCCAAGCACTAGAAATCAGTGAACAAATAGACAATAGTCCTGTCTCCATAGAGGAGACAGGACATTAGTGGAAAAATAAACAAATGATGTAATGGGATGTTAGAAAAAAATGTGTGCCATGATGAAAAGTAAATCAAGCTAAGGGGCCACCCCTTTAGAGAATATGGCCAGAAGAACCTCTTTGTATAGTTCTGAGCAGAGGCCTGAAGGAAAGGAGTGAGTCATGTGGATGCTTGAGTAAGAGACTTATAGGATGTAAGAAGAGCAAGTAGAAAGGTCTTGGGGGCAGTGGATTTACACAAGTAGCAAACAGCTGTGAGGCATGGCACCAGCCATCCTATAAATGCTCAGTAAGTATGTATAGAATAATTAGTAGAAGTTTGTCAGGGCGAAAGTAGTCTTACATTCTGTTCCATGCTATGATATAACATTTGTACATATCCACCAATGACACTAGCACTGAGAAATGAATAATTTTCAACTTTTAAAAATGAGTTATAAGAAAAGTCTCATGTTAAAGTGCTTTATTGACTAACTGGAATTGTTCCCTTTTATGGATTTTAGTTAGCCTTCTGAAATGTCTCATTGGCCCAAACATTATGTGAACTTGATTTTTTAATTATGATTTACTAAATATATTTGATTATTTTAAACATTATTAAAGATTATTATGCTCGAAGGTTAACATAAAAGTGTGTTTTCTAAAATGAATATATACATACATACACACACATATAAAATCAATGTATATACATATATTGTCTAACATCTAAGCAATTGAAGGAGGAAGGGCTCCAATTACTGTCTTAGTCTCCCTATGAGTAAAATATGAATGGACAATCAACTTTTGGAATCCTATATGAAGGACTTAATAAAGTTTGGTGAGCTCCTCAGTTTATAGCATTTTTCCAGTTTGTTGCCACGGTCTTGCGGTTTTGTTTGCTGCGGAAGTGGGATGTTGCCAGTTTCACCCCCCGCTAACATTTACCTTCCCAGCATCAGCAGTACTGGTGGTACTCCAAAGGTCTGTCAGACCCAGGCTGATGGCAATCCTAGTCTAGGCAATGCCCTTCCCAGCATTGCTGCTGGGTCCTGAAGATGTAGCTCAAAAATTCAAAGCCAGTTACTGATTTCTATTCTAATCAGTTTCAAGACTTAGGCTGTGTAATTTTATTTCATTATAAAATTGGATGTTACTCTGTGAAAGTGGAGTCAGTGTTCATGTGCTTAGCATATAAAAAATTCATAAACATTTCCCCTAAAGAAGTTATACCTTAAAGACTTCATCCAGCTTAAGAAGTGTAACATGAATTCTTTTCTATTTCAATGCCCACTGGAGGTCAAAATGGAATGCTGCCTGATCAGAGTATGGGAGGCGCTCTCCTTTTGCCGTGATTCCATCATTCTGTCCTCCTGTGTGTCCCGTTGGTATTCCTGTTAGTGGAATTCTCTCTACCCTAACTGCTAATGAAAAGCCAGGGACGTGACCTAGGGCAAGGTACCTAACCTTTCAGTGCTCCAGCTTTCTTATCTACAAAATGTTGATAACAAGCACCTCATCTATATAAGGCGCTTTCCACACTGCCAAGAACATAGCAAACATCTAATAAATGAATTAATATTGTATTATCCTTTGACAAGATTAGGTTAAACTATGAGTAACAGGATGTACAAAATAATTGTGTTTTAAAGAAAGCGAAGCTGTTTTGTTATGAATGCCAACCATCCAGGGCTCCTCAGGATGTACCAGGCTCAGTGGAGACAAAGGTTCTGACCTATTGCTGCCAGCATCAGTGTACCAGTTCTGCTCTAGAGTCCAATCCAGATCAAGCCCATATCAAGCACATGCCAGTGGCTAGATTTGCTCACATGCTGACACTTAGTTGCCAAGGAGACTGGAATATATAAACTATAATATATATTTCCGGGCAATCCTGTGCTCAGCTAACATCCAAGGGTCCAATTACTGCTGAAGAATAGGAGAACGAGCACCTTTCCTCTGTCACATTTTTCAGAGCATAAGCCACACTGTTTTTAGGAAATTGTCTTCCACTCCTGGGATTCTTCTTTCATTGGCTCGTTCAGTGCAGAACTTTCAGTGATGTGTGCGTGCTGGGGGTCCTGGACCTGACTTTTTGACTAGCAATGTTCAGTTGCTCGCACTTGTCCGAGCTGCCGTGTCCTGCATCAGAGCTATCACAGCTATCACCTATAGGGCTTCTTGCTTCTGCTTCTAACAGTCTTTCACATCCTGGCCAGAGCAAGCTTGTGAAAATGTCGATCAGGTCAAGTCGCTCCCCTTTTTGAAATGTTTCAGTGGTTTCTGTTATTACTCCAAAGAAAACCTGAAACTTTGCTGTGCCCTATAACTAAGAGGGGTGCGCAAAACATAAAGGAAATAACCAAATTTAGAAAGTAATACAGTAAAAGACACAATGCCACGAACTCCCTAAAAATACTCCTTCTTGTATTGAACACACTTATTCCATCATTCTTGCCACTTTGTCGTGCAGTTCTGGAAGTGAAGTGTCTTTATGAGGTGTGATCAAAATACCATGAATGCTGGTACTGAGTGCCATTCAACAGAGAGGCAGGGTTGTAAATACATGCGAGGTGTCTTCATCCTGTGAGGCTTCTGGCTCTTCTCTGAAGTCAAAACAACCATGAGAGGTAAAAATTTTGAATAGATTAAGGACTTTGAGGCAGCCATAATAGCATGAGTACACACTCATGAAGGAAGGCTTGTAGGACTGCTTTAGAAAGTGGCAAGCACTATGGGATAACTGTGTTTGAAATGAGGGTGAGCATTTTAGGGGGGGTTGATGGCAATATATCTTTTACTGCAATATAGTTTTAAAGTTTTAAATATTTATTGTATTTGTTTTTCACATCTGATATGTGACCCCTAGTTCCACTCTAATTGTGACTTTATGTATATGTCATTTTTCTTCACAATATGGTAGCCATTCCAGCCTCCTCCTCCTTGATGTCCCTAGCCTCCTAAAAGAGGGAGTCTTTCCTTATGTTCCTTGTATACAGAATAGAAATACAAATTCAGAGAGTCGGGGTCAGTTGTCTATGGTCAAGTGCAATGGAGTCACAATAAAACCCCGGAAGGAATTCTACACTTCCGTATTTTATAATGTAGCACTGATAAAATCAAGTTCCTGGACACCCCAGAGAAGAGGTTGTAGATTTAGGGCTGAAAGGGGAGACCCTTCCTATGGAGAGGTATCCACAAAGACTCATGGAAGGAGATGGAAGGAAGTATGTTTACCACTAAGGGAACAACATAAGCAAAATCCTTAGGACAGAGAAGCTCAGGGCAGAGGATAAAGAGCAAGTTTACCAGTGGGGCTTCAGTAAAGGAAGTATGGATGTGCAGTTCCAGTTTAGCCCTGGGCAGAGCAGGACTAGAATGTTGGATTAGAGGTTTTGAGTACTAGTTTATCCATGAGAATGGCTTGAAATGTACATGATCCAAACAGATGATGTAAAAAGTGGCTGTAAGGCTAGAGTGGAACTCCCAGAAAGGGGAGATTGGAGACAGGGGAGGGCAGAAGGAAGCACTTTGGGAAAGGGAAGGAAAGGAATGTTTGGGATGGGAAGGAAAGGAAGAGGTTTGGCAAAAGTAGGGGGTGGAGCAAGAGAAAGATTCTAGGAAGAGACAGGAAGTACAAAAGTATCCACAGTTGAGAGCAAAGAGGGAAAGCTAGCTGTGCCTGCTCACCGATGGCCGGAGAAAAGGGGCTGAGCAGTCACAAAGGATCTGGAGGCCTGGCCAGGGGGTCACTCCGTGGAGATCCAGATGCTGATAATTTGGGATTTTCCCCAGGAATCTTTATGATCTCGCTTGGTTTCTTTTTCTCCCCTCCGTCATTAAAGCATAGAATAGGTGCAAATTTTTGAGGTAAGAAAAACCAGATAATGTTGATACTCTAGTTGGAGCAAAATGTGAACATTGAACTGGAAGCAAACAGAATTTTCATGACCTCTCATATCCCAGTTTTATATACATAAAGATATAAATACTATACATATATGTATACATACGTCTGCGTGTGCATTTTCTATTTTCAAAAATAGGCCTCTTCAAACACTAATTGGTCACTAAATCTCATGAATTAAATTAAATTTCCAAGCCTATTGCCAAGTGTGTCAGAATTATCGACATTTCTTCACCATTACCTTCGTTCTCGTCCTGGTGTGATGTCTTCCTCCCTCTCTCCCTTCTTTCCCTCCTTCCTTCTATTTTTTCCAAATATGGTAGAAAAATCTCAGTGTGTTTAAGAGTAAGATATAAATGACATCTTTTTCGATGCATATTGGTACTGCTTTCATCTTTCAAAACTCCAAACTCCCTTTGAAAATCTCCCCCTGCATTCAGCCCTTGGGCTTGGCTGCACCCTACACTGTCCAAGGCCACCTCATTGCTGAGGGGAGGCAGGCTGTGCCTTCAGGGAGTGGTCCACAAGGCGCAGCTTCTGATCCCAGTTGTTTGTGGTGGTGGCGGGGTGTTCATTTTATGAATTTCTTTAACTTACATCTGGCAAGACGCAAATCTCTGAGTGATTTTCCTGTTCTCCTGGTTTGCACTGTCCTTAGACTCCAGGTTCTCTCTGGGAATCTTCCTCTGGATCCCTGTCTCTGAATCATGATTATGATTGAACTCTGCACCAATCAAACCTGGTTCAGTGTTTAATCAATCTTGAATTACCTGCCGAGCTGTTGCAGTTCAAATGTCAATCTTGATGCCTCACTAAGCTCTTTCTAATTGCGTTTAAACACACTGTACCTTTTTGGTTCTTTTAAAAAAATCTCTCTCTCTCTTTTTTTTTTGGTCCTGGCCCTTCCCAAAATGTTTAAACTTGTTGAAAAGAGCAGATTTTCTCAAGCATTTGCAGACAAATGAATAAGCTAATAAATCATAAAGGGGTTGGGAAGAGGATTTATTCTTTTCATGAAGCACATGAGAACTAAGGTTTAGCAGTTGTTGGAATGGCGTGGTGAAGAACTCTGCCTTACAAAACCTTCCGCTAGAGGAGTCTTGCTCACCAGAGTGAGGCAGAGGGAATTTCAATGCACCAGAGAGACAATGCCTTTTGCATAACAATCTAATCCTTCCATTAACTGGTGAATATTCATATTCTAGAGGTAGAAGTTTCCATATTTACAAATTTGTGGAAATAGGAAATGCAGATCAGCCCCTGGGAAATGTAATGCTGACTTCATTGCTTTACATGGCCAAGATCTCTGGGACCAAATTTCATTTTCTTCCTTCTGTTTTTGTTTACACTGAAGTAAGGCTGACCTGGGAAGTTGTAGATACTGAACTCTGGGGACTGGATGTATTCAAATAACTTGGTTTGTGATGAATGTGATTTAAAATCAGTCTGTCCAGTTATGCTCTGAATATTACTTTAGTCTCAGTGTTATAGCTATCTATATCTATTTCTCTGTTTTCTATCTACATATTTCTACATCTAATCTACAATGCATAGATTAGGTAGATACCATATTAAGTCTAAACCAATATTACTGCTATTAATGATTTACATATACTTAATGATTATATAGGGTTAGACTATACAGTGAGGACATGTGTGGTATCATATATACATACACATAGGAAATAACTTTCATAAGTGAGTAATAAATGAACTGTATTTGGGGTGCTTTAATTAATGTTAAGGCTTCCTAGAGTGAGTGAAAAGGAAATTGCTATTTATTAAAAATCATGGGAAAGAGTTTTTCTGTATATAGCATTTCATATATCATGTATTTCTCAAAATAGCCCCATAAAGTAGATATTGTGAAACAAAATCACTGGGATTCAAGTCCATTGCCCACAATTGCTGGGCTTTGCTGTCAAGAGGCCAATCAATTTCTTTAGCCTCTTCTAGTAACGAGTTTGACTGCAGGAAGTATTGCAACCCTGAGCTGAGAGAGAGAGAGAGAGAGAGAGATAGAGAGAGAGAGAGAGAGAAAGAGAGAGACAGAGAGAGAGAGACAGAGAGAGAGAGACACAGAGAGATGTGTGATCAATTGATCTGTCCCACAAATACTTATTAAGCACTCCTACCATGTGTTCAATGTTCTAAGTACTAGGAAAGTATCAGTCAATATAGAAAGCAGTGATCTAGGGGTGAACAAGACATTTAGTAACAAAGGTAGCTGCAGGTGTGGCAGAGGGCTCACTTCATTTACATGGGAAGAATCCTTGTCCTCTGTCTCACTATGTGAACAGAATTACCCCAAATCAAGTGCCGTTCTTGTCTTCTTTGGGGAGGAGCACATTTCTTCTTTATCCCTGCGGTCTTACAGGTGGTTTGGAGTATCATATGTGCACCCAGATAGATGCTCAAGTACCATACACGCTTTGGAGATTCAAAGTCCTGAGTAAGGTCATTGTCTTAAAGTGTTCCTCATGCTTTGGACTACTAATCTGGAAAACCCTAACTTCTGTCTTAAAGTTACCATTTTTGCTGTTATTTGCTCTTTTTAGTTTATCCCTTCACTTGGTGAATGGCCTCTAGATCTGTGACTGTATGAGCCACATTGAGAAGTCGTAGCTCAGAAAAATAATGGGAGCTGCTTATTCCATATCCTTAATAAGGCCCGTTATACTCTGAAACAGGTCTCTCCCCTCTCCTGCAGTGTCCTTGCCACATTATCTACCAGGTCCAAGACTCTCTACAGTCCCTCTCCAGGAAGGCTGCCCTCTCTGAACGTCCTGACACACCTCCCATCCTGCTGCATATCCAGTTCTAGTCTCACACATAGGCTCACGGAGCACTAATTCTGCACCAGGTGTCATTTAGATGCCGCTAGCACTTGGGACTCCACAGTGGGGTGCTCTCCATGTTTTCTCTCCCTCACACTTGGCTCTAAACGGACTGAGATGCCCACTGGCTCCTTCCCTTTCATATCCTAGCACCCAGGCTCCTTCAGGGCATGGTTGGCACCCAACAACCGCGTCTTGAGGGGAAAAAAAAAACCCTCTTTGCCTTCAGAGGGGTCAGTGCTTCCGAAATGGAAGGAGTGAATGATCTCTACTTTTCTGTGAGGAGTGAGAGAGGAAGGGTGATTCATAGTAAAAAATACGGACTCTAAGGTTCAGGGGAGGTTGAGATTACACAGGTTTAAGTTCAAATTCCGTTTTGCCTCTTGGACAGAGGCACTTATATACCTCAGATGTAAAAAGCAATGGTGATAATTACACTTTCCATATTATGTGGGTGAGGTAAGGCAACATTGAGACAGATTTGTCTCAGCACAGCCTACTAATAATATTCGGTATGCATGATTTATAGCTTATGTGGATTGTACAACGCATTTGGGCCTCACTTTCCCGTGCATTATCTCACGGACTCATCCTGACAGCCCATGATGTTCCTCAGCCATGGCAGGTGGGAGTGGGTGTGGTGGAGCAAAGTTACTCAAGGCTCTGAAGTCCAAAAGCAAGTGATGTTTGATTACTATTCTGCTGGGTGGAAAAGCACTGGGCTTGCACACACACACCTACACACACACGCGCGCACACACAATCATGCAGTACAATCAGTACAGTCTTGCTTCCAGTAACTCTTACCTAATATTTCATTTGTGTCTGAAGCCAAAAGACAGTGGCACATCCTCCCCAAATGTATGACCTAAAGCAGCGAATGGTACCTTTGCACTTTCCTCGTAATGTTGAATGTTATAATTCTGTTCCTAAACTTGCCTGCCCCGTGGAACGTGAGTGCTGTATCACTTTACAGTGCCACAGAGAAACTGGCACTGTGCTGCTGTGTTTAAAAATAGATGTAAATAGTTAACACTTCTTTGAAAAGAAATCAAATCCTCACTTATAGCCTTTATCAACCAGCTGGTTCTTGCAGGAATCTTCCTGGTCTGTGTGCAAACATTACTTTTAAGTGATCAGCTGGCATAATTAGGTAAGATTGTACACTAGAAGCACAATTCAGTCTCCTCTTCATCTCGGCTGGAGGAAGAAACAAACATCAGGGATGATGACAGGACAGGAAGTTTCATCTGGGAGGGTTTTTCAGCAGCTGCAATACCTTGCTAATCAGCGGTGCTTGCTATTTATTTATTTGTTTTTCTTTTTTGGTTCAAAGGTATGGCTTTGTGGAGCCTCAGCCAGAGAGGAAATTATGAAGCCTGGTGTGGTGTGTGTGGACATCATCACCACTTCTAAACTTTCTGTCTGGGTTGTTTCTTATTTAATACTCCTCCCTTTTTATTATTTATCTCAAACTCTCATTGTAGCCGTGATTTAAATCATGTTCAGGGGAACTGAATTTAAGAATGGACTGGGATGTGAGTCTGGCTGTGAGAGAGGATGTCAAGTTGGTGTGATATTGAGCAGGAGATTTAATACAGAAAGTAGGAGGAGACCCATACTGACACCAGTGTGGCCCATTGGGCTGCTTCCTAAATCTCTCTTGTCTCAGACCTGTAAACCGAGAGCTTGGGAATGGTCAGTCCCCACAAGCGTTGCCTGTCTGTGTGTAGCAGACCCTGTGGGAATTGAGTGGTAATCGGTGTGCTAAGAATCTTGGTAAGGGGTGCAGTACTGGATGGGTTAGCCATGCCAGGCTGAATTTTCCTGCACAGAATGGAACCGAGACCGTCACTGGATATCACTGACATTCTTAGCTGTGTGACCTTGAGGAATACAACAACGCTGATTTAACTGGGCTGTTATGAGGACCAAGGTACATGAAATATGTAGACTGCTGCCTGGCGTGTTAAGATGTGCTCAGGAAATTTTGGTTGCTGATACGTGAACACAAAATAGACAGAGCTAAGAGTACACAGAAGATGTGGGAAGACCAGATCTCCGAGAGAAAAGATTTAAGCTCAGACTGGAAAAATTTTCAGTTCATAGTCTTGAAGATGCCTCCTACTTAAACCTTCCAATAATGGAAAATGTATTGATGCATGCCAGTAGGTCATGTGACCTCTGCTTTAACCAGTGTTTCATTAACCTGACAATTGCAGGCCCTCTTCTCTCAGATAGAAGGTATCTACTGGGGCCAGGGATTTGACTCAGTGGTTCTGCTGCCTGCCTCACAAATACAAGGTCCCGAGTTCGATCCCTCACACCACACACACACAAAAGGTATCTGTTGTGAAAATAATTGCTAATATTCACGGGGCAATCCTTTGACAGAGATGGCAGTTTGGCACATCGTGGATGGGTGGTGTAGATTATCCCATTTAATCTTTTATTGTAGTCCTATTAACTGCTCTGATTTATAAATGAGACGCCAAAGTGATGCGTCACTAAGTAGCAGAGCTTAAATTAGAGTACAGGTGTCTCTGGGACCAACCCAGCTTGGCCAAAAGCTCTTTAGAAGTTTCTCAGGTGAAATAAGTGACAGAATGTTCCAGGGAGAAAGAACAGCAAGTCCCAAACCTAGAAACTAAGAAGAGTTACAGGATTCCTCCCTTTTAGCTCTACATTTCATTATTTAATGACAGAGGGCATGAGTTTTATTGTAGAAAAGGACACTCAGAGAACTTGGGTGATTTGCCAAGTGGTTTGGCCTTATAAATTCCTAATGGGGGGGTGGAAGCCAGGGCTTCCTGCTTGCTGAGTTGTACCCCTGAGCCTCACCCCAGCACCACTAAGTCTTTTTAAATTTTAGAATGATTTCCATTCTTAAGTGCCAAGGATAAAATCCAGATATTCCATGTAAAAGGTCAGTGGCTTTAAAAGCTGTGGTTTATTTTCAACCTTTTTGAAAAGCAGAAGAAAAACAGTACTCTTGATAAACATTGCTCTAAGTCAGTGCCTTCTTTCTTTCGCAAGAATTCCAATCTTTCTGTCCTCCGAATAAGTGGTAGTAATGGTAGAGTTAGAAAGAAAGTACCAAGGGGGTGAGTTATTTCGTAGGAAAATTATTTTGGAGTTCCAACTTCGCCGATTCCCTATTAACATGAAATAATTTTTATAGTTCTAAAGCACCTACTGATTAGTCAACGAATTTTAAAATTATCCTGTAATGATAAGTAAAAACAAGAAACACAGTGCAAATATTTAGAATGTGGCAAGACCACTGTTCATAGAAATGCGGCATTAAATTGGGCTCAAGGGAAAAAGAAATAAAATCACTTCTACAATCAGTCAAGCATTATCCTTCTTATCTTTGTCCCCAAATAACTTCCAACATCAGATTTAAAAATTATCAGACTACTTTGTGTACTGTGCAGGAAAATTTTAGCGTATTTCACTACAGTTCTTCCTTTTTCTTTCCTCAAAAGTTGGAGTAAAAGGTACTGCTGGGGTTAAAAGGACAAAGAACAAGCTCTCTAAATGCAGCAGATTCAGAGAGAAAGTGTCCAGTAGGACAGAGTCTGCAACAGGAGCCTTCCCATGGCTCCAGGGAAACATGCTGGGCACATTTCCTCTGCAGGGAGGCCCTTGCCCAGGATCCCTGCAGAAAAGCTCAGCCTGCAGGTTTGCGTGGGGCTCACTCCTTCCTGCCATTCAGGTCTCAGCTCAAATGTCACTTCCTCAGAGGTTCCCTTGACCTGCGTGACTCCAGTAGTCACTGGATGTTTTTTCCCCTGTGTAGCACTTATCA
The DNA here is from genome assembly GCF_012274545.1 of Fukomys damarensis. Taxonomy (NCBI): domain Eukaryota; kingdom Metazoa; phylum Chordata; class Mammalia; order Rodentia; family Bathyergidae; genus Fukomys; species Fukomys damarensis. The sequence continues at coordinate 10,996,571 of NW_022900947.1, read as the reverse complement.
GGACCTGCAAGGATCTCATTCCTTTGTTTGTTTCCTTGTTCCTCGGCTTCTTCCTGAGCTACACTGTAAACTACAGGCAACCTTGTCTTGTTCATTACTCTTTAGGGCAGTGCCCGCTACCTAGTAGGCAACCAGTAGATATCGTGGAATAAACAAATGATAAAAAGGTGCCTTTAAAATGTGAGTGCTCCCATTGATATATTATATAAAAACTACAATCAGAAAAGTTTGAAAATTTTTAAGATAATCTGAGTCATGTCATTTCTAAATTTTTAAATAATAGATATTTTTCCCAAAGTTTCATTTGAATTTTACTTCTCGTGTACTATTTACTTGAGTGCCAGTTTGTGAAACTTTGGGAAACTGATATATTTCAATGGAAAGTGCTTCTGCACTTAACATAAACATGTATCTTGCTTATTGGCTGAATGCACAGGGAAGAGTCTGCATATATATATTTTTTAAATTTGAGAGGAGAAAAATGAGTTGGTCCCAGTTCTGGCCAATAGAATCCAGAGGGTCAGAGAAACAAGGTCATCCCCAAGTCATGTCAAATCTCAGCATTTTAGAGCATGTGCCCGTTACCATCAGCACAGCTGCTGAATCATGCAATTTCAGTGAAAAAGGAAACTCGGGGTTCATTCACCACAGCTGGCGCCCAGATTAACACTTGTACCCCTAAATCACTTCTTTAATTTTGAAGATGTTACCCTCTGAGTTCATTTAGCATCAATATACTATTGCTCACAGTTGGGTTTTAAAATACTCATGAGGTTTAATTTCTAGACATCATTACATTTAATAAAAATTGAATTGTGCATGTTACATCCCAAATTGGAAGAATAGTTCTAATGCTTTTGATGTAGTAAAATTTCATTAAAAAATACTGCTTGAAATGAATACAAAATGCCTGAACTGAGCCTTGGGAAAATTTGTTGTGTAGAGATTTTTTTTTTCCTAAAGGCAAAAAGGTGAGGGTCAAAGGCTTTGTTTGATTAAAATTTGTTCTACAGTATCAAATGTTTTTGGAGGTTTGAATAACAATATGTGAGTTGACAAATATGTCAAATGTGTTGTAACAAATATCATTTTCTTCAGGTTCTCGTTCAAAACACTGTTTTATACAAAATTATGGTAGAAATCATTATTATTTCCAGAATCATATATTTCTTGATCTGGACAGAGCTATGAAATGTCACCTAGCCCAGTGACTTTCAAATTTCTCTTTTTTCTATCTCTGACTTACAGCAGAAGTACACTTTATGGCATGATCCAGTACATACATACACACACATAGAGGCAACCACAATTGACACAAAATGTTCACAGGAATTGCTCAGTCTCCCTGTATGAGTTGTACTCTGTTTTCTATTTTTAAAAATATCATTATGTCTTTATAAATTGATTTTAGGCATAGTTTGGAAAACAGGAATCTCGTCAAAACCATTCTCTCCACAAATGGAAGGCAAAGGTCCAGGGAGGGGCATCGTTTAGTTTATACGAAGTTCGAGCAACTCTGTCTTGACATTCACCATGCTGGTGAATATGTTCGGTCATCTTCGTGCCAATCAGTGGTCCCATAAAATCGTAAGAAGAAATTAGAGTTTAGTTAAAATGAAAAAAAAAATACACATCCTTCATCTTGGAAATAAGTCCAGGTTCCTCAGTGAGCAAGTTCTCTAACCTTCCTTAGCCTTGGTTCATCAAGGGGCTTGATCCCTCCTCGGAGTGAACCTCCTCACTATTGCACTGCGAAGAGGCCATTGAGACCACTTGGATAAAAAAAGGCTCAGCAGAATTCCTGGTCGTTGTTTTTCTATCTTATTTGCTAAATACTACTACTACTACTACTACTGCTACTATTACTACTACTACTAATGTTAATTTTAATAGAAAAGAACAAAAAATATGATCTTTGGGCTAATTAATCTCTATGCCTCAGTTTCCTCATCCATGAGATAGTGAGAATGATAGTAATCATTCCTAATTTGAATAGTACTTTGAGGATTTTTAAAAAATGAACATCAGTACAAGCATATATAAAGTTCTCAGAACAGGATCTTGCACACAGAAAGTGCTGTGTGTTACTATTCTGGAGTAAGGAAATACATTTTTGTGTGTTCACATAGATTACAGCTCAGAGGATGAGGTTTGTGAATAGGGCTTTGTTCTGTATCTTTAGGTCTCCTGAAATCTGATTTGCAAAATTCTTTAAAATTGGAATATCCCCATGGGACTTAAAGAATTATAAACAAGATCAGAGAGATATGACATTTACTGCTGTGACATTTAGTAAGCAGGTCCACTCTTCTTTAAGATTGTTATTAGTGACTACAGGCAAGAAGTTGAGTAGCACATTAATCATATTTGTGACATTAAATCATGTAGAAGACGGGACAATAGGAATTACATCTCTCTATCAGGAGAGAGCAAGAAGGTGAGCTGGGAAGGAAATGAAATAATAAGATTAAATGCAGTGAGTTCATGACTGAGTTGGATCTATCAATATAGCAATCTTCTCTAAAATTTTTTTAAAACATTTTAGGGTGACAAATATTTGTCAAGAGTGTGTTTCATGCTCAGAAATGGAAACTCTTAGGCAAGTAGGGCTTGTATCTCCCTAGAAGGAGCTCATAGTCTTGTAGGTGGGGTACATACACCAAAGCCAACAAAAACACAGGATACAGATGGGAGAACAGATGTAATTGCAAGGTGTGAAAGTCACTTAGGTGAGATAGTGAATGTTTCTACTTAGGATGATGCTATGTTCAACAAAAGATATGTGAATAATAAAGTTAAAAAATACAGATTTAAAAAAAGAAACTGAGATTCCACATATGAAAAGAAAGGAAATACAAGCCCACGTACATATATGTTTCCTTTCTCTTATTTTTTTTTCTCTTACATGTAGTATGCATTTGAAATCAGATTTTGGCTGTAGCTTTCTTGCTCTGAAGGACATAAATGAAAACAGTATGAGTTACCAACTGTTGTCACGGAGAACGAGATATAAAAATCAAGATATAGTTGAAGAAAAGTAATCCGTGACAAAAGGACTTTTCAACTCAGCAAAACATATCTATCTCTCTCTCTCTCTCTATATATATATATAATATACATACATATATATGTGTGTGTGTGTGTGTGTGTGTATGTGTGTATCTATAATATATAATACATGTATATATGTAGTATGTATTACTGACACCTGCTTATATGGTATTTGCATAATCTTTGGAAGTAACCCCATTTTAAACTAAATATATTAGAATTCACTAATTATCCACTTATTTCCATTCAGTGAAGATGATACGGTCATTTCTCTTCCAAGAATTTACAGTCCAGTTGGCATTGCCTATTAAGTAGTTATGTCAGTATATAATCACAACTTTGTCACCTTCTAATGAGCTCACCCTCATTATATTGTAAACTGCAATTTCTAGCATGGAAGCTGGTATACATAAGTCCTCAATATATCTGTTGATGGAATGAATGAGAAAAAGAAAGAGAGAGTCATGTTGCATCAGCTCAAAGCTCTTACATTGCAAAACACAGAATGTGACCTAATTAAGAAGTTGAATTATTGGAGGATGGCAGATATAGCTTGGAATATAGATAGGGAGGCTGAGGTACCAGGCTTTGGAGGTGGTATCCAGTAGAAAACATAAGATACTAGCAACAGCTGTGACTTCATGATCTTATTTGATTATAAGAAACCATTGTCTGAAACCATTTCTTTCTTCCAATTTGTTTCCTACTAGTTGATATGCAAAGTGATAAGACAAAGAATGTGATTCTGGGTTCTTCTGTAGACACCTGGCCACATTGAGCTGGGAAGAGAAAAGACATGAAAGAGTAGGCCAAGACTCCCTCTTCCATATGTGGCTTGGCTTACCAGCACTCCTGCATACACTGGGTGAGAAATAATTCTCGAGAAGGAAAATCAAAGTGCTATTGGGAAGAAGGTATCAGTATGAGTATGCAAATAATTAAAAATATCATAAAGCCCAAACAAATAAAAGCACACAGCTATCCATTGCAGGTGGTAAGAACTCCGAAGTAATAAAGTTGATTTTGAAGATGTCTTGGGCTTTAACTTGCTGGTGACCTTGGGTGTAGCATTTATCCTCTCTTGACCTTCACTCTTTCACTAAATTTAGTAACTTTGAGTTCTCTGTCTCACTACTTGGTTGGAAGGCTTACAGCAGATACCATATCCAGCAGTGTTTTGAAATTTATATTACAATATGCGTAGTAAGTACTCCTTGTAGATGTGTTTGGTGCGTTCTACATTTCCTTTGTGCAGATTCTTAGTGAGTGGGGTTGATATGCGAGTATTCTTTGCTTGAGTGATAAGCTCCAGAGGAAATGTGATCATGACTTTCTGTCTCATTTATTTATTTCTTTATTTAAATTGACTTATTTTTGGTAGCACTGAGTATTGAACCCCTGGCTTGCACACTGAACTACATACCCACTCTTTTTAACAGTTTTTAATTTTGAGACAGTATTCACTAAGTTGCCCAGACTGGTCTTGAACATGTAATCCTCTTGCCTCAGCCTCCCAGAGTACAGAGATTACAAACATGTGCCACTAGGTCGGGCTTATCATTTGCATTCTAATGGTAATAATAATTGTAAGATCATCTCACATTTACTGAGGGTTCCCATTGTATTAGGCTTTCAACTAAGCCTCTTTCTGTGTGCTACAATAGCCTTATGTAAATGCTCTGAATATTCTTGGACAGTGAAGAAACTGAGGCACATAGATGCATTGGAAGTGTTTGTCATCAACATTTTACTCTGCTCTATATCCACGAATGCTATTTGAATGTTAATTTTTGCTTCTTCATCACCTTGCAAGATTAATAAGGAAATATTGGTATGATATTTAGTGTTGTTTGAAAGAAAACTTTCTGGTGAATATAATCATTATTGTGCATTTTCATAATAATGAAATATACTATTTTTATAGTTCTATACTCTCTCTCTAATCCTTGCTCATGATCAACTGATTTTACAAAGCCAAAGACTTCAGAATAGTTATCGTTTCATATATTTCTCTCTATTAAATTTAACCATACATACTAACTCTAGGTGTATCAGTCAATCTGTCTGTCTGTCTATCTGTCTCTCTCTCTCTCTCTCTCTCTCTCCCCATATATATATCTTTCTATGCCTATCTTTCTATGTATCTGCCATTCACTGATTTCAGTCTCAAGCTTTGCTCTTGTTTTTCCCACATAGGTCAGAGCTGCAGGCCTGCAGAGACTAAATCCTGGCTCATGGAGAGTGAAAGTCCCGCAGTGGGCACACAATCTCATGTGATTTGGATTTGGGGGAACAGACCAAGCAAATCTACATGCCAAAACATTAGCTACTACGATCATAGAGCTAATATCTGTGCTTTTAAGAGCATACTAAGGAGCCTTTCCTGTATTAAGAGATAAAAGAAAGGAGAGAAGGAAAGAAAGTGATCTGAAAGAATTTTCCCTTGAAAACTTGTCACTCACCCAAATGGCTGGTGACAATTGAACAGTGGAGATATTAGGAAGATCGGATACGATGTCACTTCCGTAAGAAGCTACATCTCTGACAGTGGAATGTCAGTCATTGTCTCCAGACATCTGGCTCTATGCTTTGCTAATGTCAATGTGCTAAGTCTCAATTATCAGAAAGGGTGGTGAGAAGTTCGAAAAGATGGGACAGAGGGCTTCATCCAGGAGACAGAGTTTAAGACTATTTGTGATAATCCCAAAGCTCCCCACTAGCAAAATAAAGATGAAGGGATGGTTGGAAAGGATTACAGGCTTAAAAGAAAGTAATTGCTAAAAAATAATTGGAAAGATTTCTGTATACATATGAATGAGCTCTCTTAATTTTGTTCACTAAAACAATATGATATTCTTTGTGTCTACACAATCAGTGTTAAATGTTTAAGAGTGAACTGTAGGGATTTAGCTCAGTGGTGCCACTGCCTGCCTCACAAGTGCAAGGTCCCGAGTTCGATCCCCACTACCAAAACCAAACATAACAAAACAAAACAGAGTCAGATGTATATGGGCATATTTTTCTTTTTACCTTCTTACCTGAGATTTCTAATTGCATTTCACTGGATTTTTCCCTCAGTGGAGAACAGCATGCCTTTCAGCAGAGCTAGGCAGTAGGTGCTATGTGTGTCTGTATTGTCATAGGAACAAAATGGTTATTCTAGTAAACTCAGTTCATATATTTAAAGACAGCAACAAATATACATTTAGGAGTAGATAAACTGTAGTTAAATGTGATACAGTTCTACAGAAGTAACAGATTGAAGGATCACTGTAGAAAATCTGCTCTAGTAAATGCCCTTTCTTCAGATTTATTTCAAAGCCTCTTCCTTATAGAAACTAGAGGTATAAAAAGTTCAGCCGATAATAACAACAGTTGAATGCCTGATTAATAACAATACAGAATGATTAAGAGTTTCTTCCATCTGGTGATATGGTTCTCTGAAGAATGGGTAAACTGGTAGGTGATGACTGAGGGGTCACATAGCTGGGAAGGGATAGATGACAGAACTCATGAGCTTCCTAGACGTTCTGTGGACCCCATGAAAACCTTTTTTTCAGATTGCCTAAGGAAATGTATATCTCTCAAGGGAGAACATTAATAGCTTTTATCATTTTTTTCTTCTTTTGCTTTTTTGTTTGTTTTGTTTTCTTCATTTTTTATCAGTTCTGGGTCTCAAACCCCCAACCTTGTACCTGCTAGGCAAGCGCTCTACCCATGAACCACGACCCCAGCCCACTTTTTATCATCTTGTCAAATAAGATTCACAGTCATTCCCCTTATTTATTCTCTTTCTCTTCTTCCCAAGTGTAAGCAGCTCATGTACAGTTGATAAACTGAGATTTAACAATAGCCCAGTAGATAAACATAGATAAATAGAGTTCAGTGCAGATAATGAGGAACTGATTGATTGCCTAGTAATGCTGAGGGCTTGAAGTCGTCTAAATCCCCAGGGGTGGGAAGAATGGGAGAGGTTTCTTCTAGGAAGAGGCATTTGAGAAGGATTTTACTGAGAATATCTCTCCCCATGTATCATGGAAGTGGGTGCCTGCCTTGTGTACCACACCGCCCTCAACATTTGACACTAGGGAGGAATTAATTCAGTGAGTTCCCTTCCGCGTAGAGCTGATTACCTGTGAGGCTGGTGGTGAACAGGAGGCTGGGAACAGCAAGGAAAACCCCTTTGGAAGCGCTCCACTCAGCAGATGTCCAGCTGCTCATTTAGATCATGAACTGTTTGTCAATACTGACAATTAGTGGGCTAAAGATTGCATTGACCACATGACAAGAATCAATATGTTCAGTACTTGTTAGTTATTTACCGCCGAGTGTATTAAAGCTGGTAGATTTCTTATAAATCCTTCAAAGCCATCCTACTATGATCCCCGCCACAGCACTCATCAACATCAATAAATCCTTTTGACAAGGGTGATCTGTGAAAATCAATACAGTTTATCAGCCGCGCTGGGTAGTCCTGTTCTCTGACAGGCCAGCAGAGGTTTAAGATCATTCCCTTAAGCCCGGAACCAACAAGGTTTAGGTACTGGCCTTGTAGCCAGTGAGCCCCGAGGCGCTGACCCTGATCAAAGTATTTTGCTCAAAGACTCTGTAAATCCCAGAGGAGGGGAAGAGGATCCAGTCACAGAGGTGCAGTGTTGGCCACAGCCACCATTAGATGTGAAGTGGGGAGTTAAAAGTCTCGGTGGTCACTGTGCCGCACCTGCCCCATCTTCACCTCCTCTCTGTCTCCAGGAAATCAGGAGCTCACCTCACCACCAGGTACTCACCTTTCTTTCTGCACTCAGTACCTGTTAGACAAGTGTGCCCGGCACAGTACAGTGTGTATTTTCATTGTGTGAGCCCAATCAAACATTCCTGCCGGGCAGATACTCCAATTCATGGTCACCTATACAAGTCGTGTGTGTTAAGATAAGGGTTGTTGCTGTAACAAAACAAATCCTGTCAATATCTGTGACTTGGTCAGAGCAGCTGTTTCTGGACAACTTGCTGATTCAGGTACCAAACGCCTTCTCTCTGTATCTCTGCCATCCTGTAAAGTCCCAGTGATCTTAGACAAATTTCAGCCTGGGGAAATCATACTAAGAAAGAAGAGAAGAGAGGAGAGGGGAGAGGGCTGGGAAGGGAGGAGAGAGAAGGGGAGGGGAGGGGAGAAGGAAGGAAGCAGGCGTGCCGACTTTTAAAGCCCTCATCCTCCTCGGTGTGGTGGTGCGTGCCTGTGATCCCAGCACTCTAGGAGGCTAAAGAGTCACAAGTTTGCACCCAGCCTGGGCAACTTAGTGTGATCCTGTCTCAAAAGGGGGAGGTGGGATGGGATGGGGCTGAAGCTCCGGGTGAAAACCTTGGGTTCAATCCCCCATACCACAAACACACAGATCAGAAATGGCACGTAATTCTTAGGCCCCGATTCCATTGATAACAACTCAAAACAGGGTCTCACAATGCAAGGAGAACTTGTCAATGTCATGTCTTTAGGGGGCCACTACTTCCAAGGGCCAGTACCCCTCTATGTCAAGGGGAACACAGATGTCGTGCGGAGAACCAGAGCAGGAAGCGTAGAGGGACGCGCTGTGAGCTGCAGTGCTAAGTGCCTGGGATACAGAAAAAAAAACACAATGTTCTGATGCTACTTGACAAAGTCTGCCGGAAGTGGTGGAAACAGCCCAAATGCCTCAAACCTGCAGAGTGTGCAGGCTTTCTTTTTCCCACCCATCTTTCTGTAAACCCCCTAATGCTGATGGCTGTTGCTTCTCTGAGCTTCCATGGACCTCTGCTTTCGGTAAAAAGTTGTTCAATCAAAACTATGTCTTAAGTCCCCCCATTTGAAAATTCTGTTATCAGGAGCAGTTAATCAGACTTAAGGGAAATGGAAAGATAACAGAGCTCATAATCATCTCATGTTTTCTTTCTTAAAAGATGAAAAATAAAAACCCCAAAGGAGGCGACTGCACTAAACTTTCGGGCTCCAGGTTCCACTGGTCGTAAATCAAATCTGCCTATATCTCTGTTTGTCCCAGGGCTTTTTTATATCTTCCTTCTCTCTGACTCTTAGGAGAGTCTTTGCCAAACAGCCATGTCTGAGTCTTGTTGAAACTAATGGAAATATATCTATCACTTCCTTGGTGAGCTCTGTCTAAAGTCACATTTGAGATCCAAAGACAGAGGAGTTTCTGCTGATATTTTGCTGAAATTGTAGATTCCAGAGTTTTCCGGAAAGGCATACATGACAAAAGAGATGCCCGGCTAGAGGACTGTTGAGTTTTCTGTTTTCTTTCCTTTATCCTTTATTCTTTTTTCTCTCTTTTCCTTTCTCTACCTCCTTGCCCCACTCCCTTCCCACTGTTTCTCTCTGTCTTTCTGCTCTTCCCACTTCTGCCTCCTCCTTTCCCTCCCCTTTTTCTCTTCTTCCCCCTCCTACGGCACTTCCTCATTTGGCCTTCTCGATTCTGTACATAAAGTGTATATTCTTTCATTTTATACAGCATAGGAACTCCTTTGACGGATGGAATTAGGAGAAGAAAAGATGTTTTGGAAAAAGCCTACCTTCCCCCTTTTCCAGGTGAATTTAAATATTTTAATTCTGACAGAAAGATCTTCATTGGCAAGGGGCACACCCTTAGTGTTGTGCCCTATTTAGAAATCCTTAACAGTTTCCCTCATGCCAGGACAGACAGAAGAGTGCGCACAGCAAACCAAACCTGGGTGTGGGGAGGAAGAAGCATGTCTCTGTGCCCTGCCTTTTAGCTTTCCGTCTCCCCAAATCCGATACATAAGGGATGCGCAGTGGGGGGTGACTGGCTTCTCTCCAGTGAGATCAGAGTGGAAGACCGGGTGGGTTTTCTGCAGCGTAGCAAATGAAGTAGCTCATTAACTGTAAGCAGCCAATAATCTTCCCTGATTCCCCCATAGCTGCTATTCCTCAGGGAAATTTATGCAAGGCAAGGCTGGAATAGGACAGCCAGAAGAAAGGGGACATGCAAGATGAAGAAAGCGCTAGTTGTGAAGCACACTTCACATCTTTGCAGACACAGCCGTGTTTCTGACGTGCTGTCTTCCTTGCATTCCTCCCTGGCTGTTGCCTGCTTTTAGCATCCTGCATTATTCCTGGTTAGAAAGATGGCCTTGGTTATTATCCGTGATTAATTAAAGCTATATGGCTCCTCAAAGAGTCAGCTTGTGACTATAATGATAATAATAATTATAAGACCATAACTGTTTACATTTCCAAGGCATGATCACTTCGTTTTAACCTTGCAAAATCCACAAGGCAGGGATTTACAGCCCATTCTCTAGATGGGATAGTGAAATTATACACATACTTAGGCTTATATTCCAGAAGTGCTTATTTGAAACAGGGCCACAGCCACCTCTCAGAGGCACCTACCAGTGTAGTCCCATGACTGGACTGATCCAGATCCAAAGGTAGAACTTTCAGTCTACCTTACTACCAAGGTGACTTGAAATAAAAAAATTACTAAAAATTTAAATTAAAAAAATTTAAAAAATTTTAATCCACAGCACTGCAAAAGAAAAAAGTTTCCATTAACTAACATGTGTATAGCATTTTCCTAAGTACTTTTCATGCATCAAATCAATCTGCAAAGCAATGCTGAGAGATTAGCACCATTATAGATGGGGTCGGGGAGATGCCAAAGCTTGGCCTTAGAGGTGCAGCAGTGCAGGGAAGAGCTGTACATGCAGGCTGGCCAGTGAGGCCGCAGAGCCTGGATGCTTCAGCTCCATGCAACACTTGCCCCTAGGTTCCAAAGTCTGAGCAAGATTCTTGAAGGTCATGTGTGACCTTGAGGGTCCTAGGATCAGGGCCAAGATTCACCAGGCTTCTCTTCTAAAGCTAGAGAGCTGCTACAGAAATGGTTTTATATACTCATCCTCACTACCCACACAGGGTTGGGTCCAGGGTCCCTGTGGATACCAGAATCCAAGGGTGCCCATGCCCTTACAGCAGTGACATAGTATTTGTGACCTAAGTACATCTTGCTGTACACTTAAAATCATCCCTGGGTTACTTACTATACTTAATACAATATAAATGCTATGGGCATGATTGTTATACTGTATTGTTTGGGAATAGTAAGAACAAAAAGTTATGATCATGTGTTCCGGCATTCTTTTCAAGTGTTTTTGTCCTTCTGTTGGAGGAATCCATGGAAGAGAAACCTGGGTGTGTGGAGGGCTGAATGACTCTGGAACACAAATTGCCCGCAGAGCAGCTCCTCTGCAGCTGTCTGCCCACTTGACAGCAGGGCTCCTTCTCCATCCTGTGTCCCACTGTCACTGTTGGCACCCAGAATTCAGCCCATCTTGGTCGGCATTTATTTGTCCATTCTCCTGCTGAATACTGAGGGCCTGCCCTGAGCCAGGCTCTGATATAAAGAAGCCCTCATCATTATCCTGATGGCAACTGCAGTGTCAAGGGGAGGGATGGATGTGGAATCGGGCAGTTAGAAGGTACTCAGTAAGTCCTTCAATGGAGGCAGGAGCAATGCTCCTGTGAGGCGACAGGGAACTAACTGGGCTACAGAAGCAGGGAGGAGATAGGAGAATATTACTTGCTGCTCAGGAGCTGAAGTCAAACAGATTTTGGCTGAAGTCATGGCCGGGTTGATTGGTATCTGGGAGATGTGAGGAAAGTTACCATACTTCACTATGACTCAGTTTCCTGTCTTGGCCAAGGAAAGGTATAATGACACCTCCCTCACGGGAGAGGATTACAGGAGAACTCTTCCTCTGAAACTGACCACAGAATACGTGTTTGGTAAATGTAATGATAATGATAATAACCATCTTGAGAGCTTTGTGGAGGGTGTGAGACTCATGACTAATCACAGTTGTCAGGCAAAGAGAGAGAGGGTGCCCGAGAGAGGGTGACACAAAATTCCTACGCCAGACATGGGCACATGCAAAGCCCCAGGATTGTTTCTCCCTGGCACAGTTCTGAGAGCACTACCTGCCAGCACTACCTGCCTTTTCTCTCTGCCAGATTTTCCTTGGTCAGAGGGTCCAGCTCTTGTCGTGTGCACATGTGTTGTGACTTTAAAGAGATGAGAGGTGGTGATGCACAGCGGTGGGTAGAATTTATCTGGTTACCACTGATGACTTTGGGCCAGATCAACTCTTGCCGACACAGAGATGAGTAGGTTGGCCTGTCCAGCCCTTCAAGATGCTGGAATACAGTGTTGTGGACCTCACCGTGTCCCTCGGAATTTGCATGGTCCCCAATGTGAACAGTACTTGAAGAGGAAGGAGCCTTTGGGGAATAATTAGGATCTGATGTCATTTTGAGACCCCCTCGGCTCTTCACCGCATGAAGACAGAGAAACGGTAACAATCTAGAAACCAAAAAGAGGGCCCATACCAGAACAAGATCCTGCTGGTCCACTAATCTTGATCTTCCAGCCTCGAGAAATGGAAGAATGTAAGTTTCTGTTGTGTGAGTCTGGAGTATCTTGTTATAGCAGCCTGTACTGACATATATCAGAGAAAAGGGGAAAAAGAAACAGTGGTTAAACACTATACCTTAAGAAAAATCAATGCAGAAGATTCACAGGGAAGGACAGGAATGGCCAGGAGCTGAGTAGAGGCTGCGTCCTTCCCCTGAAACCTCTGGGTGCCGCAGTCCTCACTGATCCCCCTTGCCTCCCACTGGATTCAGCGCTCGCCTGGCAGCTGAGCCTGTGTGTTATCTGCAGGGCACATGTAGCCATTAGAGCTTTACATTTCTGCTTCAGGGTCATCCTTTCTGTGTTGGGAATAAACCTTCTTTGGAGATAAACCACTGCCTGGGTTACTTGAAGGAAACGCTGTGAGGAAGCTTTTGTGCATTCACTCAGCAAAGGTACATCAACAGTAAAGTGCAGAGAGCAGCTTCGGGAAGTGAATTCTACTTGTTCGCCATTTTGTATTCTGTGTGCCTGTGGGCAGGGTCCCTTCCAAATACCTGTTTATTTCTGTATTTTTGTTTCAGCTTCTCTCTTTTTCTCTCTGTGTTTATGTCTATGTGTTTATATATTAGATACATGAAATACCACTGCATTAAGTGTGTATCTTTATGTCTCCTCGATTTACACATTTGAATGGATCACTTAAAAAACAAAGTGCAGCCAGTAATCACATTCTGAGAGCGCTCGGTCACTTGACAAAATTAGCTCACAGCCTTTGTAAGTTTGTTGGATTCCTGCAGTACCCTCAGCAATTCTTAAAAATAAAAACTCGTAGTCTCTTTATTCTCAAAAGCTGGCTGAGTTGGAAGCTAAATTAGAATGACACTATAGATAGATAGATAGATAGATGTATGTATATATCTATATCTATATCTGTATCTGTATCTATATCTATATCTATATCTATCTATCTACATATATATACATATATATATACACACGCACACACACACACATATATATATATATATATATATATATATATATATATATATATATATATATATATATATATATATATATATATATATATATATATATCTCATGCCATACACTGTGCTAAAAGCAAGTGTACTATTAGCCCTTTTTGTGTTACTGTCATGAACTAACTGAGGCTGGTAACAAACATAAAGGTGTATTTTACTTCTAGTTTTGGGGTGATACAAGTCCAGACTACACAGTGCTGTCTTTGGAGAGGACACTTTACCGTGTCACCTTGTGGCAGGTGGCACCACGAGGATGGAGGCATATGTAGCGAGAAGGCACATGTGGGGACAGGAGGCCAGAGCAGGGTTGGGGCCCCAAAGGCCTACTTTAGTCTCTTCTGAGGGTGGTGCCTCCAGTGACCCAAGGGTCCCCCCACCAAGCTCCACCTCTCAGGGGTCCCCTTGTTTCTTTACATCTCCCCATGAAGGACCAAGGTGGCAACAGGCGAACCACATTCAAACCCTGTCCAGACCATGACAGTAAGCGTGGCTGAAACAGCTCCCCGGTGCGTGGCTCTGTGTTAAAGTAATTGTTCTCTTCATTTCACTCGCTGCATGCACAAATCTAAAATGAGTGTGATCATCTCCATTTCACAGATGAGGAGACCACGAGGCAGTGAAGTGAAGCAGTGAGATTAAGAAAAAAGGCACAGAACTGTAACCCAGAACACTTACTCCATTTTTATCCTGTTTCTCATGAGAAGTGATGGAGAATTCCTGGTTATTTGTGAAGATGAGATAGATCACATTTTTCTTCGTCATTCATTGTTTTTTTTTCTCTCTCATTGAGTTTATTGGTCCATTCTAGGTATACAGTGCAGTTATATTCATCACTGGGATCTTGTACCTTTGCATGGCAGGTCTTGGTTCTCATTTTTTCCCCTTACCCCTGCCCTCTCTTCACCCCTCTTCCCCATTTACAAACATTTTATTTCCATTTTTTCATTTTCTCAGATTTTTTTCTTTTCCCTTATTCCCTTTCCCCTACCCTTCCCACTTCCCCTACACCTTTAGCTCTTTTCTTCCTATTTCACATTGTCAGTTATCTCATTAGAATCTTATGTACAATATGTTAGCAACTAGGTGGGGTCATGTGCCTGACAAAAGTGTGCTACTTTGATTTCATTTTAAAATAAGAATAAACTGTACCCTGTGGTCAAATCCTCCTTTATAAATTGAACTCTGAACCATTGCCTTAAATGATGTAAATTTACTCTTATTATCTTTCTACTCCAAAGTACTCCTAAAAAGGTTTTATAAAATTACAGTATCTTAGAAAGTCACATTTTTCCTAAATTATTAAGAGCACCTATATTTTACTTCCTGATTCCTAAGAAATTGATAAATTCAGTAATTTGAACCAGTGACTTGACACAGGTATGGGGCTTTTGAACTGAAAAAGGTGGACAGAAAGTAATGAGTGACAAGGAAAGAACCACTTGTTGGTCTGGGGATTTCTGGATCAGAATATTTTCCCAATGCACAAATAACCCCTTATCCCTGGTATAGTCCAGTGGAAAGGGCCTCATTGTGGGCTATAACTGCTTCCCACTGTGTCCCCAGGATGCCAGTCCTGTAAAACCGTTCCTCTAAACAATAGGGTGCAAAATGTGTTTGTTTTGAGAGCCACTGGGAAAGGAGGTAAAGAAGACCTGGGCTATGACTGCCCCTCGATTGCCCAAAGACTCAGCTAAAGCCACGGGGAAGGGTCAGGAGCTACAGCAGCCCTTAGTGCCTCTTATACATGTGGCAGAGCTGCTGACCCAGTCCCATTTAGTTCCATGGGCAGCTGGCCACAAGCAGGTCTTTCTTCAAATCTGCCCAGCCCTTCTGAGCGCTGTGGCTTGGGACAGAACCTTGTGTTTGTAAGACAAATACTTCAGAGTATCATTGAGAGATAGATACGATGGAGAAACTTGCAGCTCATTTCCAAATAAATGCATGCTAATTAAGGAGGGTTTAGGCTCTGACCATTGATTTGAGTGTCAGTGCTGTGGTTGCTACCATTGTGCTGTAAGACCTTGGGAAGGCCATATCTTCAAAAGTCACTTTCCTCATTTTTGAAATCAAAGTGGAAATGGGTACTGTTGGGCAGGCCTGTGGGGGCGGGAGAGAATGCTAACAAAGCCCCTAGCAGTATGTGTAGAAGAGAGTACAGTACATGTTAGCTCTTTTTTTTTTTTTTTCTTCAGTATCCCTGTCATACCCAACTATGTCTCTTCAAACAGACCTAAAGTGTTTCTTGAAAGGGGAACGTGGGCCAGCAATGGGAACAGTTTTCCATCCAGAGGTGTCCTGTGGTACACATGCCCCATCTCCACAGATGGGCTTGGGCCACTTGTAGCCATGCCCCATTCTGAGATCCCCTCCCATGAGGGATCAAACCCACTTCCTGACTTCAGCTTGGCTTGGTGTCTTTTTTTCTCCTTGAGGTTTCTTTTGCTAGCAAGTTGTGCTCATTTATGGGAGGGCTAGGAAATAGTAGCTTTTCCACAACAAAAGAATGATGGGTGTGCTTTAGTGGCTGCTGCTCCTAAGGGGCTGCTGGGTCTTGTCAGCGAAGGACAGAGGGATGGAGCCTTCTTGGCACTTTGCTGAGCTCAGTTTCTCCATGGGGAGGACCCAGTGGCTTGTAGGCTCGTACCCATGTGGAGTTGGTGTGGATGGCAGTGGGAGGGGCAAGTGCAGTTAGTTAGGCACCATCTGTCTTGGCTTACATTCCAGTTCCCCCAAAGTGGGACTTTTGGAAGGTGATTGGGTCAGGGGCACCATACTCATCAGAGGGTTAACACACAGATGAATCCATAACTACTTGTGTTGTTAGGAGGCAGGGACCGGTGCTAGGAGACAGGTGCATTTGGAGGGTACATCTCCCTCCCTGGCTCTCCCCTGCTCTCATTTCCTGGCCACCATGACATGAGCTGCCATGTCCTTCCACCATGTCCTTCCTGCCTTGGAGCCAGCTGACCATAGCCTGGAACTGTGAACCAGAATAAACCTCTTCTCTAAGTGTGAGCATTGGGCATTTTCCCCCAGTCCCTACTGCTCCTGAGACTCAGAGGTCTCCAGTGAGTACCATCAGTGTTTGGGGATTCAGAGCATCGTGCAGGCCAGGGGATGCATTTCTGCTTTTTCTAGGTTTCTGTAAGATTTAATCATTCATATTGGAGAGGTTTGCATTTTTCCTTCTTTTCATAATTGTGCAGTTGGCCGACACATGCAAAACCTCAGTCAGATGCTGAGTAAGCACTGCAGAATCTCTGTCACTTGAAGTGACTGCAAATTGCAGCTTCCCAGGCCAAAGGCAAAGGAAGAAAAGTACAAAGAAAAATTTCCACATTTTAGGGGGAAGCCAGGCATTTCAGGGATGAATTCCATCCTTATAGGAAACTCCATGGAGAGAAAGGTCTATGAGGTATCAGCTTGTATGTGATGTTCAGAGAGCAACACTGAGGGTGTTTATGGTTGTCACTAAGGCAGCTTCCATACCAAGGCTTCCTGGGAGATTGCAATCTATGACTAGGAAGATGCTTCTAAAGTTTCAAAGTGGATCAAAACAATTTCTGATGCCTTGTTGTATGCTTTTAGTTTCTTCTCCTAGGTTCTCAGCACTTGGGTCCTATTGCGTCTTTCCATGATCCAAAGTCTTATCTTTCCCTAGTAGGCTTCTTCCAATAGTGAGCAGTGTACTATTTATGTGTACACTTGTCCGTATAAACACACAAGATGCTTAGTGTAATCTGCTGAGCCAGAACCTAGTATCATCAATCCCATTTTACAGCTAAGGAACCCAAGGCATAATTAAATAATATAATTTGCCTGAGAGTATGCGGCTTTTACATAGTGATGCTAATATGTGAGCAGCCAGGCCGGCTCACAGGACCTTATTAACCATGATGCTCAGAAAGCCTCTACAATGAGCATTAGCTACTGCTACTATAATTATTCTTAACCATCCTGGGGAGCAGTAATGCCCAAGAGAATGTACGAGCTATTCAATTCATTAGTCCTATGAATTCAGGAAGATTCACCATGTATCTCAGCATCTTAAAGTATTGGAGAAGTCAAATAGTCACAATACTTTTTTAAAAAAGTAGACCTTTTATATTACAACCTTTTCAAATTTCTAAAGTTATAAGAGAACATAGAGAATTCCATATAGCCTGTGTGTGTGCAGTGGTTAAGCTCTAGCACGAGTCATAACTAATGAACTTATATTAATACAGTATTATTAGCTGAAGCCCATATCTATGCAGATGACTTCAGTTTTTGGTGAATCTCCTAGGCGTATATCCAGGATACCACACTACACTGAGCCATTATATCACCCTAGGGTCTTCTTGGCTAGGACAGTTTCTCAGACTTTCTTGCTTTTGATAACTATGATCACTTTGAGAAATACTGGTCAGAGTTTTCTTCCATTTGGACATACAGTGGCTGCTGTTTTTATCTGGGTAATACAAACTTACGGGTTTGGGGCTGAAGGCCACAGACGTACGATGCCGTTTGCCTTACACCATCCTAAGTGTTCATATTATCGGGCTTACCTGGCTGAAGCAGTATTTGCTAGAATTTCTAGTTGCAAAATTTTTACTCCCGCCCTCTGTTTTTTGAGACAGAGTTTCACTATGTAATTCATGGTAGTTGAATTACAACATGTAATTCATGTCCTTGAATTCATGGTAGTTCTCCTGCCTCAGCCTCCCAAGTGCTGACATTACAGGCATGTTGCCACCATACCTAGCTTCTCTCTTTTTCATACCATCTTCTCTAGAGGAAGTCACTAAGCATAGTTCACTCTTGCTTAAAGAACAGGGATTTAGGCTTTCCCTCCTTGCAAGGGAAGTATCTGCATACAGTATTTATAATTCTTCTGCATGGAAGGTTTGTGCCTTGTACCCCATTCATTTAGTCAATGTTTATTCATACCAGTAAGAATCCATGGATATTTGTGTGGTATTTTGAGTTGTAATCTCATACTTCTATATTTTTCCTATTCAAATTGTTCCACTTATGGCTGTGGACTGCTGTTTCAGCTGATTTCGGTGTCTGTTCACACTCCTTTGTGTGCATGCACATACCTGTGTGCGCCTCTTTACTCATGAACACTACAAGACATTCCATGCTTGTCTTATGTATTCACTGCTTTAGTCCTACAATTAGTCATTTCTTCAAGGAGTCCTGGTCCCCCCCCCTTTTTTTTTTTTGAAAATTTGGGTACCGTGTAACTCCTTGCTACTGGAATCTTGTTGCTTCCAGGCCCTCAATGGTGAAACTTTGAATATATGCATGTGTGCTAATCCCTTTTAAGGTTTTTGATGAAATCTTTCCACCATTTCTTCTAGGGGCACTTCCGTTCCTCTAAATGCCCCACATATCACTAAGTGTTTCCCAGAATGTAACTGTTCTGTGGAATCCTGTGTACCACATGGTACTATAGCAATAGCATTTGTATATCTGGATTTCAAAAATAAAAGATGAAAAACTATAGTTATAGTAATTGCCATTTTTTACTATCTTTTATGTACTAACATGGTACTGGTCCCAGATGTTGTGGTGAAAGGAGCAATTCTCAGGTTCCTATGCTCATGTGATTCATAATCCGGTAGAAGATGACTAAAGGAATGATTAAAAACTGGCATGCCATGTGCTAGAGATAAAGCTGGAGGAAACTGGGGACACTAATGAAGGTTCCTACTGCTGAATGTCTCCCCAGCTTTTGGCCTTCCCAGTGACTCCCTCCTCCATCAGCCATCAGCCAAGATGAGCCAATCTCACCTACCCATCTCAAGGACCACTAGGAAGCTGTCTCTCTTCTTTTTTGGGCTTCTTGTTGACCTCAGAGTAAAGTCTGGCATAGGAAGAACAAAAGCGAAGCCAGCGGGACACCTAGGGACAGGTATAGCCTTATACTTGACTGGCAGCTGCACCCATAGTCCTCTTCTCTGTATCTCTCACCTTCACATTTTCTTGGAAAGGTCTAGATGTTTCTGGAATAATCTCTCTTCTCTTATGTGATGGGTTCCTACCCACTCTTTGGGTCTTGGGTAAAGGTACTTGTTCTAGATAGGAAAGTTTCTTTGTCTTCAAGCCCCACTCCCTCTGCAACACCTTGTCCTTAAGGACATACTTCCCACAGCTCCCTCTACTGGCCTAGAGAGGCACCTGTTTTGTTGGTCCTTTCGGACCTTGCTCACTAATTTCCAGGATCTGATCAGTGCCTGGCACAGGGCCATGGGTGTTTAATATTTTCCTGTTGTGTAAGTGAACACAGACTTGACCAGATGAATGAACTTGGATTGATCATTGTGGAAGGCTTAGAGGAGCAGGTAAAGCTTGAGTTAATCAAGAGAAGAGAAAACAAGGCTTCAGTAAGACTGTGGACTTTGCCAACAAATTAATCCACACAAAATTATCATCTCTATAAGCCAAACATGATCAAATTCCTATAAAGTGTAACTTAATATTATGATACATGCACACCCATGTTTATAGCAGCACAACTCATAGTAGCTAAATCTTGGGGGCAGCCTATATATATCACTTAACAGATGAATGGAAAACGAAAATGTGGCATTAATACAATATGCCCAGTGGAGTACTGCTCTGCCAAAAGGAAGGGCAAATTTGAGTCATTTGTAGAAAAATAGATGCACCTTAAGTCCATTATATTAATTGAAATAAATCAGATACATAAGCTTAAACATCATATGATTTTTTTGTGAGAAACCCAAGGTATAAATAAATTACAATATAAATATAAATAAAATGTAAAATAAAAGCTAGATAATAGAAAACAGGGAGGTAGGTCTTTGTTAAAAGGGAAAGGGTGCAAGAGATGGAGATTGTGAGGAGGAAGGGGAGGTGAAGAGGATGGAAAAGAATAAAAATGTGTTGTGTACATATATGAACCCTTCACGGTGAATGCCATCATTATGTACTGCAAGCATGTGCAGACGCAAATTATGAAAATGTATCGACTCATTACTGGGGCTTCCAGCACAATGGGGTGGTCATTCCCATTGTCACATTTGACCATTGCAGCCGGTGAAGCACGGAGAACTTCAGTGACAGAACCAGGGTCACGGAGCTGAGCAGCAAAGCCAGGGCTCAGTCCGAGATGCCTGCTTCGGAGCTCAGAACCTTTACTTTGTGTCTTGTAAAGTGACAAGCTAAGAGGAACGGCAGTCACTTTGAGATGATCAACCTCATATCGTCACACAGTATCTTTTAATTGCCTGTTTCCATAGCCAAGGGGTCATCTGGCCTCACCTTGTGCCAACCAAGGCGCCTTCAGGATGTACAGACTACAGCCTGGCATCTTGTGAGTTTAAGCCACAAAAATGGCTGCCTAACTTATATGTTTGTGTCTTTGCTGTGGGCTTTCAGGTTGTTCATCAGTGATTTCAGAAAGGCTGGCTTGTGGCTGACAGGATGTCTCTCCCAGAGGGAAGCAGATGGGCTTGGGCAGGGGATGCTTACTGAGACACAGTACGGCTTAATGGTCTGTGAGTGGTAAATACAAGACATTACTTTGAGGGCTGGGAACAGAGACTCAGGCTCCAGCAAGGGCTTTCATTGCTCCAAGCCCTGTGCAGCTTTTAGGACCTCAGCTAGTTTGGACAGCTGTCAGATGGGGAGGTGGCCTACTTATAATGTTAATTCTGGGCCACCTGGATTCCCAAGGCCACAGGGTGCATTTTACCACAGCATGGTTCAAACTGAGCTCCTTTACTACTACTTGGTTCCAAAAGCACGCAGGGCTTCTTACTGCCTGCCCTAACAGAGGGACCCAGACTGAAGTGAGGGTTTATAATAGGAGCGACTTTAGTGTCCTTTGTAATAATTTGTGATTTATTTACATGAAAGATTTAGGTCTCTTCAGCTATTTTTGTTTCTGTGAACAAAATACTCCCCTTTTTATATGAACAGCACCTTAAAAGATAAAAATTCCTTTAACTCAAGGAAAAATACACCATAGAGAAAGACCCAGGTGATTAGAAATAAGAAGCTCAAAATAACTATGAGAAAGCTGGTGGTGGTTGGCCAAGCCACACATGGAACTCCTCTCACCCAACCTATAAGTGTAATTAAGCTCCAAAGAACACTGGAGGAGCCCTGAGGATTTGATGTAAACCCACCACCCAAGCCGGAAAACTCAGAATTAGAGCTTGAGGACAGCAGGCTCCCCCTGCCCAGGGTAGAGGGTGCTTTGATCCTGCTTCCATCGCAGGGGGGCAGGTGCTGCCTGTAATTTCCTAAACCACAAGGTCTGGAGAAGGGCACATCAGCCTGAACAAAGGGCCAGCGGATGCTGCCCACTGCTTGCCCTTGGTCAGCTGGAGGAAGTCTGTAGACTCTAGCTATCGCCTTAGGAATGAAATTCCTGACTTGGAAAATAAAATGCTAGAGCTGTACAAAGAAAATCACCACATTCCACTTGTACCCGTGTAACTGGAGCTTCTGCCAAAGTGGGCCCACCTCTTCTGGCTGACTCTTCTTTGGGAGACAGTTCTGAGGAAGACCAGTGATGGTGGCACTTGTCACCATCCAGAGTGCGAGTAGGAACTCTCACACTGGAGCCTTCCCTCAGACCCTCCAGGGAAGGGTTTGTGACTCCTAGCTCCCTGCAGAGGCAGCAAGATGGAATCAGTTCAGGTCCCTAACTCTGTAACTGGCAACGTTCTTCCCAGGACTTCAGGGTGGGAACAGGTCTTTTTTCTTTTGAAACATTTATAGGTTATTTATCGTGTAATTGCAACAGTCACTGTGACAGTAGCAGGTTGCCTTAGAAAGACAAAATGAGTCCATATACATAAAAGAAGGTGGGGGCAGCATGGGACCCAAGGTTTATGAAGTGACCGACAGTGGGCCATGACACTTATATTGTGTCATATAATTTAATTTCACCTCCTAATTCTCACGAAAAATTGAGGAAATAGGTTTTCTGCGGATAAAGAGACAGCTCAGAGAAGTGAAGTAATTGGTTCAAGGTCACACAGTAGTTATGGGGCAGAGCTGGGATTTGAACCCTCAAACTCATGTTTATTGATTGCTACCACAATATGTAGAAAACACTATTGAAAGTGGCCTTGTAGAATGTGTTGCAACATTTTCTTCTCCCTCCTGTCCTTGATATAGGGGGGAGAGATGTGACTCCCAAACCTGCTAGATATATGTTCTCTAAAATGGAGGAATGAATTCTAGGAACAGTGGAGGTTAAGAGTAGGAAAAATTTATCAAGGGAAAGAAAGCTTCTGTCTAAGACAGACAGAAGGGGAACCGGAAAGTGTGTTGCCCACTCACCCCACTTTCCAAAGATGTTTTATACAGCAAAGCCATGTGGTGATGAGGGTACAAAGTGGGACAAAACTCTAAGACACAGTGGAAAATTACAGAGTGGGCATGAGGTGGGCAAAACCATGACCAACAGATAAGATTACAGGTATAGTCGCCCAGGTAATATTGATTAAATGGGGGTCAAGTGGGGGAGCAAGTCACATATCAGGCAAATAGAAGGATTTTCAGTAAGGGTGGGGATCAAAGATATTTCCTGGGAAGGCTGGGTTAAGACCTTGGCCCCTCACCCAGGTGATTAAAAACTATTTAAAATTTCAATCACTGCTATTTATCCCCAGGGAAAGCACAAGGGTATAGTAGTTTCTCCCCTTTTACAGTTCTGGCCACAGTGAATGTGTCTTTATTGTCCTCCATATTGGCTTCTTGCTGTGTTGGCCCTGTGTAATTGCCTATAAGATATCTAATTAACTTACCTATCTGCAGTATCCTGACAGTTTCCATAATTCCTGCCTCCAAATCAGTGAGCAAAAAGAGTGGTTTAGCTGAGGACAGGAGCAGGGGGAAAGGAAGGGGAAAGGCGCAGGGATAACTGGGAACCTGCCAGGCTTTCTCATTTCTCTGCCCAGTCTACAGACTCCTTGCTTTCCACGGAAAGGTGATGTGTCTTTCAGAAGGAGAAGTGAAGTTACTTAGACAGAGCAATGAGATAATTCGTTCTAAAGAAGGGGACTTACTAGATCAGGAGTCTTTATCAACTCCATGACACTTTTATATGAAGCAGAATGTGAGATAGATCCTTAAAGCTGATCTGATCCAACACATGTTTTTCCCACATTATAGAGAGATAGAATTTCAGAAGTAAGACTCAGGTCCTATCAGATTTGAAGAAGTTGGGGCAAATCAGTACCTATCTTATAGGGTCATCATGAGGATTTCATATTTATAAAGCACAAAACCTGGCATATAGTAGGAATATAAGTATGTATTGAATAACATTCAGTGAGTGACTGTGTTGTCTTTGCTGGAACAGTAGTTGCAAGGATCGCTTCTAGTCCTGCATACAGTAAATGCTTAATGACTTTAGTGTATTAAAAAATAACTTGGCAATTGTAATGATCTTGTAGTATGAAAAATTCTCAAATTTATTGTTTTGCATGAAGTGCATATATATTAGGATGTTGAGCTTATAGAAAATTGCAAAATCAGGATTAAGATATTGAGCCAGGCATGGTGATACACACCTGTAATCCTAGCACTCTGTGAG
The DNA here is from genome assembly GCF_012274545.1 of Fukomys damarensis. NCBI lineage: Eukaryota > Metazoa > Chordata > Mammalia > Rodentia > Bathyergidae > Fukomys > Fukomys damarensis. The sequence goes on along the minus strand of NW_022900947.1, from coordinate 10,972,491 downwards.
GCTGCGGTAGGTGTCAGGTAAAAAAGAGCCGAAAATCAAGACCAGACCAGAACCACTACAAGCCTTTATTGTAGGGACAATCTACCAGGCTGTCTCCTATCAAAGGGGAGAGAGCAATATGGCAGAACAGAGAGCTTCTTTATGTAGGACTGGGGTGGGGCTTATAGGAGCTGGGTGGAACACAGTTAAGTGAGGTAGTATTAAGGGATTGGCGGAGCCCGTGACATCACTAGGAGGGGCTTCTCTCTTGACGGGAAGAGGCATGATGGGAAGAAGAAAGCTATCCTTTAGTAGGTAAGAGAAACCATCTGTTTAGGTGAGAAGTGAGGCATTATGGGAAGGGGAGTAACGACCATCTTAATGCAAGGGAATCTAACAGTAAGATTGCAAATTTGAGCCTAGCCTGGACAACTTAGCAGTTTAGCGATAGCTAAACATTTAAACATTTAAAAAGTTAAAATTCAAATTACAAAAGGGTTAGGGATGTAGGTTAGAGAGAAGGCCCTGTGGGTTCAATCCCCAGTACTAAAAGAAAATAAAAGACTGAGCTTGTACAACTGTTCTCCGAAATTGGGAATTCATCTACACAAGGCTAAAAATTGAATAAGTTTAAGGAGAATTATTGCACATAAAAAATGTTTGGAACATCAGGTCTTAACTATGTAAATGTGTGCCATTGCACTCAGCTCTGAAAAAGCTCAATTTGTCCTGGGAAGTGAATGTATACAACAACTAGAATCTTGTTTTTGGAGAGTATAGGTAAACACTTTATAATACCTGAAGGGTCAATTCGTAATCTTCAATAAAGTGCTGATTTCTCAGTGTGAAGCTCCTAGCCCCCCTTATGACAACAAGCTGGAGAGAGGTGCTACATCAAATTACTTGATTAGCTATCTTTCAAAATTAAATTGGTTCTGATCTAGATGTTGTCAAAAAAATATCTAAGGCCTGGGGAAGATTACAGTGTTTATAAATCAAAAGCAGCTGCTTCCATTTGTAATGGCTTTTGTTAAAAACAAAAAGAAATCCTGATTTGACAGTCTGCCTTTTAAGTTTGAGTTCAGTACCAGTGTGAAAAACAGGAAAGATATTAAAACATAAAGAACAGGTTTTATCATGGAAATTCTCAAATGCTTTTCACTGTTGCAGTGGTGTGAAATGTTTGCTTGGGTTTCAGGAAGGACAGCTAACCCACAGTTGGTAATGACAGGTAGTTATGTAAATAGATTTTCAGAGTCAGGAAATTGGACTTACCTAGAAGGTAGCGGTGCCCAGAACAGAAAGGATGCTAAGAAAGGTCCTGGTGCACCTGAGTGTGCCTAGCTCTCATTTCCACACTGTATGGTGTCTGGGTTGTTTACTGATAGTTCTGCTCAGGATACCACAATTTAACAATTTATACAGATCACACTGCTTGGGTTCCAGGTGCTATTTTTTTGATGCCTGTTCATTCCTAGCAAAGAGGATGAAGCTGAACCTTGGGTCCCCTGGAAGAACAGTGGGAACCCCAGGACTCAGGTTTCCTACATTGTAACTCCATGGTTTCCAGACATCTGCTGTTTTCTGTCCCCGTTATCAAGGAGAGGATATCACAGCTTTATCCAACTGCTTTCCCTCCTGTGCAGGACTTCACCACTAAGTGGACCTGAGTTTGAATCCTGCCTTCAACCTTTGGCAGCTTCGCTGTACTGTTCCAACTAATCAGCCTTAACCAAATCTTACTTTGTAAAATGTGACAAGTAAAGGCTGGTTGTGGAGGGCTTCGAAGACTTCTTGTAAGGAGCCAGTGGCTAGTATATAGTGGGTATGCAATTATTATTATTGTTATTATTATTATTATTATTACTATTATTATTTGTGATACTGAGGATTGAACCCAGGGTCTTCACACTGTGCTCCATCCCCAACCCCTTTCTTGTGCTTTTTGCTTGTCTGTTTATTTGTTTTTGTGGTCTTGCTAAATTACTAATTTCCCCGGGCTGGGTTTGAACTTGAGATACCCCTGCCAGAGTGTTGAGATTACAAGCACCACCACATCTGGCTTCACTGTTGTAATTAATGCTAGCTCTTTGAAAAGAACATAAAGGGGTAGCATTGCCTCAAAGGTCACCTGCTGCGTGCCCTTGCACAAATAACTGCAACTCTGATCCTCAATTTCAACATCTGTAAAATGGGAATAATCATACCCGTCTCATTTGGGTTTTATGAAAATTAAATGAAACATTTGATGTGAATCTGGACGCACTTAGCATATGAATAGTGGCAGTTACATTATTTTGTGTGATTGCTGTTTAAGGGTACAACTACAAATAAAAATGAATGTGTGTCACTGCCTGTCGTGGGTCCGAGAACCTTGTGTGTCTGGTTCCCTAGTTTTTCCACTTCCTAGTCTGCTGTCTCCGGGACTCATTGAAGGCACCTAATGAATATTCAGGGAGTGAGTGAATGAGCGCATGCGCACGTGTTAATACAGGACTAGAAGTTTTAGGCAGTGACCCACTTGCCTGGCCTTTCGAATCCGCCCAGTGCCATCACCTGTGGTGCTGACGGGCTCTGCAAGTTCTCCTGTCCTGGAGAAGATTCTCTCCACCTCTTGGCATCTTCTCAGGCCACTTCCGCCCACGCCCCCTCCCCCTCCCCCACCAGTGTGTGTTCAGGGAATGCAAACTAATTTAACAGAAGCCAAACATCATTAAGAGAGTAAATCTGCTGCCACTGCTGCTGCTAGAACAGCAGAAAAAAAAAAATCATATAATGCATTCCAAAATGAAATCCGGCCTGGAGGCTCTGGGACCCCCGACAGTTACTGTAATCACTGTGCTGCTGTGGGCTGCCCTGTTCCCCACCAGCCGGAACAGGAAGGGGTGAACTGAACAGCAGCTCCGCTTTGCTGCTAGAAGTGCTGGAGGGCAGAGATAACACCCCTCCAGAAATTCACCTCTTTCTAGGCATTTACTTTTCATCACTGGACAGAAGGCGGTTCCAAATCCCAAGGTGTTTTTTTCTTCTGTTATTCATTGTTGATCATTTGTTCATCTCTGGATATTTCTCATTGCTCTGCTCCTGGGCCAAGGCACTGTGCTCAGCAGCTAGAATCCCAGCAGAAAGCTTGGCAGCTGCTTCTAGTAGCCTCCATTCGGGGTAATGTGCCTGAAGATTGACCAAGGATTCACGAAGCTTTTGGCTTCTCTTGGTTTCTGGTGACCACCTGGCTAGACCCTGCCCCATGAACCTCTCAGGGACAGGAACGCTCAGAGTGTGACAGATCAGCATAGCAAGTGCGTCCCTTGGCTTTGCTTTTTATGTTGTGCTGTCAAGTGGAGAGCCTGAGGACACAGCACCCTCTTCCCATCGCTCCCCCTGAGGTCTGTCCCCAGTAGTCCCTTGATGTATTGTGCAGGCAGAGAGCAAAGCACAGCTTGCTCCCTGTGCAATCCCAGGATCCAGTTAGAAAGGTGTGGAGCTCCTGGCTCCTCTTGCCATGGATGAAGAGCTCCTCAGGAAGCTCCTAGGATTTTCTCAAGGCTAAATGTGCAGGTTTTGAAGCCTCACTGCTACCCTATGCCCAACTTCACCAGTGAGCAGGAGACAGCCAGCGGGCACAGAGGAGGGTACCTGCAGTGGTCCTGTGCTTTACCAAGCCCTTTATGTAGAGAAGCATGGTGGGTCCTTACCTCCATCCCACAACATAGCCAGTGTCCTCAGAACTGACAGGAAGTGGCTTCCAGGCTTGCCTTTACAGTGGCAGCATCAGGAGACTTTGCCCCTCTTTTGCTGCTGTAGCTCCCTGTGCTTCAGTTAGAATAAATCTTGCCACACCCGCTTTTTACTTATTTATTGTTATGTACTCTGTCTCTGTAGGCCTCTGCTTTTTGAGGCAGGGTTGTGCCTTTATTGATCTCAGTATGTCCCCGGTTCTTAGCACAGCCCTGACATAGCAGAGCTGCTGAATATGTGCTTATTGAATAAAAGAGAGAACAGATGAGTAAATGTCCTTTAGCTCCTGGTATTTCTTCCTTCCTTAGCTGCCATTAAAAAGTCAAAGCAAAACATCAAACGAGGGGCACAGCTCAGTGGTAGAGCACTCAGCCCAGCGTGCATGAGGCCCTGGGTTCCATCCTCAGCACTGCAAAAATAGGATAAAACCAAACCGAAACAAAATCTTGTTTATCTCAAAGGGAACCTTTTCATTTCTGTTTTGTGACTTACATTATTTAAATATCAACAGCGAATTCCTTCCCTTCCTGGCCCCATATACTCAGTGGGGAAGGAAATCAGTCCTGCACTGTATGTAAAAGAACTGGGAGAAGCTGTTTGACAGGATGACAGGACTGTGTTCATACAGGGTTTGGGTGCAGAATGTATGGAACTCAGCTTGGAGAAAACATTGAAGGGACCCCTGGTAGCTGGATTCCTCCCCTTTCCTAGCACTGAATGTCTGTGTCAAGTATTTGCCTCCTGAAGCCTCTGTCTACGTGTTTGTCTGCTGGAAAGTTTGCTTATTTTGCTTGCCTACCAAGCCAAGGAGACAATTCCTATAAGATAGGACCATTTTGCTGTCTGAGGCCTCAGACATTCAGTGCCCAAGTGATTCACAGTCAGCAAATATGTAGTGGAGATCTCTAAGTGGTGGGAGAGTTCTGGGTACAGTAGCACAACAGATAAATAAAAACTTCTGCATCTGAGTTTGCATTCCATTTAGTGTGAGGTAGCAAACCAACAAATAAACACTTAGAGGAGCAGAGCAGATGCTTAAAACTTTGCAGTTGACAGTGATGCTGACTGTAGTACTTGTCAGTGCTGCTAATGAGTCTCCCTGGAAACTTGAGTGGCTGACGAGAGGATTAAGAACCTGGAAATAGCCTGTTGGGAGATGGGCTGACTTAGGAGTTACTGAGCCTGAGGATCAGGATGGTTGTATGATTCTGTCCGTTCCATTCTGGTTGGGAAGAAATTCAATTAAAAAAAAATATATCTATATATTTAAACTTCCTTCTTAAGCTGTTTAGTCCAAGCAGTGGATCTCCATTTAAGTGGTTGTTAATATCAGGAAATGGATATCTGATTACAGTTTTCTAAGGCGAGTCCCTTAGCAGCAAGTAGAATCTCATCGTATCTTTTGCATAATTTATTTTGGGAAAAGTCCCTTTAGTTTTGCTTTTAAGACTTGAGGGGGAAAATGAAGCTGGTTTGAGGGTCCTAACAGTTTTAACGTTTCTGGACAAGCAAAAATATCTAATATGTTCCGGGAACAGACCCTGAAATATGTGGCTTTCTTGGGCAATGATGGAGGAACTGAGACTCTTCGATAGGAAGCTTAGGTAATTGTATCAGGCAGCTTTCCTATTGCTGGGACAAATTACCTGATACCCACAATTTAAAGAAGGAGAGATTTAACTTGGCTCACAATCCAGGGATTCAGTTACATGGTTGGCTGGCTCCAAGGCTGAAAGATCATGGAGGAAGGACCTGGTGGAGCAAAGCTACTTATTTCATGGTAGCTGTGGTGCAGAGCAGAGTCAGAGAGAAGGGGTGAGAGGCTGGATATAGGCCTCAAGGTCCCACTTTCATGACCCACCCGGACACATCCAGAAGTGTGTTTTACTGCTCTTGGGCCGACTGTAAGCCGATCACGTGGACACAGTAAAACTTAACCGTTCCAGTAATGTCCTCAGCTGGTGGGGTGCAAGCTAGTGATCAAGTGTGAATCTGTAAGCCAGCTGCAGATATGAAGTCAACACTGCCCTCTTTGCTCACTACGCATTTCTGAGTGTCCACTTCCTAACTTCAATTAGAGCTTATTATCCCACTACAGATCATTGTTCTTCTGCTATCACTTGGTACAGTGCCTGCCTTTCATTGGCCCCCTCAGTGGACATTGCTTTCCTATTGCACTGTGCCCTGTTGGCAGAGAAGAATGGCAGCACGTCTCTGAGATGAGGATGTATGCGTTGCTCTGGTACCCGTCCATCTTGCCCAGGCTGTTTCTGAGCAAGACATGGCAAATCTGCCCAGGCAGATGACCTCTCTTCTGTTCTAGGCTGGCCCACCGTAAAACCTGGCCCAAAAATTGATGGAGAAAGGCAGGCACTGATTTGTGCTTGGTCTAGCCTTTTCTTTCTTTAAGTGCTGGGATAATTCAGTGCTCAGTGGGGTGTTCAGGCATCCTGTATGGCGCCAAGTTTATCATCTGCACAGATATTCTCATCAATCCACTTCTAGTTCAGCCAGCCATAGAATTTTTCTCCAGGCTTAAAAATTATTTTTTACAAGGTCGATGATACGTATATTATTATAGGTTGTATTATATATTGCACTGTTATATCATGAATATCTTTACATGTCACTATTAGCAGTTAAAAAATAACTCTTTTCCTTAATTATAAAGCAATACTCATTCAGTCATAAAAAAAAATAGGTCCTGAGGGGAAACGGAAGATTGAGGATAGCCAAGTAGTGGTGTGCGCCTAAGTGATGTCTTCTGTCGGTTTATTTTGGAGAGAATAAGAGCAGAATTGCATAGATATATGAGAGAGTGCAGGTGGAGTTATTATTAGAACTACAGAGGAAGGAGATGAGTGTACTGTGAGGTCCGGTTGGCACTGGACTGCAGAAAGCCCTGCGTGGCGTGCTGAGGAGTGTGGCCTTCATTCTCCACAGCATGGCATCCTGTAGTTCCACGCTTTCTGGTGCCCCATTAGAAATCACATCATCTCGTGCACAACCTCATAAGTTTTCAGGTCCTAAAACTGAGATAGATACAGGGAGGGGAACAAGTTAGGAAGCCATCTTTATTATAACTATATAATTATTACAGAAAATGTCACCAGCATAAACCTTTCATTAGCTTGAGTCTTGGGGTTGGTAACTCTGAGTTAGTTGTATATCTCTCAAAGTCTGTTTCTTCATCTGTAAAATGGGACAATAAAGTACTTGCCTCCTAATGCTACTGATGGGATCAAACTGGTCGAAGCATATAAAATAATCTGGCACAGGCTCTTGTCACCTGCAAACATTTTCAGTTGCCAGTGACTGTTACTGTTGTCATCATAATCAGTAGTGTTAGTAGTGTCATTTGAATCCGATATCACACGGTGAGTATAAAGAAGATCTCACATCATCCTGGCCCTGAACACTGGCTTGGTAAGACATCTACAAGGAAGACTCTGCCTGCTGGTAACCTAATTTAAAAGTTTAGATCACACACAATCCTTGAAGACTGAGACTTTAGAAGCGCAGTTTGTTTCTGTACCATTTATGATGAGTGTTGTGGACTCTCAGCAATAGGCTTATGCTGAAGAAGCACTTTGCTCCTGGCCTGGTCCCCTTGGTATCTCAGCACATTTATCCCATTGATTTCTTTTATTCTCAGGGAGAGAAAGGTAGGGTCCTGTCTGTGCCTGGTTTTCAAGTGTATCTAGGACGTTGGTTGGTATAGAGCTGCTGTTTCCATGCCTGCCTTTGAGCATACGTGAGCCTTCTGAACTTCCACTTGGCCATGTGTGTGGGTAACAGCACTCTTTCACCTGGAAAGATGGCTCAGCAGTCCAGCCTCAGTGCATGTGTCCATGAGCCGTGCATCAAAGAGTGTCTGCTCTACTGACTCTTGCTCATTTTCTGCCTGGGTTAGGGTGTAGAAGTGATGGATATGAGGTCAGGTGAGGGACAAATCCTAATAAGCTACACTCTTGGGCTGCATGACATTCACTTGATAGGCACTAATCCACTGGGAAGTTGGGTGCTACAGGAAGGTTGGGAGGATTTAAGTCACTGAAGTGTGTTTTCAGGTCTCTGTCCCACTTGTCTCTGAGGTAGCCACTAAGCGATGTAGGTCCCAGAGGGGCCAAACTCTGTTCCTCTCTACATGGGGGCTCCCATCTTGGCCTTTGACATATAGGGTAGGAATGGACTTGTGGGTTCAGTGGACAAGTAAGATATAGGGCCCTTTATGAAACTCAGGCCCAGAGGGACAGCATACAAATGTGTGCCTCTAGATAACTCATAGTTGAGTGACTTTGGGTTCTGAAACAGTTCTAAGAGTGTATGAACAGATTTGGTAGTACAGAGAGGCTAAAGAGACTTCCGGAGCCAGCCAGGATCAGATCTCAGACCTGAATATGCCTTAGTTGTTTTGGGCCTCCATTGCCTCATCTGTAAATGGAAGCATTAACACTTTCTCTGAGATTTATGGTGGGGCTTAAATATGAGGTGTGCAGTGTGCTGATACTATAAATCAGCTAGGCAGCCAAACAACCAATAACTAGTCAATGAATTACATTTTTTAATTTATGTGTTACTGATACGAAAAGGCATGTTCCATGAGATAAGTAGTTGTATTGTTAGTTCCATTTTACATAAAAGCAAACAAATGCAAAGGTCAAGCACCTTGTCAAAGTCATTCACCAGGTGTGTGACAGCACTTGGATTTGAACCTAGGAGTCCAATGCTGGAACCTGTTCCTTTAAGCACTGTGCTGTCCTATCTTCTACAAGTGCACCAATGCAGACTGTAATTGGTACATTTAAGGCATAGGGAGATATGGCTGGAGTGGCCTGAACAGAGGAGGGGATATAAGGAAGACAGAGATGTGACTGAGCAGATGGATGGTAGAGGGCCTTGTAGACTATTCTAAAGTCTTTGCTTTTCTGTACATTACTTGAGAAACTATTGGGGAACTTGAGCAGAACAGAGGCATGAGCTACATCCTCTGCATATTAGTTCTTGTTTCTCCATACAGCTGGCATTTCTTGAATGCCAACTATATGCATCATTATGTAGTTAAGTTACTAATGTATACTTTCTCACTTAATTGTTAAAGCAAATTTGAAGGTGGGAACCATTAACCCTAATTTACAGATGAGGAAACTGAAGCTTAAAAAGGTTCAGTTATTGGTTAAAGATCTCATAGCTTGTAGACAATGTAATCAAGTTTTAATTTTGACCTATTTGACCCCCAAACCAATGTTCTCTTCCTCGTCTATCTCCAAAGTGTCCTCTGCTGCTGTTTTGCTTTCCTCGTCCAAAGACCTGGTTCCAAATGGTCCACATATCATAGAAAGAGCGGATCCCCAGAACCGGGCTGTTGCTCCACCTTATCAACGTCCATCAATGTCAAGGAGAGGGATCTGATCATGCAGCACAGCCTCTTACTCTACCTCACCCAATCCCTCACACAGGTGGGAAAAGTGCAGCAGATGGCCACAAGGGTCAAGAAAATCAAGAATCTCCAAGATGATCAGCCAGAATTCTAGTTCTGACTCCATCTGAGTCTAATTGTGTGATCTGAGGCACCAGCACTTACCACAACTATGAGTGAAAATTTGTGTTTTCAGGTCTACTGCTCAGCCTTCAAAAGACAAGGTCAGTGTTGATTTCTTGGTGTATTATCATCACCAGGAGGCTACCTGGACATGTGAAAGAAGCCCAACGATTATTTGTCATATAAAAGATTTTAAGGCCTGGGATTTAGCTCAGTGGTTTCACCGCTTGCCTTGCAAATGCAAGGACCCGAATTCAATCCTTATTACCCCCTCAAAAAAAGATATTAATAGCTAGACATTTTGGAGTGTTTCTCTCTCCCTGGCACATAATATGTATTATAATTTTATCATCACAACTAGTTAAGAGTGGGTAGTGTCACCACCCCATTTTATCGTTCAAGAAGCCAAGAAACTGAGGTTATCAAAGCTTAAAAACATGCTCCTGTTCACACAGATAAATATATAGCAAAGTGAGCCCAACTTTCAGCCTTCTTGGATGTAAGATTAGAGTGGAAACAGCTCACGTCTGAGGGTCTATCCTAGTTCTAAAATTAGACCTGGGGAAACTTACTATCAGGCTAGTGAATGATCTTTCTTCCTGATCTCATTGTCTCCCTAGAACTCAGGATAACTAGTACAAATGCACGATTTTCACAATGGTCACTCCATTTCTTTTTTTCCTTTCAAAGAAACATGGTGGAACATGTTAGCACGGCCATCTCAAGGGGAATGAGCCAGAGGGGAGCATCCTAGCAAACGATGCCGTGGGGGCTGGAAATTTGAACTTGTGCCCCTGCTGCTGGCTGCACTGCTCAGGCCGCTGAGATGTGCCACGGCTACGCTCTTTGCTCTCCTTCCCTAAGTGCACTGCAGGATGCCCACCCCATCTTCTTGAAATCGCTGTCATTTAAAAATCTATCCTTTTTGAAGCAAATGTGTCATCAGAAGCCTTTTATGGGTTTCTGGGAAATAAAATTCACTTTCTAAGCAAGGTTGGCCTGGATTTGTGTGCAAGCCTTTTCTACCACCACAGGAGTGAGACTGGTGGCAAGTTAAGTACTTTTTAGGCTCAGCCCCACCTTCTACCTTGGATGCTGTGGAAAAGAACTCTGCCCTTTGGGAAAGAATTGAAACACTCAAGGATGATTAACTTGGAGAATAAGGTGAAGGAAGGAAACCTGAGCTGTGTAACTCGTATATTCAAGAGCCTTTTTCTTTTTTAAGAAGAGACTCTTTTTTAGGACCCTCAAGTCATCAACCAGCCTGACACTGGGTAGTCATGTAATGAGCTAATTCCCCATCCCTTTTCTTGCCTTCCTGTTGTCTCTGTTGACTGAAAACAGTGGCCAGGAATGTTTCCCAATAGGCATCAGTTGAGTACCTGTTCTAGGTGATGCATGAGGTTCCTGCTATGCTTGACAGTCCTACTGGTAGAAATTAAATTTGGAATTATGTTGACTTTTTCATTTTGTTTTCCAGAATGCGTGATCTTCTTCCTTTTTTTTTTTTTCTGTTTAGGTTTCATTTATTTAATTTATTTTTTTTTTTTTTTTTTTTTTTTTTTTTTTTTGGCACTGGGGATTGAACTTGGGACCTTGAGCTTGTGAGACAGGCAGCAGCACCATGTAGCTAAATTCCTAGCCCTTTAAATTAAATTCTTTTTTTAAAGCAAAATATTTATTGGTACATTTTAGATATACATAATGATCACATTCATCATAGGGAATTGTACTTGTACAAGATATGTCTTGCTTCTTTTGTTTTCCCATTCCCTTCCTTTCCTTTGAATTCTCTTCCTCTCCTTATTTACAAAAACTTTGTTTTCATTTTTTTCTTTCTATTCTTTTTTGTCCTTCTTTCTCCTCCATTGCATGTTCCTCTTCTCATTTGAATACTTTCTTCCCATTTTGCAATATGTATTATTCATTTTAGTCTTTATTGCCACTTTTGGTTTTTCACATCAGAGAAACAATGTGGTATTTAGACACGTGAGTCTGATTTATCTCACTTAAGAGTATATTCTCAAGGTGCAACCATTCAGCTAGAAATGTGTCAAACTTATCCTTCATGGCAGAGACTACTCCATTGTCTAAAAAAACTCACATCTTCTTTATCCAGCCACCAATTGATGGTGGTTGTTTTGGGTTGTTTCCAAGATGCAGCTATTAAAAATTGTACTGCAGTAAACATGAATGTGTGTATATCACTGTGGTAGGATGGTTTTAATTCTTTCAGGAAGATACAAAGAAGGGGAATAGCTGTGTCTAATGGAACCTCTGAATATAGTTTTTGAGGAATCTCCACACCGATTTCCACAGTGGTTGTACCAGTCTATACTTTCACCAACAGGGGGGAAGGGTTCCTTTTTCTCCATGACCCCTCCAGCATTTGCTATTGGTTGATTTCTTGGTAACACCCATTCTTTCTGGAGTGACATGGAATCTCCACATCATTTTAATTTGCATCTCTCAGATGACCATTGAATTTGAACTTTTTAAAATATATTTATTTCTTGTTTCTACTTCTTCATCTAAGAATTATCTATTCATTTCAGATGCCCATTTTTGGATTGGGTCTTTAAATTTGGGGGGTCCAATTTTTTTCAGTTCTTTATATTCTAGATAGTAGTCCTTTGTCTGAGGAACAGCTGGTAAAAATATTTTTCCACTCTCTAGATTGCCTCTTCACTCTATTGGTGGTTTCTTTTGCTGTGCAAAAGCTTTTAAGTAAGACAAGATCCCAGGTGTTCATTCTTTGTGATATTTCCTGTGTGATCAGGGTTTTATTCATAAAGTCTTTGCCTATATAAATGTCTTCAGGAGTTCTACCTAGTCTACCTTTCAGCATATTTAGTGTTACTTTTTTAATATTTAGATCTTTGATCTATTTTAATTTTGGTTTAGTGCATAGTGAAAGATACGGGTCTAGTTTTAATCTTCAGCATCTGGGAAGCCAGTTTTTCCAACACCATTTATTAAAGAGGCTGTCTTTCTTCCAGTGAAGTTTTTGTCTCCTTTGTCAAAGATAAGATGGCTGAGAATATTTGGAATTGTTTCTGTTATCTTCTAATCTGTTTCATTGATCCTCGGGTCTGTTTCCCCCCCAATACCATGCTGTTTTTATCACAGTAGCTTTGCAGTATAATTTTAAGTCAGGGACTGTGATGACTCCTGCCTTGCCTTTGTTGCTCAGAATTGCTTTTGCTATTCTAGATCTCTTCTGATTTCAAATGAATTTCAGGATTGTTCTCTCTAGATTTGTGAGATATGCTGTTGACATTTGATCAAGATTGAACTACGTCTGTATAAAAACTTTGAAATTATGGCCATTTTCACTATATTGGTTCTTTTATTTTTTGTTTTGTTTTATTTTGTTTTTGCTTTTTTGAGACAGGGTCTCACTACATAGTTGAGACTGACTTGAAACTATGTAGCCCAGGCTGGTCTCGAACTCACAGTGATCCTCCTGCCTCAGCCTCCCAAGTGCTGGGATTACAGGTGTGCGCCACCACACCTGGCTATATTGGTTTTTTCTACCCAAGAACAATGGATCTTTGCATTTTCTGATATCTTCTTCCATCTCCTTTTTTAGAGTACTGTAGTTTTCCAAGTAAGGGTTTTTTACTTTCTTTGTTAGATTGATTCCTAGGTATTTCATTAGTTTGGATACCATTGTGAAAGGTGTTGTTTCTCTTATTTCTGTATCAGTGAGTTTGTTATTTGTGTGTAAGAATGCTATTGATTTTTTTGAGTCCTGATTATGTATTGAGTTATGCTATAAATTTGGTTATTAAATCTAGAAGTCATTTCGTGGAATTCTTGGGTCTTCTATGTACAGTATCATGTCATCCATAAATAATTTTTCTCCTTTTTTTAAAAAATAAAATTGTTAAAATGATGAAAATATGATAGCTTCTCCATTTGCTCTAAAAGGGTTTATTTTCTCAATTATTTTTTCAGTGTATTACTCTGTCCTAGAAACTGGGCTTAGACCTTAGTCAGTACCTTCTTGCAGCTCAGAGTTTCAAACTGGAGACAAAAAAAAAAGAAAATCCACACATGAGCAGAGCCATTCTTCCTAGAAATGAGCAGTGTGAAGAGAATGGACTGAAATTAAACAAAAGAATGATGACTTCTTTTATTTAAACATGGCTCAACAAAGCCACCTGGAGAGTTAACACTGAAGAATGAGAAGATACAAATTGTGGGAAAACACTATTTGTATATAAATGCAAACAAGTGTACTTCTCTCCAAACCCTAGTCTACTGTGTTTTCTCTTTCTCACAACTCCATCAGTTCTATGTTGAGTATTTGATTTTTCTTGGTGCAATTCACAAAACATATTTTGACATGTTCCATGTGTCTTGATTGTTCTAAGTACTTTATTACTATTTTTACGTTAGTACAAACATGAGCACTTTATGAAAGAAATTGATATCCATGAGGCAGTGACCGGTTGGAAGATTAAACATCTGCAATGAAGTGTCACACAAAGATTAGTGCTTGCAGTTGGTTGTGGTGGCACAGCACTCTGCAAGGCTGAGGAAGGCGGATTGCATATTTAAGCCAACCCCAGGCAATTTAGTGACTTAAGTGAGACCCTGGCTCAAAATTAAAAAAAAAAAAAGGATTGGGGATGGATGTAGCTCAGTGTGAAGGCCCTAGGTTCTATTATCAGATCACACACACACACACACACACACACACACACACTAAATAAACAAAAATAAATGTTGGCTTTGGCCTGTGGGCTGTAGCCACCTATGTCTGTCATCTCTCTAATGAACCCCAATCTGTGAATCTTTTGACATCTCCAGCGCTCAGGATTACATGAAGAAAGCAAGGACTCTCTCTGCATTAGGGAGACCAGTGAACATTGTGATTCTGCCCCTCTTTGCTGTAGGGACTTTGACTAGAGCTAAGACTGTGGCCCAATTCTGACTTGGAAAGAAGCCGAGGAAACAGCAATCGGAGTTGAGTGTTGATGGATTAGGAGCAAGGACGGAGAGTGAGCAGCAAGGGAACCATGGGTAGGAGTTTTAAAAGCCACGGAGAAGTAAGAGGAACAGAAATTTGTAGCCATTTCTTTAGTTACCTTGAATGAGCCTCCACAGAGTATCTCCAAGCAGGACTCCACAGGGCTGTGCCTTGGCTGGGCACAGAACCGAATGTTGAGCTAGAAAATAAAGCCAGAATGGATGAATATTAGCTCCCAGTGGAGGGGTCTGCAAGAGCAAAGGCAGAACAGGGAGTCAGGTGGAGAGCCATTCTGTGACCTACTTTGCTCTTCTTCCCCCGTGGACTGAAAAGGCCAGGAGGAAGAGTATGTGGGCCTCTCTGCACACTGAGGCTCACCCATGTATGTGCTCAGTGGAGAGGAAAATCCTGTCATATTCCATCCATCAGAAACTGGTGCTCATGGAAGTGAATATCTTTTCCAGAACCAAAGACTAAGCTGTAGTTAACAGTACAAGGTTGTGTAGTGTAGCCTTTCCACAATTTCTGTCCCTGGGAATTGCAGAATATGTCCTTATTTGGAAATAGCGTCTTTGCAGATGTAATTTGTTATGGTCAAATCATACCGGGTAAGAGTGGGACCTCAGCCAGTGACCAGTGTCTTTAGAAGAAGAGAAAGCGGAGTAGGGATGTAGCTCAAGTGTAGAACACTTGTTGAGTATGTGCAAGGTCCTGAGTTCCATCCCTAGTACTGACAAAAAAAAGATGAACGGAATTCCTACATCCAGAGACAGACACACTAAGCAAAGAAAGAGGCTGAGAGCCAAGTGATGTGTCTTCAAGGAATCTGGAAATTGCAGCAGCCCCACCAGAAGCAGGACAGAAGGGCATGGAACAGATTCATTCTCAAAGGTCTCTGAAGGAACTGACCTTGTTGGTAATTCATGTCAGAATTCTAACTTCAGAAATGCAAGAGAATACTTATTCCTACTATGTAACAGTGTGGATCTTTGAAATTCCACAGCGTGGTTCAGACTTCAGGGCAGGTACCATTAATTCCAAATACCCCGTGCCAGTGATGCCTTCAAATCCTGGTGTGGTCTTAGCCTGAGTTCATCCTGCTGGCCTTCTACTTCACGCAAGCGCTCTCTCTCTCTCTCTCCCGCTCTCTCTCTCTCTCTCTCTCTCTCTCTCTCTCTCTGGCTTCTCTCTGAATTCTTTTGTAGGCAGAGATCAGGTTTAATTCAGCACTGGATCCTCAACCCCTGGAACATAGTTGGCATTCAGCACACATTGAAAGAAAGAAGAAATAAAATAAATACTTTTGGGTTAAAGCAGTCTTTAGTCTAAAGTCTCAGAAACACTAAACAACCTGCCATTTTATTTTCTCCTTCTACAGATATTATTAAGCACCTCTTCTATGCCAGGATCTATATGAGGGGTTGAAAACACAGTAATGAGCAGAAGAAAGAACAAACTTTCTGTTTTCTTGATATTTATTGTCTAGGCAGGAGGTTGAGGAAGGGAGTGGGTTAAACCAGCAAACAAATACAGGGATATATTAAATCACATAGACACCTTTGAACATAGATAAGTGCCCAGAAAAAAATAGATCATAATAATAGGCAAAGTAACTGTGTTCCCCCGTGAGATGGTGCTAGGAAAGGCTTACATCCGTAACAAGACATTTGAGCTAAGACCTAGGAAGGACACATGTCTTCAAAGATTTGCAGGACAAGCCCTGCAGGCAGGGCGACAGTCAGCACCAAGTCCCCAAAGCAGAAGTTAATATGGGGTGTCTGGAAAACAGAAGAAAGCCACAAGCAAGGCACAAGGGGCAGAGGGCTACAGAATGATGTCAGCGCGACAAATTGGTTCTGTTCTTCATTGTCTGAAGCCGGAAGAGTTCCAAGTCCTCAGAGAGTGACTTACATGTTTCTGCTGTTAGGAGTGTTGCTTAAATTAAAATTACATTAGATGCGTATATCTGGCACAGGGAGCCCCATAGCTGACCATATTGCCCGAGAAACAGAGCTGTGTTCTTACCAAGGCCGAAGGGAGCAAAGCCCAACCTGGCATTCTCTTCTCATTAAGTCACAGAGAGTTTCAGTGGCTGCCCAGGAAGGCTGTCCTCACTTATAGTGGTGTGTTTGTTTAAAGCCTTATTTTCTTTGCATTCTAGGAAAAGGGCAAGGCAGAGCTGATTTTGGAAGTCATGTCTGGGCTGATGCTAGCCACGTGTCACTGGTGCAAGCTTGTTCAGCCATTCTGTATCCTGCAATTTGGTGGCAGGATATGAGAAATGGCTTCTTGTTACAAAGTGGTCTTGCTCGTCCTTGGTCTTTGCATTTTCTTGAAACCATAGATGTCTTTAATTGCTTCCATGTGGCCAAAATTCTCCATGATCAAAATTCTATAGAAAATAGAGTTTGCTTTGTTAAATAGTGTTTCTAAAGGGATTTGTGTGGTCTTTCTTTTCCTTTGTTTCCCCCTTTGCTATTTTTTTTTTTGAGTTTTAATTTGTTGCAGTGTTTAATTGCTTGCTTCTGTGCTGGAATTGCTCTCCAAGCTTCTACAATCATGTATTATAATTCCCTTTATGACTTCTGAATCACTTTTCGCCTTCAGTTAAGAGAACTGGACAATAATTAGACTAAACAGAGTAAGAATCTCTTCTGCCTGGCTCCTGAGGCCATTGTTCCCTTTCCTTGCTAACTTGTATGTGGCTTTCGAAAGAACAAGATTAAAATAATTGGCATCTAATCTCGTGTAAATCTCATGTGTCCTGGGACACATGTGTATTCATAATCCCCATTTTACAAAGGAGGACAGGACCCTCCTCCTCAGAGAGGTGAAATGACTTGTCTGAGTCATGTCCAGGCAGAGCATGTCAGGGCCACAAAGCCAGCAAGACTTCTGGAAGTGCAAAGCCATCTCTACTTCTATTCTATAGTATGATTTCCTAACATATAAGCAGACTGGTGGGGTGAGGGCTGCTTTGGAGATGCTGGAATGAAACAAATAACATCTAGTGAAATGTTGTAGTGAGTCCCTTGCTGCAAACTATTGTTGAGTAATGCTTCTTCTCTACCTGAAAGAAAAGTAGTTCTGTTCTCACTTAATACAGAGAAATGGCAGCATGCTAGGGCTTAAGCAGATACTACAGTGCTGGCGTCTTCAGGAAACAAAACCACTATGTAGAAGGTGTCTGTATTATAAGGAATTGGCTCATATTGTGATGGAAATTGAAATGTTCCAAGATTTGCTGCTTAAGTGAGCAAGCTGGAGACTCTGGCAAGCCAAAGGCCTGAGAACCAGAAGACTTTGCAATGTATGTTCAAGTCCAAGGTCAGGGAAAGACTGATGTTCAAGCTCAAGTAGTCAGGGATGGAGCGTTACTTCTTAACCTTTTCTGTTTCAGTGGATAAGGCGGTGCCCACCTACACAGGAAGGTCAATCTCAACCTACATGGAGTCTTCTGTTTCCAATGTTGATGATATCTGGAAACACCTCAAAGACACATACACAAGAGCATGTGGCTATGTATCCGAGGCACCCGTGGCTCAGTTAAGCTGACATATAAAATTAACTATTCTAAGGCCTTAATTTGAATTTTGTCTTTATCATCCATTAGTTAAGTGGCCTCGATCAAACCACATACCAGTTCTTGAACCTTACTTTCTTTATCTGTAAGTTGGAAATATTAGTTCTTACCCAATAGGAGGATTGCAATCATTAAATATGACAGTTTTCTGCAGTATTTAGCATACTTCCTGATCTAGAAAAAAAGTCAATAATTGTTATTTATTTTTGACATTATTTTTGCATTATTATAGAAGTAAGTCCAAGCATATATGGGCAGTGCTTTGTTGTATGTATTGTTTGTTGCCCATTTTGAGCCTAAACATTTTTATTTTTATTTTGGCAAATAGAATTTTTATTTGAAGTAGAAATGCAGACTCTTGAAGTTGGAAGGCTCACATGTAAGTTAGGCCTTTAATACTTGTTTACTGGGTGATTGTCTCAGTGACTTTCTTAGTCACCAAGACAAAATACTCAACACCCACAACTTGGAGAGGTTCATTTTGGCTCACAGTTTCAGAAGTTTCTTTGCATGGTCACTGGGATCCAAGGCAGAAAGGACATGGTAATCGGGCCTACCTAGAAGGAAGATTGCTCGAATTATGGTGGTCGGGAAGCACAGAGTGAAAGGAGGCGCTGGGGAGGGAGATGTGCCTTCCAGGTCACAACTTCAGTGATTGGCCCCTTCTAACAGGACATGGTCCAGCCACCTTCTAAAAGCACCACCTCCAAGCACACAAGAATTTTGGGGGATCATTCTTGACCTAAATCAGTTGTGGAGAACGTTCTGGAGCTTTCCATGATACAGACAGCCCACTGAGGCACATGTGCCACAGGTTTGCCACCCCTGGTAACAGTGATTTTGAGCAAATTGCTAAGCCCTGGTTTTTCTTATGTGCAAGATCCGTGGTTTGTTAATCTCCCTCTCTCTCAGTATAAGGTTAAAAAAAATAAGATACTATATGCGATGTTTCTTTTCATGCTTCCACCCTTCCCAGTGAACACTGACTAGGTAGGGGGAGTCATCTCCCCAACCCAGGTGTGACACCAGCTGTTGGCATTCTGAGTTGCACAGGATAGAGTTATTCCCACTGGAGGAAACTCAACCATTCTGGCAGGGGGAGTCCGTGAGGAGCTATAATGGGGATAGGGAAGGGTGGACAGGAACCCCTGCAAGTGTTCAGTGGTAACAATTACCCAGACCATGGGTTTAGAGAAAGGTTTTATAGATAGAGAAATCCTGAGGGTATTGTATGGGTCCTGAGGAAGCAGCATACTGTGTGTGTGTGTGTGTGTGTGTGTGTGTGTGTGTGTGTGTGTGTGTGCTGAATGAGGTTTGGCTTGATAGTCCTCAATAGTGGCAGTATGTAGGAGGCATTCCCAAGATAAAAAGTTAACACACAAATATGGGACACTAATATGTTTAAGCACACCGAAGACCTCTTGGGAGATTGAATTTCGAGTCATGTACTTGCCCCCAGTAAGGACTCCTGGCAGCATAAAATCGTGGTGTGCCAAGAACTGGCAGCTGGGGTGTGCAGTAGTAGAAACGAAGGGGGCTGAAAGCCATGGCATGAATAGTCCCTGGGATGGGGTGGGTGAGATACAGGGCAAGGACATGGCTGTCTGTGAAAGCTAAGCTAGCAGGAAAACCCACCCAGACACTGGTAAGATTCTAAGAGAAAGCGAAGGAAAGAAGAGCTAAGGTGTATTTACAAAGAGTATTATTAAATCACAGCTGAATCTCTGAGTGTACTCTTCATTCCAGGGGCCATTCCAGGTGCTCTGTATGACCTATCTCATCTCTTCCTTACAACTCATCAAGTAGATATGACTACTGTTCCATTTTATAGATGGGAAAGCTGAGGCCCACGTTAGTGAAGGAATCTCACAAGGTCACACTACTGTTTGTTAAGCTGTAGAGGTTCCTTGGCTCATCTCTGGAAGCCAGAGCATTAAATTGATCACTTTTCCACTTAAAACCATTTCACGAGGCCCTACTGCTTGCAATGAGAGACTCTGATATGTTGTGCAGAGTTGCTAGGTCCTATGTGGAGGTTCCTCACTGCACTGTTTCCCCTGGTCAGCAGTCCTCTCATCAGATGTCTTCCTCCCGGTTCCTTACGTGCATTCTGGTCTTTCAACCTCAGGGATGTTGGCACTTGTTCTTTTCCTCCCCTGAGAGGACCAAACCTCACGCCTGGACTGACCACTGCCACTGGAGGCGTTTCTCCCTTTTTAGACCAAGGCAGTCCTTGTCATCTCTCCCATCCTGCAATTTCCTCTTCCCTCCTCTTTGGTTGTCACAGTTGAGAGGAGTGCTGTATTCCACTACACACAGGATAGACACGTGCGCACGTGCACACACACACACACACACACACACACAAAACCGCCCAGCTCAAAGTGGCAGTAAAGCTGAGGCTGAGCACCCTTGCTAAAAGGAGACCTGGCCAGCAAGGCCTTCCAGAATTGCCTTATCCCACATTTCACTTCTCTTTCTCCACCCTCATATGTCACATCCCATTTTCCCAGTCTATCATTTTTCTCCTGTACACCCATCACTGTCTAGTAAATAGTGAAATCACTATTTCACTCACTTCTCTAGTTCACCATTTCTAAGCTGTGTGAGCACAGGAATCTGTGTCATTTCTGCTCACTGTTTTATCATGAGTGACATGGACAGTGCACATAGCACATTGTGGGCACTCAGAATGTATTATCTGAACATGTGAGTAAACCTGAGGTCCTAGATAGCTACCACCAATCCATCACAGAGGGTGCTTCACTGTTTGCCATCATGGTGGTTGTGTCCTAGCACGTTGGAAGGTGAGAAAGTGGGAAATCGTTTATTTCATATCCTTTGGTGGTAATGCTGTCTTCCCCTTAGTCCTAAGAGTCCCCAGAAAAGTTTGTATTGAAGGCAAATATTGGGGAGGGGAGCAGATTCTCTCCATGTACTGCAGATCCCTGAAGGAGTGAGTGCTCTGCAAGATGCCTTTGTAAAGCTACTTAGACTGTCCCTCATATTTGACAGATGGAGAAACTGAGGCTCAAGCACAGCCTCTAGAGACATTTTGAGCAATTAAATTTTTTCGGTTCAGATTTGCATAAGGCAACCCAGCAAAGAAGTACCAGGGTCAGAATCACAACCGTTTCCTGAGTCCCATGGAGATGGAAGGAAGAAAGTGAAATTTCTGGGGGTCTAAATATGGATGTTGGCAGGCGAGACATGATTTGCTAACGCTGTTTTTTGCCTCTTGAGTTGTGATCTCTGGCTGACAAGGAAGCAAATTAAATAGCTAAATGCAGAGCTTTCTGAGATGCAAATTAGTCCGAATCACATGCAAGTGTGGATTTGAGCTTGATGTGCGAGAGAGGCTCTTGCCAGGGGCTGGCTGCAGTGAAAACTTGCTGCAGTGGGTCCTGGGCTCCCTCTCAGGCAGCCCTGGGCAGGGCTCTAGGTGGGCAGTGAGCATGAAAACCTTCTCCTGCCCTTAAGGGCTTCGCAGGCTCAGTCTTATGTAGGAGCAGGCAGAAGGGAGAGGATCATTTTTAGTGTGGTGGAAGGGTAGTGTTCTGGCAGTGTCATCACTGTGAACACTGTCTCAAACCCCGCTAACTGGGCTACACTTTACTGAGAATAAGGTACCTATTTTACATGTGTTTTTTTAATTCAGTATTGGGAATTGGACACAGTGCCTTGGCACTGAACAACATCCTTAGCCCTTTTATATTGTTTGATTTGTGAGACAGGTTCTCCCTAACTTGCTAAATTACCCAGACTGGGCTTAAACTTGTGTCTCAGCCTCCGATGTTTGCTACCATAACCTAGTTGATCTATTCAAATATCTATGAACTATACATAAAATCCACAGATGTATAAATATGTAGATATATACATAGATCTATAAGTATAAAATACATAGATCTATATAGATATTGATGTATAAAAAAATCTATGTGCGGGCACCAGCAGAGGGCTAAGAGTCTGGGAGATGGGGGATGGCCTTGAAGCCTGGCTTTCACCACACACAGCTACCTGGGTATCTTTTACATCTATATAATACTGGCAGCCATAGCAATAGTGGAGAATAAACATTTTATAAGTTTTACTGTGTGCCAGGTGTTGCTCTACATACTTTAATATATCACTTTCTGGAGTCCGCGTAGGTGCACTGTGAGGTAGCTACACTCATGGTTCTCACTTTCACAAGGAAGCAAACAAGATCAGGTAACTTTCTCAAAGTTGCAGAGCAGAGAGAAGTCAGTGGCATCCGGACCTGGGTCCTCTGGTCTCCGAGTGGGCTGGCCGGCTGGGCTGGAAGAGGCACTGCTGCTGTACACTGTTCAAATCCCAAGGTAACTGTGGCCTTGGGCTTTCTCTGCCACGCAGTCACAGTGCCCTTTCATTCTTCCCAGGCACTGGTCCACGGATTACCTAGTTTCACCCTCACATGCGAGGGTGAGGTATTTTTATGTCCATCTTACAATGAAGTACAAGTACAGAGAGCCTGAGCAATTCGCCTGCCATCACACAGAAAGTACTTGGCAGAACCAGGTTTCAGGACATTTCATGTAAATAGAATCATAAATTGTGAGCTTTTCTGTGTCTTGCTTATTTTGTTAGCATCCTTTTGAGCTTTATATTATATATAGCATGCGTCAGAATTTTATGAATTCCATTGCTTATAGTATTTCATTGTATGGAAATATCAATTTTTTTAAAAAATCAAATTATTCACCAGTTGTTGGACATTTGAATTTGTAGGTAAAGAATGGGAGATCAACTTTGTGGAAATGAGAAAGGAATCTGGGGGTGGCAGAAGATAGGAGGGAGTGGAGGAGGAGAAGTACAAAGGATTAGGATGCAATATTTATCTGTATTATGTATTTCAAACATATACTATAAAATTTTTTTAAAAAACAAAAAATAAATTTAAATCCAATCCTACTGAGTAGGAAAGGAAACAGGATTTATTATATGTATACATTTTATTTTTATGGTAGTGCTAGTATATTTTATTAAAAATGTTAATTTGTTATATAAGTTATCTATGATCTCACATGGATTTATATATAAAACTCTTGTTTTTCTCTAAGTATTATCTACTTACTTTGTATTTATATGTATAATTTTATATTTATATTTCTAAATAAATAATGTCTACATTTTTCAAAAAGAGTGAAATTATGAAGATTCAGGCATATATGTACATGATTTTTTATTACTAGGTGTTTTTATCACAACTCTCTCTCATCACACACACACACACACACACACACACACACACACTCTCTCTCTCATTAAAGGAGCCCAAAGTCTAGAGTCAGAACACGTGAGTTTGAACACTGCCTCCACCAAGTACTAGCTGTTTAGGCCTGAGAGAATTGAGTAACCTCTCTGAGCTTTGTTTTTCTCCCAGTAAAACAAGGGTAATAATAGTTTTTGCCAGGTAGTGTTATTTAAAAGCTTGACATAAATAATGCAGTGTTCAGTTCATAAATAATTACACAATAAATGTGTACCAGATAAGCAGTGGAATCACAAAGAACAACCCAAAGAAGGTAAAGTCTCCACCCAGGGGGTTTAGAGTCCATTAGACGTGGACATGTAGAAAGTGGACAGAACATAATTTAAAACTTAAAATGTAATACCACAGGAGTCACTGTGAGGTTCATGTTTACTCAAAAAATGTAGAGTAGGGCCAGGGATTCAGCTCAGTGGTTCCATGGCCTGCCTCGCAAGCACAAGGGCCCAAGTTTGATCCCTGGTACCAAAGGAAAAAAAATGTAGAGTAGCAGATTGAGAGGCCTGCTGGGCTGCAGGCGATGAAGCAGCCCGGGTGAAGCCTTGAAGAGTGAACAGAGGTTGGGGAAAAAGGGTGGGAAAATGCAGGGTGAGAAGCACAGTGCAACTGAAGGCACAGGGAGGATGAAGAGAGAAGTTTATCGGACTGCAGTGGTGCCCAGAACAGTGGTGGGTGACAAGAGTGGAAACCTTAGCTTGAATTTGGCCTGGTTGTGTCTTGGGATCTTTAAGATACTGGTGAGCAACAGCAATGGCGTTGCTCTTCTCTTCACTTCTCTAGCAACACATGGTTTTATTCAGTTAAAAAACATTTTAACACTGGCATGGGCATACAAGGGCTTAATTTCCTTTTTCTTGATTACAAGTGAAATAGAGCATCTTTTCATAACTTTATTGACCATTTTGGTTTATCTTCCAGCAATGGTACTTTCACGTCCTTTTCTATTTTATACTATATTGATTTGCAACAGTTTATTTATGCTATGCACCAATCTCCCAGCTTATCACTTACATTGCAACATTGCATATAACGTCTTTTGCCATCTGAAATATTTATATTTTGATGTGTTCAGAGGGATAATTTTCTCTCATATGATTTGTCCCATTGGTGTGTTTACAAAACTTCTCTATGTTCTGAATTTGGAAAGATAGGTGGCTTCCTCTCTTTTCTTCTAGTAGATTGAAAGTTTTGACTTTCTTCATATGTTGTTGTTTTTGTTTTTTTTTTTTTGGTACCTGGGATCGAACTCAGGTCCTTGCGCTTGTGAGGCAGGCAGCAGAACCACTGAGCTAAATCCCCGGCCCTTCATATGTTTAATTCATACAGAATTTATTTTTCATTTTATTAGAAATAATTAGATTTATTTACTTCTGCTTTATGAAAAGGCAACTGTTCCAACACTACTCATCAAATAGTTCATCCTGACCCTACTGCCCAGCAATGCTCTCTCTCTCTCCTAACTCATTTCTCATGTGTGCTTCTGTTTCTTTGTCCTCCATTGTGTCTTTCAGCTCTTCTTTGGCCAGCCTTCTTCCTTTTACACTATTGTGTGAGAAGGCTTCTGTGTTATTACTTTGTGTATACATTATTGTTAGAGATTTCTATTTTCTTTCTAGTGGACATACAGTTTTTGAATCATTCCTCTGTTGTAGGATAAGCACATTGTTCCTAGTTTCTTGGTTTTTCCTATTATCAATGCTCCTATGGTGAGTAATTTTTTGTTTAAAGCATTTACATATTTTTGGATTATGTCCTTTGGATGGATTCCCAGAAATAGAATTACTGAGTCAAAGGGCATGAATATTTTTAATGCTTTTAATTCGTGGTGTGCATTTATTTTAAAAATTAAAGTGAATAAAGATTCTGGTAAGTTTCTGGTAGCGTATTACATAGTCACAGTCATCTGGGCTGTGCCAGGTCTGGGTCTGGAAGTGGCTGCCCTATGGACGTTCAAGAGGGAGATTAATGTGATCTCCTTCATAGGTTTATCTTCTCTTACTTTTTGTCTGTTTAACACATTTTTTTGGTTATTCATTTATCCAGGAAGTCATTTATTAAGCACTTACTGTGTGCTTCACAGTAAAGCAGAAAGCAGGATCTTATATTCCAAAGGAATATACAAATAAAATTGAGTTAAGCACTTTCCTGGAGAAAACCAGGGACTGAAGTAATAGCAAGTTGTCTTCTGAAGACTGGATGACCTAGGTTGACAAGAAAGCTGAGAATTGAATGGCAAGGACACACCCAGATGAGAAAAGGCATCCACTGGGTAGTAAAATAACAACTTGTCCCCTGTGCCCAGTGGCAGGACTGAGTGTGGCTCTGGGACACAAAGCTCTTTGTAGCAAAAGCCTGATGTGTGAGCTGTGCTGAGAGTGAAGGGAACAGAGAGCTGCAGCCACTCAGCGCTGTGTGCTCCGGGACTGTAAGAAGTGGGGAGTCTCAGGATAGAAGGGTACAGTCTGAGGGTTGCCGTCAAGGATCGTCTAGGCTTCTCTGCAGAGCAGTTACAGAGATTCAGAGGTGCTGGCACAGATATGAGTTAGGAAACAATCACCATTGTCCAGGACAGAATTACCAAAGGAGCAGGGGAAGAGGGAAGGAGACATACATGGATTTCTGTTTTGGGGTTGGAGGGTGATTCACGGGATTTGCTGGTGGATTGGTGGTGCAGGGTAAGAGAAAGAGAAGAGTAGAATATGTCACAAAATGTTAACCCAAGCAACTGAAAACTGGAGTCACGTTGAGAAGGAAAAGACTGGGGAGATCGGGTTAAGAGTAGAGCGGAGAAAGGAAGGGTCCGGTGCTGGCCATGAGAAGTCTGAGATGGCTTTTTGGTTAAGATGTGGGGAGGGCAGTGAGGCAGCTACCACCACAGTTCTGGTGTTCCAGGGAGAAATTAGGAGCTCTGACATAGATGGGAATGGCACTGGCACGTCTCAGGGAATCTAAGTCTCCTGGCAAACAGATCCACAAACAGAAAAGAGAATGGGACCAGTCAACCTCCATCAAGATACGCTGAGTTTCTTATATTTATCTTTGTGAACAAATTCTTTTTTTTTTTTTTCACTTTTCCCAAGTAAAGAGAGAATAAAACATGAGTTTTCTTGTGTCTCCCTGGCACAGTGATCCAATTTTTAAGTGATGACTTGAGGAACTATTTCTGTAATTTAATCAACTATTCAGATCAATTGCGTGGGTCAGAAAAACAAGCTTTTGCATTATCTTTCAAGGTTTTCCAGAATTTTTCTCATCTGCTGCATTTATATTGGAATAGAAAATTTGCGCAGATTTTATGGTGAGCTTTTTTTCCAATATATACGAATCTCAGCCTCCTCCCATGACTCTGCCCCAGGACCTCTCACCCCTTGGTGATGTGATGTATTCAGAGGTACGATGCTCCTCGCCACAGAACCGTCCCTGAAGAGACCTGTGTATTTAGGACAGTGCCCTGCTATGCAATTCCAAAGTGGTTTTGTACAGGGAACCTTGTATATTTCTGATATGTTAGATTGCATATTTCCATGTTTGTATATAAAATAGAAGATTTAATTACATGCAAAAGGCCATTCTTCCTCCACACCAGAATACTATAGATTAGACAGTGAGTGAAGTGTTGTGGGTGGAAACAAAAGTTTATGAATCAGAGAAGGTGCAAATCTCAATGTGGACACTTAGCCCATGATCTAGGGCAAGTTTCTTAATTGCCTAGGGCCTCAGTTTCCCCCATTCAAATTGTGATAGTGACCTGAAAGTGATACTGCTAAGACTTGGAAATAATACACGATGGATACAAATACTTTAATAATTATTTGTTGCACACTTGTCATGTGTTAAGTGCTGTCATGCAAAATGCACAAGATATGTTTATAAATCTTATAAAACTGACAGGAATCCAAAAGCAAAATTATTTTTTTTAAAAGTCAAACCAAAACAGGGCTGGGGATTTAGCTCAGTGGCACCATGACTGCCTCATAAGTGCAAGGTCCTGATTTGACTCCTGGTACCCCCCAAAAAAAAATCGAAAGAGGAAATTAGTACTTCATTAAAGCTGTGATGAGCCCAGGGGCAAAAAAACTCAATTCTGAAGACCGAAATATATATAATATTAGTCATTATTTTTAGATTATCCTAAATAACATTTCTCTTTTGAATGCTTAGAATTAATTAATGATTCAGTGGGCTGAAGATGGAGATAGAGAAAAGATGAATTTCTCAGGTGTTTGGGGAAAAAATACCAATGCCTTTGCTGAAGAGCTGTCTTTCAGATGCCAAGTCTTGTCTTTGTGCCACTTTAATGTGCTTCTTTCCCAAGGCAGCACCCACTTGCACCAGGGAGTAGAATCTAGTAAAGCCCTTTCTCCGAGAAAAGCCTTGAATTGCGAGTGAAACCCTGAGATACTCTGTCGAGACACACAATTTACATTCTTGGTAGCGTGCCATTTTAGAATTTCTCTGTTAGGATGCTAACTAACATTTACTGTTAAATAAAATGCACTTTAGCTGAGAATAAACAAAATCACAGTTGAGAATTTGAGAAGAAAAATTCAATCCATGGGACATGATATTTTTTTTTAAATCCCATAAAGATAAATTAAAAAAGCAGAGGATTGAAAATTCTCTCCATATGTCCATTATATGCCTTTGCAAGTATGAGCTGGCAAGAGCGAGTGGTTGTACTTTATTATTTTTATTTCTGGGACTCCTTGTAGTATTCCACAAGTGTGATGGGAAGCCTCGCTTTGGGCTCTGTTCAGGAGGGGGAGTCCGGGACTTTCAGCACACTCAGCATCAATTGGATGTTGAAAGAACTAAGACAAATATATTGAAGGCTATTCTTTGGGATAAAGGAACATCACAGTGGAATGGTTATGAGTCCAAACTCAAGAGCCCGAATCCATGAATTTGAACTCTTTCTCTGCAGCCGAAAGGCACGTAAACTTGAGTGTTTAGCTTCTCAAGCACCTTCTTTTCCTCCTCCATATAATGAGGTTAGTAGAAGACTTTTCACATAAGGGCATTCATATATGGGTGAGGTTTTATGGACAAAGAGTCCAGACTGGTGGCTGGTCCCAAAGAAGTGCTATGTGACTCTTGATTATTGTTATTAAGTGTGACTGCTGCAGAATAAAGATGGTTTTGTGTCAGATTGCCAGGCTGTGAGGAAAGGTGGCTAGAATAAAGGATGCAGAATGATCTGTAATCCAGGAAAACAGACGACCTGCATTCCCTTCACTGTGGGGGACTCTAGGATCTTTGTGGTCTCCGGTGTCAGTATATGGGCGTGGCAAACGAGAAACTGCAGCAGTGGCCCGTGTGGCTCGGTGTGTTTCTGCCTGTTAGGTGAGGCACTGTCGTTCTTGCTTCAGTGTCTTCTGAGAGGGGTTAGCTGACACTTGTAAAGGAGAAGTGACCGAAATGGCAGGACACAAATTAGTAGAGTGTTGTCGATGTGTGTGTGTGCAGGAGGGTAGCACTGTGAGACATTCTTATTTCTACACCCACACGATACTGAGCGAGTCAATGCTGTGCGCACCTCCCTGCTTTCAGACCCCTTCAAAATGTTCCCTACTTTGACCTGTTTAAGTTTATTTCAATTAAAAAATACATTTAGAAGGAATAGAAGCTTTAAGTATGGTTCGTTCTTTGGAGGGGGTGTACATGTGCCACGTGATGAGTGGTTGCCATGGTAATTTCTCATTATTGTTGAATTGAAAAATAATTACTCTGGCAAAAATCCCACATAACCTGTCAGTGCTTAAGTTAAAGATGCCGGGGGGCAGCCCCGGCACCAGGATCCTGTTTTCGGTGGAGGGAAACAGGGCTGGAGACAGGAGAGAATTCAGGATAGAAACCTTTATAGATTTTTGAGTATAATTAAGACTCTCTTCTGCTATTTGACAAGAGTGTATCTCTCATCCTAATAGATGATTTGGTCATTAGGGGAGCTTGGGCCCACCTGTGAGATGGGACAAAAGGAGCACAGATCCTATTCACAGAAATGCATATAGGAGACTACTGAGAATGGAGAAGCTTCAACAGTATTTTTGCCTAATCAAAATATATAAGAATCGTGGGCAACATTGCCCCTGCTTGTGCTCAGGCTGAGTTAATTTCATGTTTATTTACCTGCAAGTTGCAGAGTGCTATTGTTACCTTCCCACTTTAGGAAAAGAATCCATTTTTCCATTTATAAATATTCATTGAACACTAACCATGTGCGGTTCAGATACTAAGCCGCTCAGCTGCAAGGATGAGAAGTGCCTGTCTGTTGGGAAAAGACAGGCCCTGTGTTGGAAGCCTGGTGACAGGGTGGGTAGAACACAGAGAGACTTGCAAACAAATAGGATGTTCATACTCAGGTGTCCTGTCTCTGGGTCATTGTGGAGGACCGTGGTGAATCGGTGCATTGTTTCTTGCATCAGTGTCAAGAAATAATCCTTTTTGTTGGTTAACAAAGCCCTAGCCATACATTTCTCCTTTAAGAGAATGGTACTTAAATGTTAATTATTGTTATTATTATTATTCTATTGTCTATTCTGTTTGACTTGTAGGTGCTTATCCTCCTGGTAGAGATGGACTCTGTTTTGTAATTTTATTGTTCCTCGTACTGGATCCTACTTGGAAATATATCACTTAAAGTACTATGCATTTTCATCTCTACCTAGGTACCAGTGAGACCAGAAGTTTTTAATGTGGAAGTTCAGAATCCTCCTAGTGCAAAACACAAATTATAGACAAGTATACACCCTATGTCGAGGCATGGCCATGTTAAGTCTGTACCTAAGAGGAATTCTTACATATATACATAAAGGAACATGCCAAAGGATCTTATCACAGCGTTGTTGTAATGGCAAAATAATTAGAAACTAGACTTAATTAGTAGCACAATATTTAAATAAAATGTATTATATTCATTTAGTGTAATACTGCTTATAAGAAAAGACTTCAACATATAAAACGGGTAGGTCTCTAAATATAGGGTTGTAGGGGAGGAGATGGTGAAGGGAGGGCATGGACAAGGGGAATAAAATGAGAACCAAGACCTGTCATGTAAAGGTACAAGGTCCCAATAATGAATGTAACTGTACTGTATACCTAAAATGTACCAATAAACTCAATAAAAGAAATAAATAAATAAATACAGGGTTGAGATTTGTAGTATAGCTCAGTGGTAGAACACTTATCCAGTATGAACAAGATCATGGTTTTGATCTCCAGTACTGCAAAAATATTAAATAATAAATAAAATGTTGAATTAATGTTCATGCTAAAGAATGGAAACATAATGTGTTATGCCATTTAAATAAAGCATTAAAAACAAAATCATGTGTAAATGGAATGCTGTGTGTATAAAAATTAAAAGATTGGCTAGAGAGATCTATGTGTTTTTTATGAGATAATAGGGAACGGATCATCACCATATTATCTTCTGCTCTTTATTTTTAAATGTGAGAGAAGTAAAACCTGGCTTATTTAGAGTGTGTTCAGGTGCAAGCTGGAATCTTAACATGTCACTGAAAAGGACAATACTAAGAGGTGACTGCGTAGCTGGCAGTGTGGGGTGAGATAGTTTCCAAACTTCTGCTTCAATTTGAGCATCTGACCCGCTGTTGGAAATGAGACTTCCATGACGTGAAGGTGGATCCTGTGCTTGAACACTTTACTGCTCCCTGAGACACTGGCTTAGACTTTCAGATTCCTCCAGTATTAGAGGAAGACTCTGACTGTGTTGGCCTGGCCTCTCTATTGCTCCTTTCACTTTCGTGCTCCTTTCTTGGATGGTTAATTCCTCTGAGGAGAAAGAGACACATGGTGCTCACTTGCTGTCCTTAAGCAATTCAGTGTGCCACAGTGGTCTCGATGGTAGAAAGTGTGAATTACAAGGTGTCGATTCAATTATAATTCATATGCACTCTATTGGAGGTAGTTTGCAACCTTCCCTAAATTGGAAGGTGGTGGAAGAGGGGTCTGTGAACTAGAATTCTGCATTTGCTAGATTTTCTAGACCACAAGAATAGCACGAAAGGATAGTGACAAAGGAAACACCTAAGAAAGAGACCCTGGCCAGGAAAGGTGAGTGGAGGAAGTCCTTTGGCTGCACACAGGCAGGGCATGGAGGAAACTTCCGGAACCTGAATGTGACGTCTCTTTTTATGTATAGCAAAAAACAATTTTTCCCTGTGTGAAATCTCTTTTAGGATATATGTGAGGCATTATTGAAAAATATGTTAAATGTTTACATTTTTAAAAAATGTTTTGCAGTAAAAATATATATATTGCTATCAATCCCCCTTAACATATATCCCTTTGCTTTCAATATACTTATCCCATTCTTCTTGCCACTTTCTGAAGTGGTTCTGAAAGTACTCTTTTGTGAGTGTCTTGAGTTTTGCTATCCTGGCTGCCTTGATGTTCTGAATTGATTAATGTTTACCTTTTGTGCCATCTTGACTTTGTGGAAGGGCTAGTTGTCTCACAGTACCAGATCCTTTAAATAAGGTGGATGAGGACACACTGTCATGTTTTTATAAGGCTGACTTTTTGTTGGATGGCACTAGGCAGCAGCATAATGCCCATGTTTTGACCATGCTTTCTAAAGATTCTCACAAAAGAGGACTTCCAAAATTTCTTCAGAAAGTGGTAAGAACAATGGAATAAATGTGAGGGGGAGTATTTTGAGGGGAATGAATGGCAGTATGTCTTTTACTGGGACAATTTAAACATTCAGTGTTTATTTTGAGTACCCCTTGTACATCAAGTGTTGGATCGCATATCTGCTGATACCAGGTGTGTGTGTGTGTGTGTGTGTGTGTGTGTGTGCCACACACCTGGGAACAGGTCCTTGCTCACAGATGAATTGAAGAGATCTACCTTGATCTTTATTCAGGAGTCCCAAAATGTTGATCTTGACTGACTGGTCAGTCTCAGTTCACTTCCTGGGTAATCTCCACACTGCCAACTTGGTATGATTGTCTGTCCAAAGTGAGAGCAGTCAACAATACCCAGCTTTCCCTCAAAATATAAGGAAAAAACAGATTTGTTGAACTTCTCTTCTCAATTTGGACTGCCAAACACCCTTGATAGATTTACGTACATAGGCTCCTATGGTCAGCTTCCTGAACTTGTCCACATCCCTTGATTCAAAAGAAAGAACTTTGGAATTTCCTGGTTCTGCCGTTTTCCCCACAGTGACACTGAGTTTACATGGAAGAGTTGAAGCTTCCAGCGTGCTCACAGAATTGCAGAAATTTAATTAACTCAGCACCCATTACATTTCCATGGTTTCTTTCCCTTCCTTACCTATCTCCAAGAAGAGAGCCAGCAGACTCTTGTGGAGATGCTTCCTAGATGACTCAGTGATGAAGTGGGAAATGGTGGGATTTGTTCATTTTATTGTCCACATCTCAGGAGGTGGTTGTGGGGCTAAGAACAGCATTCCCACCAGTGTGAACTGTTAAATCTTAGGCAGGAACTCCTTATTTGGTTCAGCAGGGGCCTTGTACTACATTCCAGCAACTCCTTAAAGGCCTCGCTTCTTTATTATACACATTTATTCTACAACATTGCCTATTTTGATCCCAGGAAATATACCAAGCAGCCAAATGGAAGCAAGAAGTGTTCCAAGAGGAAGTTTATTATAAGAAAATCCATGTAAAGATTGAAGAAAGAGTACAAACTCTTAAAAGGTTTGCAGGAAGACATTTGTGCGGTAGAATATTCCTGAACCAATGCGGACCACCTGCTTCCTCCAGCTCTTGCGGTCTTCAGTCTAAAATGGGAAATCACTTCTTAAGCAGAATAATGGATGGGAATTATTCACACTAGTGTGTGACCTTTATCACCACTTTCTTGCCACCCCGGTTAATGAGTACCGTCTCTAGCATAGTGACCTCCATGGTACATTCTTCGACGGTCAGTGTCCTTCATATATAGCCAGCAGGCCTGGCCTGACCTCAACATTTAGTAAGATTTTTCTTCAAACTCTTCTTCATTTGTTCCTTTTGTACATAAACGTTTGTCCTGTCATAGTTAAGGACTGATTCAAAAGCTTTTATCTGTGTGTGGGAGAGTGGGAGGAGTTAACAATTATAATCTTAAAATATAGCAAAGAATGCTTATGCCAGTCCCAAACTATCAGCCAAGAGACAGTGTGGGACCAGCCTCTGGACAACTTTGTTGAGTGATGTTTCCGGGTTGGGTTTGTGATGGTAGATAAGGAATCTCATTAACTCATCTAGCCCACCAAACGTATTTTACCTCCCTATGATGTGCTTGGCTCTGTGAACTTAAATATAGCATTTTTATTTTGGAGATGTTCTTCTTCTAAGATTTGTAACCACAGCCAATTGTCTCTGTATTTGTAGTTTCCTAATGTACTCTTCTCTTGGCAAAACTACCCTGAAATTTCCTGAGCCATTGACTCATCTCTTGTTCTATCGCCGTTAGTTTGAATCAAATACATCAAGCCACTCATCTTGGATCATTATGTTTGTTACAACTTCTGCCAAAACTCACTTCTGTAAGCCCTGTGGAACCTGTGAGGCTGCTCACAGACAATTCTCACACCTCATTTTAGCCAGCGTCCTTGATTTTCTTTCAGTGACCTCAAATCAGCTTGGGTTTCCCTAGGTTTTTGCCTTTCCTGGTTCATTTTACAGCAGAAGTGCCAGAGACCAAGCATCAGATGATAGGAAAATGGAGGTGGAGACCTGATCCAGTCTCTGGGCCTCTGACTAATGAGCAAGGCAGAAGAGCTTACACATTCCTGTTCGGGTTTTTAACTGTGTGGTAGTCAGATGCAGTTCCCAGGTAAATTGGCTGCAAACAGTTGGAGCAATAGGGAAAGTGCTTAATTTATAAACAGGTTGGTTTGTAAAGGTTTGCGTGTGTGTGTGTGTGTGTGTGTGTGTGTGTGTGTGGCAGTTCTTTATAACATGACTCTCTCTTGCACAAGAAATGATATTAGAGACGGTCAATAGAGCCAGAGAAAAGACATTTTATTGGTTTTTCACTGCATTCTGGGCAGTCTGCTGGGTACTTTATACCCAATAACTTAGTTAATCCTCCATCTACCCTGCCAGATGATTGTTATTATTATTGTTGCTCTTCTTGTTATTTTCAACTTCCGAGTAAGGAAACAAGGTCAGGAAGTAAAATAAGCTGTCCAAGGTCCCATTGCTGGGAAGAGGCAGTGTCACCTACAGGCGCACATTTCGCAGCTGACATTGTACTGGGTGTTCTCCTGGGTGGGAGTCCTGTGACACTTCTGCATAGTAAAGCATGGAGTCTGAGGATCTCCCTTCTTTCTTCAACCCTGACTTCTGCTTCCCGAGACTGCCAGCAGCAGGTGGTTTCACAGAGACACAGATCTGGGATGTCCTGTGGTCTGGAGCTTCAGTCCCATCCCCTCCACCTGTCAGCTGAAGGTACTTGGGTGAGTTGCATCTACTATGGAAGTTGTCGTTTCCACAGTTGCAAAGTAGAGATAGTAGCACGTGCAGCTCTCTTGCATCAGATTGCCTTTTTGGAGTGTACCACGGGATATACACCACTGTCAGGACTGGAACATGGGACAGAACGCAGTCCCTCCTCACAAGAAGCTTATATTTTTACTGTCACAGAAACAAAAATGAAATCCAGAAACAGGTTAGTAGTGTGGGTTGAGTAGGAAAATACACAGAGAGCAGTTACAAAGTGCTTGGCGTGTGATAAAGACTCAATAACTGTGACTCCTTTTCCATCTGTGTAGCAGTTTGAAGTCAAGTGAACCAATGTATCCAGACTTCTAAGTAGGGTTTCTTTCCCTAAATGATTCTTCTGCTTCCAAGGCATGCTGATTTTTCTAAAAGCTCTGGCAGCTGCCAGAGCATGGAGTTTTCATGCTGTGGACCCAAGAAATGGAGCAAGGCTGCTTTTAATTGCTCTCTTGACTGCCTTCTGCTAGGGAGCTTTGGACTCTTTGAGGGCAGGGACCAACCTCTTATTCAGCTGTGTATTCCACGTTCCTGCACATAGTAAGTGCTCAATAAATATTTGTTTTTGAAAGAAAAGTGTTACTTAGTATATGGACTCGTGTATTGTATTACACGGGTTGGTTTTTATATTTACTCTGTTTTACTGAATGAATTACTGGCTTTTGGTGAGGCTGATGGGAGGCAGGCTAAGAAAGAGAGACACAAAAATTCACTTGTCTGAGCTTCTTCCTTTCTGAAGGAAAGGACAGCATCAATCTTCGGTGTCTCTTTAATTATTCTTGCAGACCTGCCAGGGACAACAACTTAATGTTGTCCTAAGCAGAACAACTTAATGGGCAGCAGAGAGGCCTGCCACGTCTTGGCCAGGGCCCCAGTGGTGGGGACTGTTGAGTAGGGAATGACAGTGCCCCTCCCGCCCCCTCTTCCCATCTGACAGGCAGGTGGGAAGCACCTTGTTCTCAGTGCTGGCATGAACCAGCATGTCTCTGGAGAAGGGTCATGCTGAAGACTGTGGGGGCACAGCGAGCTCTGGACACAGGCTGGGGTACATGCGCTCTGTTTGTTATACGGGACACCCCATGACCTTCCTCGCTCACTGTTACAGGAGCCCTGCTCCCCTCGGGCGAGCAGTGCCTCTAACTCCCTTCAGCTGGATCTTTTCCGAAGTGTTTTCTGGATGAGCAGGAGAAACACTTGACCCAAGATGGACGGAGTTCAGGTAGATGGCCTGCATTCTGTCCAACTTTCGTGTTTCTGATAACTATTTTAACAACAAACCAGTGGCTGTTTGTTATCTTTAAACCATCCTCAAGGACAACCCACATGCACAAACCCGTATGTGTGGGTGTGTAATTGTACATGCTTGAAGAAATGTCTGTGTCTTTTATAGGAACAGTCTCATAGAGTACAGCTAAGAACATCCTTTTTTGATTACAGTCTTTGTTAAAAAAAGTTCACCCTCATTAGTCTGGTTGTAATACTGTGTTTGTAAAAATGAACTCCTAAGGAAGCAGTGGGGAGGGGGGATACTTTGAATGTATTTTACATGAAATGCAAACTTGTTGGCTAAAAATCATCACTTTGTGTTCCACTGTATGTTTATTAACTCTCCCCATACGTATTCTCAATAATCCGTGTCCACTGCATTGGTGTCAGTTCCCTTGCCGAATTGGAATTCAGTCCCCGTCGGAGGCAGTTGGTTCAAGAGTGACCACACAGGCACGCACTCTCTCCGCAGCACCCACATACAGATTCTGAGTAACGCGTGCGCAGCCACTGGGGTTTTCTCTCCTTCCCGTTTTCTTGTCCTCTTTGAGATATTTTCTGCTCTAGCCTGTTAAATAAATGATCTGTCTCTTTGCAGGATAGTGACAACCTCTGGTGGGACGCTTTTGCCACTGAATTTTTTGAAGACGACGCCACATTAACTCTTTCATTTTGTTTGGAAGATGGACCAAAGCGATACAGTAAGCACCAAGTTTGTGTTTTTAAATATTCTTCTTTTTGTGCCTGTAAGAAAACCACGGGGGTTTTCAGAGAATAGCACAGTGCTGACAGCCTGACAGTAATACCTCTGCTCTTGACAGTGTTCTCACTTCCGTCAAGCCGTTGTCACCGGGTGGCAGCCCGGTCTGCGCCAAGAGATTCCTTGGAGGCTTAGACTGTTTGAGCACTGGCCTGTTTAGAGTGGAACAAATATGAACTGAATCACTCGGTAACAAGCAGGCACAGAATGATGGAAAGTTTTCATGCCTCTCATCTCTTTGCCCCTCTCTTACCCTGGATGGTTCGCACTTGATACCCAGTGTTCTGCTTGTGATGATTTCTTAAAAACAAAAAAACAAAAGCAAAAAAAACCTCACTACCGGTGTGTGTCAGCCACACCTGTCTAGCTCCCTTTTCTCTGTTATCTCAGCTATTTACCTGACAAGTGCTATCTTTTGGGGAATAGGGGGAGGCCTCAGCTTCTTTGAACATACACTTTGCGATTAGTGTTGGCAGAATTATAGCTGCTTGTCTCTCTGGCTAGTGATAACTCTGTAAAGACCCTCAAATTACACCCTGTGGCACCTTGGGTAACAGCTAATCCATCCCGATTAGGTTCAGGCAACTTGTCAGAAACCAGATTTGCTAGTTGTGCTATCAGATCAAGAGGTACAGATACATCAGCACAAAAGCAATTAATGTCCAGTTAGATCAGAAAGAGATGTGTTTTCAGAAATTAGTGCTGCACACACGAAAGTATCTGATGGAGGGAGAAACACGGGCACTGTCACAAACCCCCAGATGATACCAGAACCTGCCACAGCATGAGTGGGTCCACCCAGAGCATTTGCAATTGATAAGTAACAGGGCTCTTTATAAACATGATTGAAAGCTCTGATGCTTCCTACATTTATTTCAGAGTCACCAGGGAATGACTTTTTTTTTTTTTAATTCCAGGGGTCTTTAGACAATTTAGCACTCTCTGAATCTATTGCACGATTGCGTGATTAATTATGCTAATACATGTGTGCTAATGCATGTGGTGATGTCTTCGTAGTGGCACAGTGGGACAGCAGGCCATTGTGGACTTGCTACCCAAATGAAACTGGTTGCCCAGAGAGTTTGGTTTAGATTTCCATTTTGCTTTGTGTTGTGGACTTTGAAAGGCATGGGACCTTTCTACTCATTAAGTCGGGTGAGAGGAGCAGGTCGTGTGTCAGACAATGTGCCGAGTGTCTTTACATTCATAAAATGACTCCTGTCACTAGCACTGGTAAACTCACTCTATGGGATCCTTGCTTTGTGCGGTGGCTGCCCCCAAACCAGCTCAGGGCCCAGGGCTGTGTTTCAGAAGTCCCAGAGACACAAATGCACACAGCAGTTCAGCAGTTGCTCCCTACCCAAAGTGCTGTGATGTGCTGAATAATTTCTAACCAGGCAGTCATCCACTCTGAGTTACCCTGGCTTGCTTATGGATTGATTCATTTGTTTATATTTTGAGGCACAGCTCAGATAACTTCCAGTTACCATTGTTTTATGTCCCTGTGCTCTGCCAATTTGGGAATCCTTCTGGGTCTGCTCAGGGAACTGGAATTACGGCTTTGAAGTCTGTGCTGATAAAACAGACTCCAGCTCTTCCTCTGTCCCCCTGCACCCTACATCATTTGGGGTGAGGCCTGCTCTGCACCTGGGTGAGATCTGATGTCCATGCCCAGGAGTAAATACCCTCCACCGAGCCACTGTTGCCAGGGTTTCTTTGTTTCTCGGAGCCAAAATATTTCCCGAGTGGAGAAGAGAAACAAAGATGATTGGCAGTGTCGAGCGGAGACTCCTCAGCTGCCTCCCTGACAGCTCGGTGAGGAGCTCGGTGGCTGATGTGCAGGTGGGCGGGTGACAGCTGATTGACAGCACAGGACAGAGATGGGAAGCCAGCTCCCAGTGCCCTGTACGCACTGTTTATGCAGCTCTCAGAGTGGCACTGCCGCCTTAACCCATTCGAGGTCCAGAGGAGCTGTGCCAGCCTGAGAGATGCCCGGAGGCCCCTGGGCTGCAGCTCTGACTCTTCCTTGATGCCTCTGGGGAGCCGAGACTTCATATTTTCAGGAGGAAATTAAGACGTGCCCGTTAGATTTTATTTGTACAAAAAAATTACACATGCTAAGTAATAAATACTACTAGGTGAGGTCTTCTCCTCCCTTTCTAGAATAAAACTGTGTCTTCCCTTCTCCGTGTGTCTTTAGAGGGTCTTTTCATTTCTAAAATATCTGTCTCTAGGTTACCATAAATCCTGTAATATGTGTTCGCTTACTTGTTTCCTGTCACTCATTAAAATCCTGTCTCTGTGTGGATGGGGTTTTGTTAATTGCCGAATTCTCAGATGAATGCATGAATCACATGTAATAGGTATTCAATAAATATTTGTTGAATGAATGAATGAGTAAATGAACAGGCATTTGGGGAAAAACTTATCTTTCTAAATAGAAGGTTGGCAAAAGCAACTGCTACTGAGATTTTTGGACTTTTTAGCACTGGAGGAATGTGATCCATAGTTGGTTCCCTCCTGATCACAGTGATTGACAATAAAGCCCCAATAGTGTAATAACTCAGGAAATGATTATGCTTTGGGAGATTCATTGCTCCTTCCTTCTGCCAGTTATCCCCACTCCGGTCCCCAGGCCCTCCGCGCTCCTCACGTGAGAGCCCCGGGTGGGATACGATTGTGCAGTGCTGGTTCAGATGGGGACTGCTGGTCTACCCAGGGGACCCATGGTGTTGTTGTGAAGAGGAGCAGAAAGAGCAAGGGCACTGAACTGTACCGGGAATTGGGCCATGTGTGCCTGAGGTCATTTGTCTGGCCCTGCCTTAGAAAACATCAGGGAGAAGTAGCAGTGCCATGAAGGTGGCTTTTCATTTGGACTCTGTGGAATCCCAGGAGGGTCAGGGCTCACTGGTGGATATTCTCCTATTGTCAGCAAAGTAGAGTAAAGATCAGTAGACCTGAAAAGTGTCGGTCCTGAAAATGGAAATGGTGCGGAGGTTAGGTAGGCACTCAGCCAGGGCATCACTGGGCCTCAAGCTTGCTGACTTCAAAGTCCGTTGGTCTACAGATTCCCTACACATCCCATCCCTAGGTCACCCCACAGCTAAGGGGAACCAAATAACTTCATCAGTATACACATTGCTGGCAGCAGATGTAGGAGTCACATATAATCGTTGTGCCTTTATTCAAAAGAGCAGGTAAAGGAAGCCAAGGAAGGAGATGCCCCAAGCCTTCTGCTCACCTGCACTGTGATTCTAAATCCAGGGAAATGAGCTGTTGGTTCCTGTCTTCGTTTGGTATAGATGAGAGCATTCTTGGGTGAGGCTGATTGTTCGGTGCTCATTGCAAGCAGAATATTGATTTTCCTTTCCTCTCTTTTGGAATATAGGAGAACTGTGCCTCCCACCGGTCTCTCTTTTGTAACTCTCATAACCAACCCTCTGGGTGCCATGCTGCTGGTAGCCCCCTTGACAGACCTAACTAGTGTCCTGGACCTCATAGGCCACAGTCTTAGGCATTGCATGGTTCAGAATTCATTCAACATCTTCTTGTTGGGAGAGACTGTAGAGGAAAATTCCTGAGACTAATACCAGGCTGGCCCTGGAAAGCCGGGGAAACTATGTGGTGTAGGAGGAAGGGCACAAGGGTTTTCAACACCAATAGTTTTGGGTTTTAATCCATGCTTTGCTGCATAGCCAGTGCCACTCTCACTCGGAAATGAGGGATAAAAAAGGAGAAGGAATGCAGAAGGAAATGGCTAAGTATATGTGGGAACTGTGTTTTGGAGGACAAAAGACTACAGAACGTGTGTTAAACTCGATCTGGTCAGCATCACTTGGACATTAGAAGAAAAGTAGCATAACTACTAAATGCCTTCTTGCTTCAGAGCACTGCCTGTTGCCTGCCTTTTAGGAGCAGAGGCTGTGGGCCTGATACCCAGGTTCAATCCCAGCTCTATCGTTTATTACCTGTGTGATTTGGGATAAGTTATTCTAAAAGCATCCGTAGTCTCATCCGAAAAGTGAGGGCTGCATGATCCATGGAAAGCCCCAAGGAGCATTTCCAGCTCTTCAAAGCGCTCCATAAATATTAGCTGTTGTTATTTGATTGAATCCCATTGAGTCTGTTGCTCCCTCTAGATTGAGACCCAGGTCAATTCAGATAAAAGTTTCATTAATCCCTTAACTACTGTGTGTAATTTTGGGCTGATGGCCCTAATAATTCTTTATCACACAGTTGTTATTTCATCTTGACCTCTGTATTATGTTTGAAATAAGAATTTCTTGCAGGACCATACACAGTCAGATGAACTAAAACTGTTCTCTGGATTCTGTAGGAGCATCTTGCTTAAAAAAAAAAAAGGCAGAGAGAAAAAGAAAGCTGCTTTAGGAAATGTCATTGCTGTCTGTTGCTTTATTTTCCTCAGTCACCCAGTCTCATTAGTTTGAAAAAGTGCAAATTGACCTCTCCAGAGTCCTTTCATTGCTCCTTGTTTCTTTTACATTTTCTTTCCCCATCTCTCTTTTTTCCTGAAAGCTGTGATAGCTTTGCAATATTGACTAAGTTCTTCAATTTTGTCTTGTAATCTGTGCTTTTATGTGTTGTATATTTGGACATGTTCCCCTAAGGTGGAGAAATTCTACACAGCCCAGTGTAGCTCCACTATCTCCAGTTACTCTTTTTCTCTGAGGTTTTATTGGTTCACTCCACCCACCTTTATTTTTATTGAGCTTGCTGTAGAAGAATTCTGAAAGCATTTTGCCCATTTCCTTTTTTGCTCTCTCCCCTTTCTGCTCTCTAATAGCATAGTGCATGATTAAAAATACATTTCTGGGAAAAATCACTCCTTGATAATAAGTGTAAGGCACTTTGACACCACACTTAATAACTACCTTGGCATAAATGAGGCCATTTTTGAAAGTTACATGCAAAGAGTGTGCACTGGAGCACACTGGTAAAAGGGATTCCAAGACAGGAATCTGGGAACATGTCTTCTTTTTGAATAATGCTTTTACAGTGTCTGCCTGAAACCTGGAAAGGCACAGGTATGTGGGGTGAGTGCTTAGAGCTCCTGGACCTCCTCACCGGGCAAATACCAGCTGACCCTAGAAAATTTGTGCTCCATAAGTAACTTTGTTCTTTGAACGTTCCTTATACCCCAGTCATAGGGTGGAGGTCAAAGTCATGGACTTTGGATTTACAGACTCATTTCAAGTCTTTGCTTCAACATGACTGTGTAATATGAAGTTAGATATGTTGCTTAATTTATTTTAACCTCAGTTTCTACATCTGTACCATCAAGGTAAGAATAAAGCCAGCATAACAAGGTGCTTCTGAAGATACACTGACATGCACATGTAGCTAGCTTCATGTGGGCCATGGAATGCGCACTGTAAATGCTTACTGCATGAACTGGTGAATAGGCAAATGGCCAAATAAGCAAATGAGTAAAAGCTATGATATGACAGTCATTCAGAATTGAAGCAGAGGATACCTCTCTTCACACATTCAGTTATTTGGTGCATAGCAGGGGAAACTCTGGCTTTGCTTAGTGCTGTATTAGATCTGTCTTCATTCTGCATGGGAAACTTAAGAATTAGTGACCAATTGAAGGGAAAACTGATACTAATGGAAGATGGTGATTTAAACAAGCAAGTCCCAAACTATTGCAATGATGACACCTGTCCTGCAGTGATAGTTCCACTCCTTCGATTTTGCACACAGAGCAAGAGGTTGTTGAAACTAATTGAGGGCCAGTAACTTCTCTAGGCATCTTTGGACTCTGTATTTTCTTTACTAAAGATCAGTTGGAAGGAATTTGACTTTGACTGCAACTAAAAATTTAGCAGAGAGAAAAGAATGAATTTCTTGAGACTTGTCCTTGATGATTAATTATCGGAATGAATTCTTGACTGTGACATCTCCTTTGCATCATGACACAGATTCTAGACAGCACCTGCCCCTGCATGGAATGGCATTAAATGATTTCTAGATAATTCTAGCCTCTGATATTGTGATCTTCGTGTAATGCTTTTCAAAAGCAGTCTTCAGCAGGCTGGTGTCATTTGTAGGACCAAAGCAGACTTTTGTTCTTTGCTCCTTTGTTCCTTCACTCTTTCAGATTCATTCATTTAGAACTCACTGAGCTCCTGCTATTATCAGACATTATTTTAGGGCAGCAGACAGGTCTTAGGGTGAACACAGTTCATCCAAAAAACTTTTTGTTTACTTTTGATTTAAATTTTATTTAAAACTCTTACCTTAAGTTAGCATAATCAACTAACTGGATCAGAAGGAGAATATTCTAGTGACACTAATGGAAAATCTAGGACTAATCGTACAAAAAAGACTTCAGAGGAAGCCCACGACTAATAGATGAGCTGACAGATTTCTGAAGAAGAAAAAGGAGATGAATCTCTTCCCATTTGTGGTTTCAAATTGATGGTATCAGAAGTTGCAAATTGGCTGTAACAATAGATTGAGCAGACATTCCATTCTCTCATCTCTGATAAATACCACACTAATGATCGCATGAGATAATGGACAGAAAAATGCTTTGATTAAATTTAAAGTGCCATACAAGTTGAAGGTATAATTATCATCAAATTTATAACTGATCTTTTGGATTTGGCGAGTTTATATTTTCCCTTTGTATGCCATAAATCTGCTAGGGAATCGACTAGTTGCTGGATCTTTTCT
This sequence comes from Fukomys damarensis, assembly GCF_012274545.1. Classification (NCBI taxonomy): domain Eukaryota; kingdom Metazoa; phylum Chordata; class Mammalia; order Rodentia; family Bathyergidae; genus Fukomys; species Fukomys damarensis. The sequence goes on along the minus strand of NW_022900947.1, from coordinate 10,929,179 downwards.
CATGATGTTAAAATAGTCAGATATATAGGTTTAAGCAAAATAGACCTATAGCTGTCCTCGAGATCTTAGCTCGGAGGTCTGAATGATATACTGACCAGATAGTGGACATTATATGTAGTTTTTGAGACTGTGACATCTATGGACCTTGGCACGTGCATTTTCTGAGTCTTAGTTTCAGGGAGTGTATTACTGTTTCCATCTCCTCCACATAGTTCTCAAACCAAAATAACACCACCCCACCCATAGTTACTTATAGGAAAAGTGTGGTGAGTCTGTCATTATCACAATAGTAGGTGTAGCTACTGGGAGTTATTTTCAGACAGTAAGTGTTCTGCAAACTAAAGTATTGTTGAGAAACATCTCACCTGACCCTCCTGACCTCCATCTTATTTTCTTAAAGTAGGGTTGCCAGATAAAATGTAATTGCATAAATACAATATTTGGTACATAATTGTCCAGACACTCCTTGACTTACTGTGGTGCTCTGCTCTGATAAGTCCATTATTGGTTGAAAATATTGTAAATTAGAATGCACCTAACACCCCTACCCTGCTGAACATTGTAGGTTATCAGCACAGCATGACATGTGTCCGCTAATGATCAGTTGGCTGACTAAGCACTCTGGCTCACTGCTGCTGCCCAGCATAGCGAGAGAGCATCTTAGCACACAATGCTATTCCAGAAAAAGCAAAAAAAAAAAAAAAAAAAAAAAAAAAAAAAAAAAAAAAAATGCAACCCTAAGTGTATGGTTCCCACTGAATGCATATGTCTTTTGCATCATCAGAAAATAACTTTATGATAAGCGTATAAGTTGGCAGCTCTCTACACTACAAAATTGGTTTCTGTTCATCCAAAATTCAAATTTAACTGGACATCCTGTGCTTTTCTCTCCATTGAAATGTTTCAGGCCTACTTGAACCCCAGTTCATCTACAAATGCAAAATTTTGATAATTCTAGAGCAACTGCACTGGGTAATTAGCATGATTTACTACTGAAAATATCTTTCTGTTCACAAAAGTCTTACTTCTGATTATATCCAACTAGTGTATCCATATGAGTTTCATCTGAAGAAAGAAACACCTCAACAGAGGATGAGGAAGAGTAAGATGCAAGTTTTCCTGAGTTTCAATTCAAGGTCCATGGCGACTGTTGAATATTTGTGCATATGTTGATTGTGCACCCACAGTTGTGATCCATAGCGTGCTTTAAAGAAGCTTATAGTTCAGCAAGGGACACAGACATACAGACTGTTAACTCTGATGCAATAACACTGCCTCTGTAAGCATGGGGCAAGAAAGGTATTATGATGAAAGAGAGATTTAATGTACATAGGACGATGCTCGTACATGCTATGTGTATTAGAAACTTGCCAAAAGTGTAGATTTCAGATACACTGACAGCAGCAGCAATAAGCTTGGTAAGAAAATAACAACCATAGTAACTGTGTAAGACAATAGCTATGTTCATTTTCTTGACTGTAGTAATCATTTTGGTGTATACAGCAAAACATAAGGTTGTACACTTTAAATAAATGTAAACCCTTTAACGTAATATCTTGCAAATGCAAGGTTTTCAGAAAATATTTGTAGGTTGAATAAATGATGCAGTGCTCATAAATGTTACAAATGTGACCCCACCTACTTGATTATGTAGCCCACAGGTACATTACTATATTTTAGTTCTCCCCATGTTTAATGTTTCTATTCTCATGATCTCAGGCTGTCACAACTTGTTTGTATTCTAGAAAGAGATAAATGTCACAGAGCTATTTGGAAGCTTGTCTAACAAGACTCATATTTTGAACTCAGAACTAAAGTGCTATCTCTCCAGCATACAACAATAGGACTGATTTTTTACTTTAGCATTTTGGACTATGTGTTCCCGGAGTATTTTATTATATATTCAGGCAACTCACTGATATATCCTGTTAGAGCATCAAATTTGGTAAAATAAGTAGTTTTCAGAAAGGGTTAACTGGACACTTTAATCTTCACAGATCTTATTGGACATAAGATCAGTGGAAACACCTGTTTATTTATTTACCCTTCCTCAGGAAGTTTCCATGAGGTATTTCTTGCCTTGGAGACAAGAAGGTGAATGAGAAAAACTGCTTGCTTTGGAGAAACTAAAGATATAGGGAGCGACTGTTCCAAAGAATTAATGCTTACCATGTCTTAGCCATAGCTTTTCATATAGAAACCCTCTGCTTCTGTTTAGGAACCTGCTCTTAATAATGCTCAGTGTCATAGTTTGAGATTGTTATTACCAAATGCAACATTGGTGCCATTTTTTAAATGTAAAAAATTTGGAAAAATTACTGTTAAGCTGAGATGTGTGCAGTTATTTCTTCTATGTAATACTGGCTTGGGATATTTTGGTTTAGTAGGATGAGCCTATTTGAAGCAGTTTTTGCACAGGCTAATGTAGAACTTAATATTCACATTCATGTCATGTTTTCAAATTGTGGACACACCTTTTTTATGCAGATAGGGTAAAATAAAGCACGTGTTGAAGTCAGGTTAAATTAGCTTTCCCGTATAACTATATTAAGCAATATTCAGAAGGATTTCGTTAAGAATGTAGAGGCTCTGGGATAAAATTACCCGTCAGGATATGTTTCATTATTTATTGTTTAATCAAGGTAGTCATATTAGAGTATTTGCATTCACGAGCTTACAGAACTTGGCATTTTCATTTGTTTTGCCTTTATTATCCAGGTGACTTGCTTCGCACAACCAGTAGGCTTTGCTTGTTTATTTTTATGAAGTTGGTTCTTTCCCAAACAGTGCTTTCTTTAAAGTAGTCTTTGATGGAAACTTCCCTGTCACAGTGTGTACCCTTGGCTTCTGAGAGACTTACGCTTGGCAACAACTGACACTTACAGAATAATCATTTAGAAGATTTGGAGGAAGAAGTAAGGTCACTTGGGAACATAGTAATAAAACTGCTGTTTTTATGAGATATAGCGTAGTTCCTCTCATAGACATCAGAATCTGCTCTCCATGTTATCTAGGTAGAAAAAAAAACATTATAGTATTTTTACAGACCTTTCTAAAAATATGTCCTCATTTTCCCTGTCTTTGAATAATCTTATTTGCAATTTGATAGTTTGTTATTGTTTTATTTTGGAACATGCATCTTTTGCTATGTCGGCAGGGTTTGTTATACTCAGAATGATGAAAAACCAACAAACTATTTTCAGAATCTAATTATATGCCTAACCAGTAATGCTTGGAAGCTGACTGCCTTACAGACACACATAGGATCTCCAAGTCACTCTTGGATTCCTATGGAAGTCAGCTAGTAGAGATGGTTCTCACCTAAAGGACAGCTATTTGCATATGTGTTTCCAGAATAATACAAGCTTTGAAACATTAAAAAACTTGAAGTTGGCTCCTTGAGACGTATATGTGTCCATGTAAATCTGCCTTTCGAAATGTTTGCTGCATCGTGTAGGAAACAGTGCCAGCATTTGGTAAAGTCATTCACACTTGGCTCCCAATTGAGTATTTAGGATATTTCAACTTTGAAGCTTTAAAAAAATAAATAATAATCAACTTTTTCAAGGTTGCTTGCTTAAAATAATGCCCTCGTGCTTATTTGCTTCCCTTCAATAGGACCATAAAAGAAATGATAAACTGTTTTGGATTGATCATGTAAATAAACTGCTAATTATATCCTTAATAGTTCCCCACACTTACAGACATTGTACCAGAATGTATTTCCTATAATATGCTTTAGTACGGGAGCTCTATTATTTTTTAAAAGATAGGCCCAAAATCAGTAATTATGAGAGTTATTATTCAGGTTCACAGCAGTGTGGCAGCTATTTTTCACTTGATAATTGCCTTGCTAAACTGATGGCAGACCAGCGCCATGCCTTATTTAAGAAAATGGTCCACCATCCCCGAGTAAGCAGGCCTAGCTGTGGAAGTTTCAGAAGATTTATTAAATCTATTCTCATCCTCAGCATTGCCTCATTGTCATTAGTTACAGAGTTCCAAGAGGTTTTATATTTCTTGTTAAATATTTGTAGCCTCATGCTTGCATTCCCATTGCATCTCTTGGCAGTTGGTGACTCCATAGTGTGTGTTTTGTTTTGTTTTTTGAGATGGGGCTCTCACTCTGCAGTTCAGGCTGGCCTTGAACTCACTAGGTAACCCAGGCTGGGCTCGAACCCATGGCAATCCTTTTTCCTCAGTGTCCCAAGTGCTGGAACTCCAGATGTGGGCCACTGTGTCTGGCTGGTGTTATTTCCATTCTTAGCTCTTGTCTTTGCTGTCAACCAGGACGTTGTTTAACTAGTGCTACCTCCCTTTAGGGGCTTCAGGAGGAATACAAAAGAGGACCCAACCCTAGAACAATAAAGAACATATACTTTACCATCCACATTATTTCTTTTCTTCCATTTCTTATTTTTAAATTGCAATTTTATTTATTGCTTCTTTCCATTTGGGAAAAAAATCAGTACTCTCCAATATCATTTGTGATTTTTGTAAAAAAAAATACACACAGGAAGGGATCCCAATTTTCAGTCCAAAGTAAGTTATTTTTGCTGTGGTATTATAGTTGGTCAGAAGAAAATGATGAAGAAAGATACTTCATGGATTTTGACCTTGGGGTTTTTTCAAAAGTGTTCAATAGTAACCTTCTAGGTTGGTTAATGACTTAAAATGTTACATATTCTGATGATGGTTGGCAGTTTGTAAAATTCTTTGATAAGTCAGCCCCATGTGTAAGCTCACTGAGGGTGAGGACTGTGTCTCACTGCCCTCTGTATCCTCTGTGCCCTGACAATCTGTGCAGAGTGAGACAGGATGGCAGACTCACTCCATCCTCAATGCTGGCAGGGAGCAGGTTTCCTGTTAACCATTTGCATTGGAAAGAGGAGAAAAGGAGGCCTCAGGGGGTGCAGAATTCAACTCTTCCACCTTAGAGGCCTGTGGTGTGACCCCTACACTGTTCTGCTACCCAGCAGCTGTTTTAAACCTCTAAATACTCGTATTTCGTGTTTGTATGAAAATCTCTTACTCTGCTTCTTTCAGATTTACCTATCTCCCTCGTCCACTTCTCCCAGAAAGAGCACAATTTACAAATAATTAGTCCTTAATGGCAACGTATACTTTTAGCATCTTTTCTCATCACAGTATAGATTGCTGAAATCCCTCTGACATTGCTGCTACAAAGCTGACATTTATAAACTTTCTTTTCTGATGCAGTATGGGATCCTCCATATGTCTTCCACAATAACTTTCCATGTTTGCAGAGAATCTAAAGATTTATTTCCTTCCAAGTCCTTGTTGCTGGCATTCTCTCCAAGTCTCCCAAACTGCCAAGAGATGAACTTCAATTTAGAGGAACTGTTACATTTGTCATTGTGAATTTGCTCATCTTTGGATAAATTTGAAGATTTATGCTTATTCCCAAATGGGCCCCTTCAATATATTTGAAGCTCAGAAAGTTCTTACTTGGCTTCCTCTTCACTATTCTAAGTAAAGGCCCTCTTAAGTCTGTGAAGTCACCCTGCTTGGGCTCAGGCGCCTGCATTGTGTCACCCTGGAAACATTTGAACTTATAAGAGGTCGAATGTGACTGGAGGTGGATCCTCTCTGTGCCTTGTGTTGTGAAAATCTCACTCTGTTTGAGGATGACCTGAGTACCATAAACAGCCCCTCACTTAAAGATAGAATCCTAGGGCTTTGAGTCAGACAGGCCTGGCTTCACGTCATGACTACACGGTGCAGTGATTGTCTGACCCTGGTAATATTCCTCTTTTCTCTCAGCCTCACTATTTTCATCTATATAATGAAAATAACATCTACCTGGCAGTTGTATAATAATATTTGTATATACTATACAAGCAGTTATTGATAAAGGAGAGTTTATCATACCAAGCTATCATACCAAGAAGTTGTCTTGCCTTTGATTTGTTCAAGGCAATCAGTTGGTTGTTGCAAAACCAGAATTGGAATTTATGTTTTCATATTTGTTTATAAAACACGTTAGTGACCAGCTAAAAGTTCTCTTTTTCATGAGAAATAATCTACAAGAAACATTATTTATGGGGACCATTTTTACTTCCTTTTGCTCTTATAATCATCTTCAAAATATTTGAGAACCAAGTACGGTACAAAGCATCACTAACTAAGTGAATTTAATCATGGACAAAACATCAGAGGCAACCTATGTGATGGGTGTTTGGTGTTCTATTGCATCACACTTGGCTCAAAGCAAACCACATTTAATGTCTCGCTTTGCTTGGGTTGGTAGTCCACAGTAGGTTAGCTCATGGTTTTCGAGGCTGAAATCCAGATGGTTGTTGGGACTGAGAGCTTACCTGAGTCTCAGGATTGTTGACAGAATTAAGCTCTTTACATTAGCAGGATGGAAGTCTTCACTTTCTTGCTGACTCTGAATCTGAGGATGTTTTCAGCTCTGGAAGTCTCCTCCAGAGCCCTGACGCATGGGCCCCTCTGCCACATGGAGCGGGAGACTCACCACCCTCAAATCTCTCTGATATTAGATCTCACCTCATGTCAGCTGAAACAGGGTCATTTCTTTCCATTTTAATAAACTCACAGTCATCTGATTGGGCACTTTAATTAACTCTGCAGAACCCCTCTGCCGAACCCCTCTGCCATATAATGTAACACAATCATGGAATGATACCCCATTATAGTCAGAAGTCCCACTCACGTTCAGGGGGAAGGCATTGTACAAGTGGATTCACCGGGGTTAGGAATCTTGGAGGCCCTCTTAGACATGAACATGAAATAAATACCTAATTAGATATGGCTGTGATTCAGGGTGCCCTGACACGTGTCTTCAGATATGTGAAAAGTGTGCTCTAAAGCCAGAAAAGAGTCATTTCCTGCTGGGGGTACAGGAGCATGGCAGAGGCGGCTGAAAGGATTCCTTTAGGCAGAAGAGAGGCATGTGGTACAGTGAGAAAGGGTAGACAAACATCCCAAGAGAGGCAGAGAAGGTATTTTGGAGAAATGGTGAATGGTTTTGTTTGGCAAGAACTTGGCTTTAAGAAGCTGCTCCATGGTTGTAAAGAGACTGTTGTGCTTTGAGCAAATAAAACCCATAAAACCTTTTCATGTGTGTGTTCATGTGGTGGGGATTCAGGAGAAGACAAGTCAGGCCCGGCCACGTCCTCTCTGTGGTGGGCTCTGAATCGTGTCTCTCTGGTCACTCTTGAAGACCTTGGGAAAGTCCGCTTTATCTCCACCCTTTCTGTCATAGAATTTCAAATCTAGGAACTTGTGTGTCTTGAAAAATTGTCCTCTCTGTGGTGGGCTCTGAATCGTGTCTCTCTGGTCACTCTTGAAGACCTTGGGAAAGTCGCTTTATCTCCACCCTTTCTGTCATAGAATTTCAAATCTAGGAACTTGTGTGTCTTGAAAAACGCCTTCTCTGAGGGCTTTTCCTGTGTAGGTGGAAGTAAGAAAGAGAAGTCTGGAAAAATGGGTTCAGTTGCATTGACTACATATTAAACCAGCTTGAGCTGGTTACAAATAAAAACTCAAAACTGTGGTGTGTCAGTGCGTCCCCCTTATTCACACGTTCATGCAACATATATGTACTACATTCCTGCTGTGTCATTCACTCTGCTTTGCTCTGGGGATACATTAAATAATGCAGCTGTAACCCATGTCCTCATAAGGTCTATGTCCAAGCTCTGTCTAACTTTTGGGTAATTCTAGACTGTTTAGACTCTAAATTCTTGAAGGGTAGGGAACTAATAGAGTTAATACCAATTATTCATTAATTTCAGTTGTGATGAGTGCTATGGGCAATGTATATGGGATGCTGTGAGAGGAAATTAGAGACTTTATCCTGTCTCTACAGGAAGGGATAGCAGAGAAAGTTGGAGAGTAAACAACACTAAAATGCTCAGAGAAGTAATACAATCTTGAAAACATTGAGAAAAATAAGTGTGCCTTAGAGAAGAAGTGAATGAAAGTGAACATAGATGTTATCATTAAGCCAGTGAGCCAACACAGTGATGAACTGTAGATTTGGGATGAAATGATTTTGCCTGCATACTTTTCCTAGTCTTTTCTGCCTGGTGTACAAGATCCTTTTTTTCCCTGTCCACCCTGTCCCTTGCTTGCTTCTGCATGGTTACAGCACCCTTCTCTCTGTGTTAGCATCAATGTATGGACCATGATCCAGCTTTCATAGTTTATGGTTACATGTTCATAAGCTTATCATCTGGAACTATTTGGGGATGACCTCAGGCAGTGATTATAGTCTTTTTATCTCTTAATCTCCAGTGTCTAATGCTTTTCCTGGCATTGAATAATATCTATTGAGTAAATCAACTAGAAGTAGTTGGTAGTTCAACAGAAATAGCATCTCCATAGATTGTAATGCTTTAAAAGGAAGATATTTCAAAAACACAGTCCTGTAAAATGAGTTTAATCTGCCTCAGAATGGTAGACAGAGCACACCATTCCTGGAGGTGATAAAAGTTCCATAATTCTGTGTACAGACATAGGAATCACAAGGAAAGCAGAATTTAAAAAAAAACTTGATTAATTATAACTACTTTCAATTACTAAATTATATCTTTGATCTTGATTTCTTGGGAAAGTTAATGTCTTTTTTAATATGCTGGATTTATGTCCAAAAATAGCATGACTGAGTGGTGGAGTCTTTCCTGGCCATAAACTTCTGGGTTGTGCTATGTTCTCATTATTGAAAGTTACATTTATGATAGGGAGGATGTGATTTAACATTATGGAGTCTTTCCTGGCCATAAACTTCTGGGTTGTGCTATGTTCTCATTATTGAAAGTTACATTTATGATAGGGAGGATGTGATTTTTAACATTATAAAAAAAATACATGGATTACATTAAAGAGATATTCCACGTAATCATTAGGGCTGAAAAGTCTGTCAAGCTATGAATGAAAATATGGTAGATAGAGGAAGGCATCCAGACAGACAGAATAACTGTGTCACTTAGTATAGAAGAAAATGTATATTCATACTCATGAATAAAATGTCATCCAGAAGTCTGTTCTCCTATGGGAGAGATGGAAAGAGTGGCTATGTTCCAGAAGTCCACGAGTTATATTAGATAAGTATCACATTAGCACGAGACAGAAATCAAGCGGATGTGGAAAGTTCATGAGTTAGTACCTGGACCGCTGTTTTTAGTAGCATGAAGGGCAGAGGATATGGAGGGACAATCAAAAGAGCAGCTCACACTATTGGAGGCCTGGTCGGACTGATCCATGGGCAGAGAATAAAAGACTTGTGAGGTAGCTAAGCAACTGTTACTAGAGAATGCATCACGATAGACACCTATAAACCTCCAAAGCTCACAAGTGGCATGTTTAGGGCAGTGTGAGTCGGGAGTATAACCAAATGCAGGAAGATGAAAGAAGAATTTGAACAGCTGGGTTTCTGCCAGAAGAAGAAATGACGGAAACTGACTCTTAGGAAATGGAAGCTGATTTCTTTCTAATGGAAGATGGCATGGTGTAGTGCTACTAAGATACAACCAAGACAAATGTATTGAGGTCTCGCAGTAAAATCTCTGTTAATTCTTCCCCCTTTACAATTCCAAGTTTAATTTTTCTTTAATTAATCGTGAGATGAGCCATGCTATTGCAGGATCCTTTTATTTCATATTCAGTAAACCTCCCTTGTTTAATCCAACAAATAAACACATGACTTTATAATGCATGTGGCTATACTTTCTAAAAGTATGAACACTTGAAATCAGATATAAAATGCAGTGGAGTTTATTAAAAATACGTTGTTTTCATATGTTTTAAAACCATAATGACTCATCTTTCTTTCTTTCTTCTCTGCGTGGTACTGGATGTCCTCTTCTTCCCCAAAATTTCTCTGAAAAAGAAAATTAAAAATATTTGTATCACCAACAACAGTTTCAGAAACTGAAAGGGTGGTCCAGTTTCTGGAAAAAGATTATTTTGAAAATGCCTCAGATTGGCTTAATTAAAGAGAAGTCCTCTTGAAATTTCCTGCTGAAAGTATTAGAAGATGAATCTCCCTCCCTGCCGCCCTCCTCTGCCACACAGACACACAGACACACAGACACACACACACACACACACACACACACACACACACACAAATGTTTTACTTCCTACTTCCATCACAAAGGTTTTGAGACAGATTCCAGAATGACAGGGATTTTCCCAAGTTACAAGAATTGGACTCAGAATTTGAAACTGTCTTCCTCATTAAAAGATCTGAAATTACTAGAAATATCAGCCAGCCTAAATTGGGAAGATTTGCATAAAGTAAGAGTAAACAATTTATGATAAGAATTTATTCAATATGGGATTGCAAATGTTATTTTATCCATTCGCATATTTATTCATTCTATGCTTAACACGGCTAACATTTGTTCGTTAATTTGCCAAATGTTCTCTGGCTCCTTGCACTTAATACACGCAAACCAGATTTTCACTCCCCAATGTGGACACCTCTGGTCCTCTTAAAAGTTTTCACAGACTTTTGTTTGAAAACGAAAGGATGTTTTTAACCAAGGACATTAAGTGAATCTAAATTTTGTATAACAAAATCCAAACTAATTGTATGTATTGTAGGAGAACCATCTAAAGTCGTAAAGGCTATGTGGTAGCTTCTCATCTTGGACAACAGGTCTCCATCATTGGAGAGCTGAAGAAAAGTAATTCCCAGAATTCCGTGTTCCTAGCGTTTTGTCATTGGGCACTCTTCTCCTGTGAGCCCAAGGGGTGAGATGTGCAGAGAGGACCATTCCTGCACAGAACGGAAGCTCTGGTTAGAGAGTGGGAAGGTGGTGGGGAGCGGTGGGGAGGAACAGAGGGATGGCCCTGTGGCTTCCACCTGTTTGGCGTACATAGTCCCTGCACTGGTCTGGCAACCCAGATTCATGGACCGTTGCTCTTCTCTTAAAAGAGATGTAGAGAGATCCAGAGGAGGTAAAAGGAGGAAAACTTAGCCCAGGAGCCAGAACAGCTACTGCAGCTGGAAAGTCAGCTTGAAATTGTTGTCCACTGGACCCCCCAGGATCCTTAAATGTCCCTTCTTCATCTCCCAGGTGTCAGGAGACCATAGGAAGTGTGAAGGAGGGCAAAGTGGCACATGAGACCCCAAAGTGAATAGACATCCCTCACTTGGCAGCGCTCTTCACCAAATGAGTGCCCTATTTTTGTGAAACTGGTGATTCTCATTCTTTTGTGCCTAAGTTCCACCATATAACTTCACAATCCAAGCTCTTGGAAGATGGAAACCAGCTCTTCCTCACTTTTACTGAGAAATGATGAGTAGGATGGGGCATCCCAACTGTGGGCACAGCCAGTGGGAAAGAGAGGAGGGTGGAGAAACCTGAGGCAGGAGGAAGGAAGTTGGGCCGGAGAGGATTGGATGCAGATGAGTGCTTTCTTGTAGGATGGGTGAAGGCAAAAGGCCATAAAATGGAGACCACCCATGTAACAATGCTCATTTAGGGATTTACAAAACAAAACAAAATGAAAAACAAAAAAACAAAAACAAAACAAAAAAAAACAGTTCCATTTCATTCAGGACAGCCAATTCTGTGTACCAGGAATAAGAAATTCAACTTCTAAAATGTTTAGTGATCAGTAATGTTGACTTGGTCTTTAAATCATCTTCATTCATTCTCTCACTTGCTCGTTTACTTAATCAACAAGATTAAATACAGAGTTATTGAACGAATTTCCCCAGAGAATATGTTTTGGGACATTGCTCCAAAGATCTGGCCTAACTGGATGTCTTTGTCATGCATCATTATTGTTACAGTTACTGGTAGAAAAGAACCTACTAAGCTGCAATCTAGGTTAGAACTCCAATTCAGAGCATCACGTTTAATGTGGCCAGCTGCTCTAAAAGGTATAATTGGCGGGATTAAATCAGATGAAACTAAAGCCAAGTCCAGACTTGAACTGAAATTTCTTTGTTTTTTTTTTTTTTCCTCTTGAGTCTAACTCCTATTCTCTTTCCCTGTGTTAGGCTATCTCATTAAAAGTGTGTTATCTTACTGCAGCTCCATCTCCCCTAAGTATGGAGATTTTCATTTATTGTATCTGTTACCACTAATAACAATATTAAAAAAAATAAGCCCATATGTGATGATAGTGTGAAAAGTAAACATGGCAATTAGGCAACATCCCAATGAAGTTAATTATTGCCTTGATGACTGGGGTGGTTTGTGTACAATAGTTGTGAGCAGCCAGCGTCATATCAGAAGGCAGTGCTTCCGCACACCCACTGCATCACAAGCAGTGTCGGCAGAAGAGCAGGCTGCTGAGAAATGTGCAAACTCTGGATTCACTGGTGCTTTGTACCCAGGGCTGCTCTTGTTTCATTATATCCTTCTGGTCCCCTTTGAGGCAAATGTATCAACGCCCAAGCTGTGCATGTTTGGTTCTGTAACCAAGTCGTTTGTGTGCCGGATCGACAGCCAGACTCCTGATTCCCAGAGCAGCTCCTCAGTAGTATTGGTGCACACTGTATCCATCAAGAATTTCCAGACCAGCTCAGGAATCAGATGCCAAGACCGCCCCTGCGGCCATATGCTCTTCTTAGACATCCTTTTTACAGATTCCTAATGTCTGGTATGTGGTCAAATGCATTTCAGTCATGTTGCTCACTGTGTTTCTTCCAGGGTTAAATTTTATAGCCCGCCATTTCACCAATCAGGACGGCTAGGTAAATCTTGTGCTACATCTCGATAACAAGCAACCCTGTTTGATTTTGGGCCATATTCTTTGTTGAGCTGTCCAATTAATCTGAACGCTGTTCAATCTAAGAAGGGGTCTGAAACAGGTGCTTGTCCCAGTTTATGGTTTCATCCCTTTGTTCTGCTGGTTTTTAAAAATGTATATCTGGTTCCAGTCAACGCTAGCCCCTCAGCTGCTATTTGAATGTGTAACCTCAGCATATCACCCAGGGGACTGTCACTGTCATCATCCCCATACCACTCTCCCTACCTTGATAAAGTCAGCCACCATGCTGACTCACCAGCTAAGAAACAGTAACGAGGTGGAAAGTGGATAGATTTGCCTAATTTGGTTTTGTAAGTGCAGAGTGCTCATTTTTAGTTTCCACAAGTTTCGCTTTGTTGCCAAACTCTTTTTCAGTAAAGCATGCATTCCACCTTTCCTTCCCCATATCCAGGTCCCCCAAACTGTCATACTTCAGATATATGTGTTTGTTCATCCAGATAGAAATCATCTCGGCTTCTCAGCTATCTCCCTTCAAAATAAAGCTTCCTGTATTAGACAGTTTCTCACATTTTACAATTTGGTTTCTCTATGGAACTATAGCTGTGGATGGTAATGAGTTTGCCATGGCAATTTCTAGCTATCTGGACTATAAAATCCTATTTTACCCAAGCATAATAATTGAGTTTATTAATGAGGGATCGAAATAGTAGAAAAACAGTATAGGGAGCCACTGTGATTTGCTTGGTATAGGTTAATAATCTTACATTATAGAGCATTCATGGCTTCCTTGTGCTCCAGAACAGAAGCTGTAGTGGCAAAGAACATTGTGATCAAATCCACACTAATGAGGAAACATTTGGAGCTCTGCAGGGGGATAAAAAGGAAAGTATTGTTATTGTGAGTGCCACGTATTGTCCTTTACCTTTTTAAGGTGTGCGCAAATGCATACCTAATAATTGTATTTGCATTTATAGAAGAGCTCCCACCAATTCCCAAAACCCTCGAAAAGGCAAGGCTGCAAGTAAAAACCATAAAGCTGCGTATCTGAAAACAACAGTTCATCAGGAAGACTTTTATCCTCTGTTCCACAGGTTCAAATTCATAACTAGACAGATTGGAATCTAAGCAACCTGAGATTGATAGGTTAAATTCTTTACACAAATCTCTTTGAAAGAATGGATCTACTTTTCAAGGCAAGGATCCTGAATTCTTGTTGGAATGTTTTGAGAATTTTTCCACAGTTTGCAAGTCCAGCTCAGTGAATTTTGAAAAAGAATTGTATTTGTGAAGACATCTGGGTTTATATTCATTTGCTTTCTTAAAGCCACTGTTTTTGAATGGAATCAGGTAGAACCAGAGAGGCAGCAATTTTCTCATAGGCCGTTATGGGCTGAGCACAGCAGCCTAGGCCGGATCAAGGGCCTTGGGAAACTGAAGCAGTCTTAGAAAGAGTTTAAGAGCTTTTCAGAAAATATGAATTTGCCGTAAATCAGGTGGCTTAAACAATAGACATTTATTCTTTTGTAGTTCTGAAGGCTGGAAATCCAAGATTATGCTTCTGGTTGATATGGTTCCTGGTGAGGAATCTCTCTGTGGCTTGGAGGCTTCTATCTGTGCGCTCACATGACCTCTTCTTGTGCATGGCAGGAGGCGGAGAGGGGGGCTGTTCCTTTCTTATATAATCTCATCATGAAGGTCCCACTAGAATTCATCTCTCTCAACTCTAATTACCTCCCAAAGGTTTTATCTCCAAATATCACCATAGATCTGGTTAAAACTTTAACATATGAGTTGTGTGGGACACAATTCCGTTCATAACAGCAGGTGAATTCATACACCAGAAATTGCAATAGGCCTGTTTGTGCCAAATGAAAAGGTGGTCATTTGTTTTCATTCCACTGCACTCCACTCCGTTCCATTCCATTCTGTCCCATTCGATTTCGTTCCATTTCAACTCATTCTATCCAGTCAAGTTCCAGCATATGTCTCTGTTAAACATTTGTACTTAATTTACCTTTTTTTAATTTTATTTTAGCCTCCCTCTTCTTTAACCTTTTCATCTTTCTTTGTTCCAAAATTCCTTTATTTTCTCCCTGCTTTCCCTCCCGCTCTCCATTTCTAACTCCCGGAGGAAGTGCTGAAAAAAACCCTGTCCACACACAGGTTTCAACCTATCTGCTTCTTACTTTCTGCGAGACCTCAGAGAAGTCACCTGGACTCTTAGTAGCAATGCTCATGGACACTCATTGGGGTGAATAACAATTGTGTTCAAAATTCCTTTATTTTCTCCCTGCTTTCCCTCCCGCTCTCCATTTCTAACTCCCGGAGGAAGTACTGAAAAAAACCCTGTCCACACATAGGTTTCAACCTATCTGCTTCTTACTTTCCGCGAGACCTCAGAGAAGTCACCTGAACTCTTAGTAGCAATGCTCATGGGACACTCATTGGGGTGAATAACAATTGTGCGACTTAATGGAGCAGGGTTATTGTATTATTAGGCACGGTGCCTCGGAACATTGCTGTAGGAGCTTAATACATGGATGTGTTAACACTTGGATGGAGCTTAACACACAGACATTAGAACGATACATGAGATGCAGGAGTCTTAACCTGATGGCTTCTTGGCCTAGTGTGGAAAGCAGCTGTGAGAGATGAGACCATTGCCTAAGCACTTGTGCTCTGAATTGGCCTGTGTGAGTGAGTTTAAATCCTGACTTGCTTCCACAGTAAATGACTTAGCCTTTATGAGCTACTGTTTTAGAACTATAAACTAGGACAGTGGTGTCAGTAGCCACCTAAGAGAGTTTGGGACAGGGATAAAGGAGAGAATGTCTGCTAAGTCCTTGGTTTGTACCAAGTAGTAGTACATAGCCTATAAATTTTAGTTAATTTTATTACAAAAATCTATAATGTGGTAACAGAGTGATGGAGTTCATATTAGCCTAGTCCACTGGGCTCAGCCTGGAGGAGTCAAAGATTGATAATGATCTTTGCTTGGTGGAACTGATAGGTAAGATGACCATTCATCAAAAGTTTGGGATCTACCTGTCACGATGATAGCACCGCAGAGCTGATTTTGCAAAACTTGTGTGAAGGGCTCTCAGATTGGGGTTAGCAGCCTGAGAATCAGAGCTACCAAAGAGATCTCAGCACCCCCACCCCCAAGTGCCAGCCATCAGAAGAAAAATCCAGGACACAAAGGCCAAAAACAATGTGTTTCTTTCTGATGTTGCTAGTCAGCCTCAAGAATTCATTCCAAACAGCAGAAATGCAAATCAAATGAAATAGCACAGACCCAAAGTACCTGGATAATGCAGAGCCAGCGTTCATTTTCAGCACAGGAATGTGTTGAGGTGGTCTTGGTCAGGGCCTGATATTAAACAGCTTCGCTCTAACTGTTCACTCCCGAGGTGTTAGAAATCAGTGCTGATGATGAAACACGTTGTGTGGTGTTTCTGCTAGAAAATCCCTAATCAAAATAAATGTAAAAGCTGAAGTGTGTTCCATGCCCAAGTTCTACGTGCTCCTTAGAAAGATGATCTATTCCCTGGAGAGAAAGGAAAGAATTAGAAATGATAACCACCTTTTAAATATATCAGCTAGCACTGTGTCAGGTGATGGTGTATTTTTTATCAGCTTTTCAGCCAAAGCTTCATTTGATTTGTGCAGGGGTGTGTATAATATGGGGAGGCCAGTGAGCTGATTTTTATAGAGTCTGTTTGTAGCTTAAACAAAGATGGGGGATTTGGAGGATAAAGGCAGCCTGAAATATAGCAGATTATGCAGCTTTATTTTTCAAAGATTTGTTGATTCCCCTCTCCCCCCCACCCCCAGCTCTCTGGCTGAGCCGGTGTGTTTTGTATTTTTTTCTTTTCAGTTGCCATTCAAAGAGAAAATGTTAAGTTTTAAGTGTGAATTTCCGACTGAAATTTCATGTGCCCAGCTGTTACCAGGGCCAAGACAGCGTTGGAAAACACACATTACCCTTAAATAGTGTGGCCTTATGATAAAGAATAGGATAAATAAAGGCTGAACTTATAAAGCCTCTTTTAATATGACAAGCTTAATTCCCAGCATGAGCAGAAAGGGCTGGAGGGCTTGTGTTTTTGTTTTTAACATGAAAAATGAAGTTTGCTTTGAAATCTGAAATCTGAAATACTGGAATTTTCTGCAGGGCAAAGACTGCCTTTGCTATGTATGGAACTGAGGAGTTTGCCATCCATATTTTCAGGATCTGGCTGATAATGACATGGACCGTCTTTCATGTATCTGCAGATCCTGGATCTATATCCAAGCCTTTCCAATAAAAAAGGGATCTCATTTGATTTTTAAATGTGCCCTTGATTTCTTGACAGGGTCTAGTTATTTGCATGCAAGCCGCTAAGGCAAAAGTCCTGAGGAGGGTCATTTGAGATCCCTTTTATTCTTTCCTTTGTTAGTAAAATCCTTGCTTTCTTCCTTTTAGCCATTTAACATATATTTATTGTGCTTTCCTGTCCTACAAAGCTTTGGTTCTGCCTGCTGAGGGCTACAAAGATGCATATGCTATAGACCAGGCTTCAAGACGAAGACAGTCTGGGGAATCCACTGAAGCCAGACATGTTATGAGAACACGTTTAAAGCTGCAGTCAGCTAGAAATTACGACATTACAATGATGACACATGGTATGATTTATTGTGCCATGCAATGATGAATGAAGCTTTAATTGTAAATGCAATCGTTGATGTTTCAGTAATTCAGGTGTTTATATACCAAAGAACTAAAAATCACAGTTATTCTTTTCTTGTTGGTTTTGAGGAACTAAAAATTATTTGGAGTTAATGCCACTATTCTACATCTATATAGGCATACATCTAAATCTACATCTATATGTGTGTCAGTCTATCATCCATCACTTGTATATCTATCTCTATCTCTTTCTGTCTTTCAGTACTAAAATGCCAAGTTTCTGGGTGAGCAGGTTTCTTTAAGCCTCGTTAGAGCAGGTTCTTTGTTGAATGGGTCATCTTGTAGCATGAAGAATTTCCCTGGCCTCAGCCCTTGGTTCTCTGTTCTTTTTCCTTCTTGCCACCGAGCCATTTGCATGGGCTTAACTTGACCTGACTGCAGCCATCTTGAATCATCACTATGGTTGCCGCTGATTAACTCTGTGGTCTGTTTTCTCAGCAGTTTCCCAGCACCCTGTAAACAAAACCATGACAGTGGTATGTTGGAACTTTACAACCAGTTACTAGTGCCCTTAATGCCCAGAATGGGCCTGTCCTCTTTGGTATTTAGAATAATCCAGATACATTCTGACTTCGATGAAGTCACTTTTATCCTAACCATTATATAACCCACCTCCCTCTAATCCAAATTGTTAGGGATCCACTGTTTATGCTGCTGCCATTGTCCATGTTTCTGTCATCAGGTCCCCAGTAACTTGTACTCTGTGTATTCTAGACCTGTTTGCCTCTTTCTTTGGTCTCACAGCATCTTGAGATCAGTTCTCATGGGACTACAATTTTCTGGGAAATCATATTGATGTGTATTAAGTTCTCTGCTCATTTTTGGGTGCGGAATTTTAAAAAATACAATATTCAGAAATAAGTTGCTTACACAGTGCCTCCAGGATGACCCTCTACTGAGCTCTCCTGCATGATGTGGGAAATAAGCACTGGACTGTAAGTTGGAAGACCTTGTTGAGGTCTGCCCATGGATGCCCCCATGAGATCGGTTAGAATGTTGACCTTTCTCAGATTCCATTTATGAATGTGTAAAAGTCAGGCTTGACAGTAACCCTTTTCCACACTTACATTCCATTTTATTGGCCCATCCATTGAACTAAGCTTTGCCTTCACTTTAAAAAAGCAAGACAAATGAAAAAGGATGACTCAACCAAACTGAGGAACTAGAAGTTTTAAGACAAGCATAAGAATCAGGGGATGCTGGATAAAAATTAGCTTGGGGGAAGATATAAAAACACTGATATTAATCCTGGAAAGGTCCACATAAATATTTCCAAAATGGCTACAAGGCTTCCCTCTTTAAAAGTAAATGTTAGCTATCATGTTTGAAGAAGAATTTAGGAGACAGAACAGGAGAAGTCAGGTAAAGTAGTGGTTTAGGAAGGGGTTCTGAGCCACATGCTAATCGCTTCTCTTCCTGCTCTGGTCTTCCCATCCTTGGAAGGGGATGTAAGCTGTCCTAGACCTGCGTTCAGCTCCAGGGACAGAGCCAACATCTAACCTTGCCTTGCATCATCTCTCTGCAGGACAGAGCGTGCCCCATCATCCCCTTCTCGTTCCATGTTCTGATGCATGCCTTTTGGATTAGTGAATCAAGAATCTGAGCCCCTACTGCATCTCCTTTAACTTACTAGCTTCCCAAAGGAAACTGGACCCCTGCTCCTGTCTATGAAATGCATTCCATTGATTTGAGGAGTTATAAAATAACAACACTAATTATGCCATTTTCTAAAGCAACCTGACCCATGTTAGTGTGAATGTGTTAAAAAATAATTATGTATGCTAGTATAATATACATATGCAATTTTTGCATTCCAGATTTCTTACTGTTGGTATCTATTTAAAGCTTTTGAAAGAGACCCAGTCTTTTCTAGAAAAATGTGTGAAAATAGATTTGGGACTGTTATCTCATCTGCTAAATATCTTTCTTTTTCTCTGCTTTAATTCAAACCAGCCTTCAAAGACCCCCTAAACAGCCATTGAACACATGTTTGGGTTGTGATTCTGTTTGGCTGTGAATGGCCCAGCCTGAATCTCCCTCTCCCTGGTAATCTACCTTGCTGATGATGTCTTGTGATTCAGCTCAGGTGATTTAATAAGCTTTTCATTGTCAGAATTTTACTTAATGCACATAAGCAGTTGTTTACTGCTGAAGAGTGGACCAACTGTGGACTCTGTATACTTGTTTGGTTTTGAGAAACTTAGGGAAGCTGATTCTGATGCTACAGGATTTTTTTTCTCTCATTCTTCTTGCCTCCTGATATTTTGCATGCATTAAAATATAAATGTATCTATTGAGTGCCTGTCTATGTCTTGTACTTGTGTAAAAACCATCAAATTTCACCTTTACCAGCGTCGTACACATTTGGATTTATCACTGGCTTCTTTCAGGCAAGGACCCTGAATTCAGAGAGGTTAGATCATTTGTCCTATACCATGTAGCACATGAGGGGTGAACTTGAAGTCTGGGATTTTTACTCTGAACTCACCATCTGTCTAATAAGCTATATAACTAATGGTAGCATGTGAAATACTTTTAGATGATGAATGAATAGATCTAATGGGTATTTATTTTGTGCATATTAGAAAATTGCTACTTTTTACATTTAAATTAGAGATATTAAAACTAATTTTAAAATTCTTTCAAGAAATATAATGAATGAAGGATATTAAATAAAATAATCATTTAGCGATTATGTGAGTTATATAGACATTCAATTATAAATTGTAATCTGCATTTGTATAGATATGTATACTATACATATATATGTGTGTAATATATATATTACATGTGTAGGTGTGAAATTAATGAAGACTAACCAAATGAGAGCAAGCAAAAGCTATTTGTGAGTGCTAGAGCAAAGGAGTCTGCCATCATCACTGATATTTTGGCAGAGACTCGAAGGCAGAAGGACAGTGGAAAGCTTTCTGGTAGAAAGGCGAGTCTTGAGGGGCCCTTGTTGTAGGCTGTGAGCTAGTGATAGTCAGTACAAAGTACAGCATTGTATATGATTGCTCAGGGGTAGATTTGGCACTCTGGCTATTTCTAAGTTCGAACTGTGGACAGATATTAGGGAAACTGCCAGCTATTAGTCAAGGTCTGACCAGTTTGGGCTTACTGGTGCACAGGTTATTGTGAGCTTGCTGGACTATTGCTAGGGATAGCAATCCTGCTTCCTGTAAGTCTGATTTATAGCAGGCTGCCTTCCTGCATTGTTTATTGGAGATAAGGGGCAAATTTCCTGGGCCAGTTGCTGTAGACTATAGGTCACGTTCTGCTTTTACATATGGTCTGGTCATTGTCCGCTGGTGTATTCAGTCTCTCTCTTCAACTCTTTATACACACACATACCCATAAACACACCTGCAGGTAGAGAGACCTTTAGATAGTTTATATACTAAGTGCACATCGGTTAATTAGCAGGAGGCTTACTATAAATATTCAAGGAATCTCTTCTCATTCTCCTCTCTGTGGACAGCAGTTGCAAAAGGAAGAATAGGGCAACTGCTCATAAAATTAGTTTCTAGTTTCCTAGACAGCACAAATAGACTTTAGACTTTTATTGCTTTTACCAGTGGCATGTATCCCTATCTGCATATTGTTATATCTCTAAGATTTCTCTTCCTAAGCCTCTAAACACTTTAAACTCTTATCAGTTCATTAAGAGACCAGAATGAGGTAGGTTTGCACTAGTCTGGACTTCATAAGTATACACCTTCCTCTTGGAAAAGGTTCTCCATGAAGTTTATTCATTTATTTGACATTTGTTGAGTGTTGATTAAATACCAAAGCTCAACTTAGGCACAGTCTCTCTTTACCACAACTTGGCATTTCTAATATGTGGCATAAGGGACCCCTGGGAAGTCTTGGCTTGTCTCAGAAGATGTGGATTGTGAACAAGGTCCTAGGAGAAAGGTCTTACAGGGCGCTGAGCATGATATTCTAGCTTTATTGTGGCCTACATGGGAGTAACACAAAATGGGACTAGGAAGACACTTTTGAGTTTAGCGCTGGCTTCATTTCTTCAACAAGCATGGAAATCACTCCTGCCTGCCAGGCCCCATCATGGAAGACACAAGTGAAACAGCCAGGGCTCATGGCCTTTAGGAGTGCAGAGAGAGGCAAATATTTAGCAATGCAACTCCCTGGTTGCCAACATTAAGTGACTTCCTCTCCCTCCATGTGCCTACCCATTCCTCTGCTGGCAGTGGCACTAATATTCTCTTAGTATTGGATCATATATAAGCAAATATCTCAGCACAGAAATAAGTTTCACATGCTATTGATAGGGTTTTTTTTTAAAACAAATGTAACAATTCACAAGCCAAAAAACTGATCAAAGATGAACTTTGAGTTATTAACTTTGAGTTTTACATTATATTCTATCATAAAAACCTCCTAAAATTTTTTTTCAATATTTGTATGATATAAAAGCACTTGTTAATTCATTGGTTTATCTACACAGTCTGGGCACTGTTCTAGGATTTGAGAACCTAAAAGTCTTACTTTTAGATGAAAGATTCTGACATTATGGAGTTGCCACTTGGCTGGAGGAGAAATGAGCTCTCATCTAAATATCTTCATCCCCTTTTAGGTGGTAGGAAATCTCATGAACCAGGGGCAGGAGGAAGCCAGGAGTGGAGAGGGATGTTCCTTATCGTAGGTGATCAGTGAAGGACTCACATTCACTGGCACTGGGGCAGAGTTCCAAAGGAAATGAGGAAGGGAGTCGTGTGGATCTGAGTGAAGGGCATTGCAGGCAAGAGGATGGAAAATCCCAAAGGGAGGGCCTTTTTGGTGTGACAAAATCAGCCAGGAATCCCTGTGGCTCCAAGGGGTGGTGGCAGGAAATAAGGTAAAATCAAAAGAGGGTAACTTGAGGGTGTGAGATGTGTTAGGAACAGCAGGGAAAAGGGTGAGGTTATTCTAATGCAGTAGCCATTATTTTCCCCCTTCTTCCTGAGGGATATGTTTCAAAACCCCTACTAGCGGCCTGACGTCACAGAGAATAGTGAATCCTATGTACAATGTACAGTATCAGCAGCCAGTCTGATAAAGGAGATGGCTACTATGTGACTAACAGGATGGTAGCATAGACAGCATGTGTGCCTTTGACAAAGGAATTATTTGTATCCAGGCAAGACAGAGTAGGGTGATGTGAAATTTCATCATGCTACTCAGAAAGGCATGCAACTGAAAACTTAAGAATTGTTTATCTCTGGAATTTTCCATTTCATAAGTTCAGACCCTAACTGTCCACAGGTAACTGAAATAGCAGAAAATGAAACTGCAGGCAAGGGGTGGGGGGAGTTACTGGACTTGTATTTGTAAATATTCTTGCCCTCCACATTTTGTCACAATCTCACATTTTCTTTCCTGTGTGCAGTTTATGTGCTATTATATACAAAACTTTAACTAGAGTACCTGTTATGTGATATCTTCGGAGGCACACAAGGTTGAGCACAGGTCATGGTCTTCACCTAGAAGAGATAGGAAGAGAATAGGAAAGACAGGCAAAGGAGAGACAGGGAAGTGTGGTCAGTGTCTGAGTCCAGATTTAAAGCATTACTCACCCCAGGATGTGCTGGCACACAAGCCTAGGGCGTACAGGAGGTGGCGTTTGATTCACATCTTGAAGAATCTTTTCTCACATGGTTATTTCTTCTGAGGCTAACTCTTTAGACATTTTCCTATATTGTTGATTCACAAAGCACATGATCTGAAGAGAACATCTAATTCAACCCTCACATTTCATAGCTAAAAGGCTGTGTAGATGACCACTAAGCCTACAGGTTGGGGTCTTATTTTATACTGTTATATGACCCTGCCCTGGGCAAATTACTTTCTGCACATCATGTTTATTATCTGTAAAGCAGATTTATTGATGGTATCGATTTTTAAGGAGAATTTTACAAATAAAAACCTGTAAAAATATGTATTATACTGACACAGGCATACTTATATTTATAGCAGTACAATTCATAATAGCTAAATAATGGAAGAAGCTATATCTCCATCAACAGATGAATAGATAAAGAAAATGTGATGTTTACACACAATGGAGTACTACTCTGCTGTAAAGAAAGATAAATGGCTCATTTATAGGAAAATAGATGTACCTTGAGACCATAATTCAAGTGAAATGGATCAGACATATAAACTTAAATATCATCTTGTTTCTCTTATATGAGAGACCCAAATTATAAATAAAAAGGAAAAGAAAAAGTGGATAATAGGAAATGGGAAATAGCTCTTTCTCAAAGGAGGTGGGGATGGAGAGATAGAAGGAGGGGGAGAGAGAAGAGGGAAAGGGGATGAAGAAAGGAATTAAGATGTGATATGCACATGTATCGGTTCCACACAAGAAATGTAAGTGTCATATTCTGTAAACATGTACTCATTTTTTAAAAATGTAAAAATACTTTTAGAAAAGTAAAAAAAAAATTTTTTTTCAACAAGTAGTGGCTGTTATTGTGATAAGAAAACTGAAGCCCAGATTAATATTTTGCCTTCCGTGTCATGCATACGTAATTACTGACCTTTTACTAGAACCCAGGCCTTTTACTTTTTTAATCTCCTGGACCCAGCATTTCATTCTGTCCTGAAGTAGTTTGTGATATTTTAACTTTTTATGTGAACAAAACAAAGACAGGTAAAATTTTTCTCACTTTACTGAACTTAGAAAATGAATATAGTTGATTCGTACCTTAGCCCAGGGCCCCTAAAATCCTTGGAAATCCCACAAAAGCCACATTCTTTCACTCAGTAGTCTTTTGGCTTAAACTACCCAGACACGAAATGGCTGCAGCTCAACCCTGTTGACAATGCTCTTAGGTGGTTTTGAGCCAGGATGACACGGAATCTTCCGGTATGAGGGCGTTTGGTGTGAACTTCCTATTTGAAACAAAGTATTTTTCATCTGTTAATAAAAAATTAGCCTCACAATTTAGGTTTGCTGATTTGTGTCCTATGGAAACATCTGTGTGCAATGATTTTTGCCCTTTACTGCCTCAGATTTTTGGTGGAATGGTCTGAATTTAGAGTCCACAGGAAAATTAAAATTGGTACTAATTTTTATTGACTCTGTTTAATTAAAAATGCTAATAAACAACACAGATATTTTAAGAACAGCTAGAAGACTAGAATTCTATTTAAGAAGTAGATACATTTTTCACCCAATCACAGAGAAGTTGGGGTGCAGAATTTAACAGCCAATGATAAACTATATTTGTCATTATCTGCATTTCAGATTATCTTCCCATTTTCTCCAACAGTCAATGTGGATAATTAAGAATTAATTTTGATTTGACTTGCATTTATTTTGTGTGTGCTTCGATATCTTTTTAGTCACCCTGTGGGAGGCCATGAAAAAAGTAAGGTCATTAGTACTTCTACCTTTGCAAAAACTCCAGATATAAACATACTCAGTCATTTGAGAACAATCTTATCCACAATTTATAAGTATAGTGGAAACTATGAAACTTGCCAGAGAAGATAGTTTTGGAATAAGGGAGCTTAGGGTTTGTCAACTTCTGCTAGCATACAATGCTGAATTTTGACTTCCAAATGACTTGAACTTGGGCCTGCATTCCCAGACAGATGGAGAGCTTTCTATCTTTCAGATCAGTCCAGACTATCTTTAGACTGCTTTTTTGCTTAGAGATTTCTTCCTTGTACTGGGAAGAATCTTTTTAGATTATACACATTGCATGAGATAGTGATAGAAAAGAACATTGTTTTTACTGGAACAGTAACTCCTTAGTAAATGTTAATCACCACTAACATTATTATTATTGTCTGAGGAATACTAGAAGAGAGACAATGCTAGATAAATACATAAATATTTATACTGCTTATTCATGGTGAATTAAGCTGCTCAATTAAGTTAATGGGGACCTGACAAAGCTAAGGTCCACTCAATTTAAGGAAGTTAAGTATTGATGGCTGCCATGATGTTAACAGTTCTGAGCTGGACTCTGTCTTTGGGCGCACATATTTGAGTCTGAATCTAAGTGTATCATTCAGCATTCAACCAGGGAAGCAGGATTAGCAAGATATAGGTAGATAGGCAGAAAGATAGGTAGATAGATAGATAGATAGATGATTTATTGCAAGGAATTGATGTATGTAATTTTGGCAGAGAAGCAAATCTAAAAACCCCAGGGCAGGCCCATACGGAATAGTGGGGTAACACTTTCAGAGCCGAGCCGATGTTGCTGTCCACACCTAGAATGTATCCTTTCTCAGGGAAACCTCAAATTTGCTCTTTGGACCTTTGAACTGATTGAATCAGGCCCTCTCAGACTATCTAGTATCTGCTTCCTTTTAAAGTCAAGCGATCGTGGCTCTTAATCACATCTCTACAATACCTATAAAATTCTGGAAACCTACAAAACATTGGGATACCTAGATTAGAGTTTGGTTGAATTATTTGGGGGTTAGAACCGTATTAACACATTAAACTATCCTAACCTGCTCCACCCCAGGCTCTATCTGACCTCGAGTGATCTACTGAATCCCTCCTGGCCTATTTCTTCTCATCTGTGAAAAGGGAATTATAACAGATAGAGTTGAGTAAATTATGAGAAGATAGATATTTAGGGCTGCGGGTATAGGTCAAGGGTGGAGTATGTACTTAGCATATGTGAAGCCCTGGGGATCCCAGCACCAAAATAATAAAATTAAGTAAAATTAAATAAAAAATTTGAAAGGTGAATATTTAAATTGGCTTTTGATTGTACATAATATCATCCCTAGGATCCATATCTGTTTGGTTTGTTGGATCTCTGTTCTGTAGTATGAAAATGAAAACACTAATATCTATCCAACTATGTTGTTGTGAGGAGTGAGGGCTTGAATTTAAAGTTCTGGACTATTTATATAATAATTTATAATTATGCGATAATAGCCAACACTTAGCAGATATTTGTGCTAGTTCTGTTAGGAATGCATTACCTATTTTAGCTCATTTAAGAGCCATGGTGAATTTCACTCTTAGTAACATTAGTAATCATAAATATATATATGATGATATTAGGGGAGAAATTTTAGCTAAAACCGTCATGGACCAGGAATGACAAAGTCGTATTTTTAGGACACTTTCTTACCTTGTAAGGGATGGATGATGGAGAATAAAAGAATATTTGAAGTGGTTTTGGTTGCTGTGGAAGACCTTCTCAAAAAACAGAGAAGATCAAAGGGATGATCATTCTCTGTGGAGCTAATGTCATGGAAATAAAATTACTTGACTTATTCCATCCTATGAATATAATCCATAAAATTAATGACCCCCATGGCTCTTTGTATCCTGTATACATGAATAACAGAGTGGACTACTTGGGCTGACTCTCTTTCCTGATGAATTATTTTAGTCTTCTCTGAAAGTGTTTTCTGCCACTGGAAGCTAACGAAACGATCACTTAAGAAATGATTCAAACAGTTGAATCATTTATGTAAACAAGAAAGGAATGCAGAAATCAAGCAATTCATGAAGATTGTTTAATGATAAATTAACTACTGTGTGTAAAACCTTTGTTTCTTCTCTCTCTCTCTTTCTTTCTTTTTTTCCTTTTGCATTTGGTCCTAACCTTTCATGCTCAGGTTTATTCCTTTTATGTAACTTCTTCCATTGTGCACAAATTGTTTCAATACATAAACATTAGATTCTGGAAGTGTATAAGATGGGGCATAGTAGCCTAGTTTCTGCAAAATGTCATTGGAATCAATAGTGCAAGTGGTCTATACACATTCTTTTAAGAATAATAGATGTATATTTGTTATGTATTGCTGACACATTTCCAAAAAAACATTCTGGAAGTACTAGTTCCATGGGAGGTCAATAGATTCTACACAAAAAAATATCATCCATGACCAAGAAAGCTTGAGAAAGTCTTGCTCCCATAAACCAAACTAGATCATTTGATATAATACTTCATACAGCTCTTATACAAAATTTTTGGTCATGGGCCTCTAAGACAAAGAGGAAGTACACATGATTCCCAAATTATTGACCATGCCCCTTTCGGGCTACAAAAATGTGATATCTTTCCTCATCTATCACAAGTCTTGTGGTTGACATTTTTCTAACAAAAGGCAGATTATTAAGATAAAATCGTAGCATTTGTTTTTATTTACTGGGAATTGAACCCAGGATCTTGCACTTGCAAGGCAGGCAGTGGAACCACTGAGCTAAATCCCCAGCTTATAGCATATTTATTTACTCCTAAGTTGTCTATGAGAGCTTTCAGAAATAAAAGTGCCAAATCTGGAGAACATTGTCTGCTTTTATGATTAGATTTAGTGATGAATTGATAGCCCTGTAGAAATGTAGCTGAACAACAACAACAAAAAGTTTACTGTAAAGGTAATATTGCTAGAAGGGAAAGCCAGCAAGACTGTCTGTTCATATTCTCCTTGGCCTAAGTAGCATTCCTTCTTCCTTGGTATGGGGGTAACACCCATCAGGAACAAGGTTCCAATGAGCTTCTGTCAGACAAAGTTGATCGGAAAATCTTTTTGGCCAACTTCTACCCAGAAAGCCAGGAACAATTACATTAGTGTTTCCAGGACTAATGGATTGCTTTTGGAGGAGACAGATTCTTGTTTCTATGACCTGTCTTGAAGAAAAGCAATTATGGTTTCTGTGATTTCCCTTGGTGGAGAAATAGCAGAGATAGAAGATGGTCAGAGAGAGACATAGCTTTAAGGTCTTCTGAACTCCTTCAGTTCAGTGTCCTCAGCATGCCAAAGAGTCATACTTTGCTTGTAGCATCATTTTCCGAGTTCCAACTCTCTCCCTCCATGGTTTTAGAGGAATATCTCAAAAACATATGTTAGGAAATGACATAGCAGTCCTTAGGTCGGTGACTATATATACAGAAGAGCTGTCTTGATTTTGCAGATCTGAGTTTAAATATAACAGCAAAAATGAGAGTAGCAGAGTCAGAATAGCATTTAGGTTAAAGCCATTAAAAACTCCGACATAGTCTCATATATAATTATATGTTATGGTTTTTTCCTTCTAGATCGGTAATTCCTTGATGACAGAAACCATGTCTTACTTGCCTGTATTTCCATAGTAGCTGGTACAGTAACCATCACCCCGCAGAAGATGACTAAATCATTCTTTGATGGGTCAATGAATATGCAACACCGTCAACACACCACCTCCCACCAGTGAACCTCCTCTTTTATATAATTATATGTTATGGTTTTTTCCTTCTAGATCGGTAATTCCTTGATGACAGAAACCATGTCTTACTTGCCTGTATTTCCATAGTAGCTGGTACAGTAACCATCACCCCGCAGAAGATGACTAAATCATTCTTTGATGGGTCAATGAATATGCAACACCGTCAACACACCACCTCCCACCAGTGAACCTCCTCTTTTCTTTAATTGTTTCACTTATATAGTTACCTTTTATTAATCTTCCCCTGGGTTCCTCATTTTGAAAGATTTTTGTCTTCCAAATTTCATGTTTTTCACAACAATTAACATGTTTTCCTACTGCCTGCTGTGGGAGGCTGATAGAGCTTCTGACTATAGATGACGAGCACTGTAATCACACTGAGCTTCTAAAATTCCTGTCCCTAAGCAAAGACTCTTGATATTTAGGTTAATTTGGAGGAGGTGTTATATTTTTAGCAGATTTGAACCTGGAAAGCCCTCATTTCCATTTTCAGGAATGCTTGGAGGGTACAAATGCACGTGGTAATTGCCCAAGTTATCACATGATGGAAGCTATGTGGTGGAAAGGGGGTGGTATTGTATGCAGCCTCTTTATAACTTCTTCTGGGCAGATAATTTGGGCAAAATACCAAGCAGTGTGGTCAGTCCAGCCAACGGGGGTGGGAGGAGCGTGTTCATCTGGTAAGAGATATGAGCATAATGAAACCCGATAGTAAATGCATGTGAAAAGATCATATGGATTCACTGGTCATTTGCAAGGCTATAGATAGATAAATGCCAATGCACTGAAAAACAAGAAGCCTTTTTGGTACAATTATTAACATTCTTAAAGGATGAGTTTTAATCATAGCTTGAGATCATTTTTCTTTCCTCTGGTAAAACTTCTGAGCTAGTAAAAGCAAGTCAGTGAATAATGACTCAATGTGCAGCTATTTGTGTTACCCCAACTTTTCTGGAATGCATCTGATGTGTGTAGGGGGTTCAGACTTTGCTTTGTACTCAAAGTAGCCATCCAGTTTTCTACATATAATCTCCAGTTAGCCGGGTCTGCTTCTTTTGGTTTGCAGAATAACCAGAACTATTATTTAATCTGCTGATTTATCTTCTGTCCACTTGTTTCTACTTCCAGTAGACAAAAGATGGGCATAGAAACCAAAATAAATCTAATCTTCATCATTATCATTTTTTTCACTATTATTTGCCACTGGTTTCAGCAAAAGGAAAAACTAAAGTCACATACTAATGATGAGTCATATTGTTAGGGTTGTTTTTCCCTGCCAAGTATTACTATACCTTAAATGAGTGATTAAAACATATAGAATATATGGAAGTCTTTTTAAAAAACTTTTTTACACCATCATTTTAAAAAAATCTATCTTCAAATTAATTTAAAGCTAAATCTGTCCATGTCCATAAAATCAATGTCTGGTAGAATCATACATATTAAAATAAACAAATGAATATTAAAATTTAATATATATAGTTTTTGCTAATTAGACTAAATTATCTTTTATACATAGAAGTACAATCACCTTACTTTGTAAAAAGCTGCTCAAAGGGGTGGGGTGGCAGGATTCCGCCTATATTTTAGAAACTGTAGGATATGGGGTGAATGGAAATGGGTCTAAAAAGGCAGGAGGGCTTTAATTCATTTTCAAATTATTTTTTCCTCTTCTGTAATTTGAGGTCTCCTGTAAGATTTCATTTGAGAAGAAAACTTAAATGCTAACCTTTAAATTCTAGATTTAAAAATCATTGATCACTGACAAGGAAGGTTTATTTTATTCCTTAAAATTTTCTATGTTGAAACACTGCTACTTCTGATGCCACAAAGTCCCTATTTCATAACTCACACCCACACCATAGCTTGGAATACTTCATCTTCTACAACCTCCTTCCCAAGGCTTAAAATACACATTTCCCTAAATAAAACCTCTACTCTATCTCAAATTTCTATTTATTTTCTCATGAATGTGGGTATTTTAGTTTCATATGTTTCTCTTAACCTTCTCCTCCACCTCTTTGAAGCCACCATCCTGGGTTTGCTCAGGGCATATCCATGGTGGAGAAGTAAGTGCTGACCCTCCATGGACCATTAATGCAGGACACCCTGAGCCATATTTCTCTTTGGGAACTTGTAATCCCAGTCACTGTGTATCAGATGGATTTATTCCTCCTTTCTATTACAATAAAAGGAAAAAAAAACCAAAAACAATTCTTTGTGACTGCTGTCACTTTGAAGGGAGTTACTCTAACACCTGTGCGAACCTTTCACAAAAAAATAAACATTGCAGTTCTCCAACAAATGGAATATGTGATATCCTAGAAACTCGTGAGTAAAAATCGGTGTTGAAAAATTAGGCTAGTTTCCTATTGAATCTGCTTCTAAAGACCAGAGAAACGCAGCCATTAATTTTGCTTTAAATGAAGGAAGGCAATTGTGATTGGATATCATACCTGCCACTCAGTTTTCCCAGAAGAGGTTATAAAAAAGCTCTATAGCTGCAGCACCTCTCCCCCTACTTCCATGTTCTTTGTAGCACTTCTACTTGGTGACAACTTTAGTGGCTCTCTGCCACCCCCACTGAAAGAAGTGGAGGATATCTTCCTACATACATCAAGAGAGAATGTACAAATAAAGGAGAGATAAAGACTTCACAGCAGGTAGATAAAACGTGTGTTAATATGTGAAAGTCAGTGTTTTTTCTCATTTTATTTCTAATATTTTTATTAATGCGAGGAAAATGGAGAGAAGAATAGTTCCTTATCTGGTCTCACCTCTCTGATTCTTAATATCTTGAATTTCTATCTTATTGATAGTGTTAATCAAATCCTAAACCGTGCCTAGCTTAGAGAAGAGGTATTTCTGATTTTTTCCAGCAACTATTAGAATCTTGTTGACATATGCATCCCAGTGGCCAGTATAGAGGTTGAGGCATTTC
Organism: Fukomys damarensis; assembly: GCF_012274545.1. Taxonomy (NCBI): domain Eukaryota; kingdom Metazoa; phylum Chordata; class Mammalia; order Rodentia; family Bathyergidae; genus Fukomys; species Fukomys damarensis. Next base: position 10,897,598 of record NW_022900947.1, on the reverse strand, counting down.
AGTCATTTATTCAATATAAATTCAAAGGCAGTAAATATGTCTTGAGCACCTAAGGTATTGTTTGTGAATGAAGGAATGAAAAAATGAAATCAGGTATCATCCATGCACTTTATGTGGTTATGTATGTATAGGACACACCAAGGAATACTTATCTGACTGTATACCCTAGAGGTACCTTGCCTGCCTGGCTTAGTAGTTGAGTAATGTGACCCAATTAATTAAGCTCTTGGTTTCCTCATTTATAAATATATACTATACAAGTTTTCATTGTGTGGGCTTGTTGTGTGGATTAAATGTGATATGACATGTGAACAATTTAGACATAAGATGGACACATATCAAATTTCACTAAAGCCTAGCTAGTTTGTTAGTATGTTGGTTGTATCCTCCAAAAACACACACCCATATCCTAACCACAGTACCTATGACCTTATTTTGGAAATAGACTTGCAGATGCCTTTAGCTAATTCAAAGATCTCAAGATGAGGTCATCCTGGACTTAATGTGGGCCATATATCCATTCCTAATGCCTCTATAAGAGAAAGGAGACAGGACTTTGTAACACTAAGGAAAGTCATGGGAAAGCCATGTGGAGATAAAAGGAGAGGTTTCAGTGATATGTCTGTCTGTAAATCAAAGACAATAATGCAGCCCAGCAAAGCTAGGAGAGAGACATGATACCAGTTCTCCCTCAGAGTTTCCAGGAGGAACCCATGCAGCCTAATTCTTGATTTCTGAACTCTACAAGAGTGAGGGAATACATTTCTGTTGTTGTGATCACTCCCTTTGTATTAATATGTCATGGCCACCACAGGAAATTAATATACTATTCTAACCATAAGGTAAGGAATCATGTTTTCTATTATTATTTAGTATTATTGCTATCATCATCATCATCATTATTATTATTTGTCTTCTTTAAATACCTAGTGGAATTCTAACTTAATACACTAGGATTTTTCACCAGTGACGGTAGAAGAAAAAGTTTTTAAACTAGAATCGACATGGAGCCTGTGTACTCCAGTGTTCTCCTTTTCTGCCCAGAGGTTGTCCTCAGAACTCACCACCCAGAGAGTCAGCATGACAACACAGGACTGACATGAAAAGAAGGGTTCCAGGAATCACCTTCTTTCTGGACACTGCCTGTGCCAGGCCTCGGTCCCTAGGAGCATTGTGTCTGGTCAAGCTGGCTGAGGCAAGTATAAAGGACTTTCTCACACCTTCTGCCGGGGTGACCAGGACAGGATCAATGCCGACCTGCCCTTTCCCTGCACAAGCAAAGTTCTTGTGTAAGAAACATAGCAATATTTACTTAGCACTTTCTAGTGTCGCCTCCTAAACTTGGAGTAATCTGGTGAAAATAGTGATCAAAGAAAAACCACTTCTTAGCATAAAGCTCTTTTTGGTACCGGCGATCAAACTTGGGACTTTATGCTTGTGAGGCAGATGGCGGAACCACTGAGCTAAATCCCTGGCCCAGCATAAAGTTCTTATTTCTGGCTTTCTGGTTCCTGCCTAGAAAGAAGCCAGTTTCTGCCTGTTGGCTTTCCTGTGGCTATTTCTGGCTTTGTTGTCAGAAGGGTGCTCTTATTGCCTTTAAAATATCTACTCACTAGGGAACAAGCCCTTACTGCTTTTCATTTCATCGGGCACTGTCCTTGACTTACTATTTGGCATTTCTGATGATCACAGGCAGAAATGATCAATGTTTCAGCGGATGCCTTCCTAAGTGAACAATGACATTAGGATCAACCTATTTTAGCTAGACTCTATGGCTAGAAACTAAACAGTGTAAATGTTCCTTCTCTCAGGCAGAGCTAAGTAAATAAAATCAGAGAGCAGGTTGTTGGCAAGCACTACAATGTCTTTATAGGACACTCACTCAGTGAAACCCATCCCTCTTCTTTCCTCTTAGCTCCATAAATAACTTGGTCAGTTATCCCCTACTGTGTATCCTGCAGAAAATTTCTTAACCTCTCTATGCCTCGGCAGAGTCTCCTCAAATATGAAACACTTTTCCCAACCTAATAGTGCTTCTACGAAATCCTTAACAGTAATGTTTGTGAAATGCATACAGTTATAATTGGTCAGTTACTGTTAGCTATCTCCATTGTTTTTGCTTTTAATCCTAGGATCATTTTGCCACTCACTCACTCGTAGATCTTTTTGTTTTCTGCTGATATTACTTCCTTAATGTTAGCCCATATTATTTTCTTCCAGTTCTCCTCTGTTCTTTTTAAAAACAGCATTACTGTTTATTTTAAGCATATAATAAAATTCCTCAGTTGTACTTACTTGTACACACCAGTGATTTTTGGTGTATTTATGGACTTGTATAATCAGCACCATGTTCCAGTTTTAGAAGACCTTTTTCATCCGAGTAAGGTCCACGGTGCCTATTCCAAGCCCTAGTCCAGGCAATCACTAGTTTCCGTCTTTATAGATGTGCTTCTCTCTGGACATTTTCTGTAAGTGGAGCCATGTATTTGGCCCTGACTTATTTCCCTTAGCTAATATATTTGTGACTCATCTCTGCCCTCACAAGCATCAGAACTTCTTTCCTCCCTACTGCCACATAGTATTTGATTGTAAGGGTAAACCACAGTTCATTCCCGTGTGCCATCTACCAGGAACATTTATGTGTAAGTATTTGTAAAAGATATGATTTCATTTTTCTTGATTAAATATGGAAATATTGGACTACTGAGTCATGTCGTAGTTTCAGGTTTAACATCTTGAGGAGCTGCTTTGGATGAAGGTTCCAATTTCTCCATATTCTCTATTCTTTTGCTCATCATTTACTGTGTAGTCATCCTACTTGGTATGAAGTGGGATGTAGTGTGGTTTTGATTAAGGTATTTCCCAAGGACCAGTCCTATTGAACATTTTTAATGCACCTTCAGGGCCGTTCACCTATGTTCATTGGAGAACTGGCTACACAATCATTTGCTCATTTTTAAATTGGGCGATTTGTCTTCTTATCATTGAGTTTATAGGAGTTCTTTATATATTCTGGATAAAAGTCCTTTATTGAATCTATTGTTTAAAAATATTTCTGCAAGTCTTTACATGGCTACTTCACTTTCTTTTTTGTGTGTGTGGGCACCGGGGATTGAACTCAGGACCTTGCACTTTCAAGGCAGGTAGCAGAACTACTGAGCTAAATTGCCAGCCCACTATTTCACTTTCTTAATAATGTTTTTAAAGTGTAAATTGTTAGCATTTTGATGAATTTCAAGCTAATCAACTTTTCTTTTATGGATTATACTTTTAGTGTCATAACTACAAATGTTTTCCAAGCAAAGGTCTGTGGTATCTTCTAAAAATATTGTTTTTACTTTTATACTTACTCTGGTGATCGTTATGTTTGTTGTGAAATAGGGATTCAAACTCATGCTTTAACATGTGGCTATCTAGTTAGCCCAGAATCATTTGTTAAAAAGACTGTTCTTCCTGAATTGTTTTGACACCTTGTCTAAAGTCAGTTGCCTGTAAATGAAGGGATTTGCTTCTGGACTATCAATTCTGTTCCATTATTCTATTTGTCATCCTCGTGTTGGAACTACATTGTCTTGACTACTGAAGTTGTGTAGTCGTTTTGAAATCAAGTCGGTATCTGTTCCTTTAGAATACCAGATCATACTCTAAACTAGTGTCTCGCCTTCACTCTTTGCTTTCTTCTGTGCATTCTCTAAAGAGCATCCAGAGAGACCTTTTCAAACCCAGATCTGTCTGGTCTTCCATTTGCTCCAGCTTTAATAAAAAGTCTTAAATTTTCCTTGAAGAAATTGGCTGCACTCACTCCTTTATCCCCATTCCTTCCTGACTTCACACTTCGTTCATTCCAGCATGAATAGGCTATTCAAGTTGCAAGGGATCCTGTGCTTCAGCATCTTTAATCATCGGTTCCCAGTACACTGGCTTGGAACCCTATGCAGAGTGCCTGGTGCACAATGAATAGCCACCATGTAGAGTTGTCTGCTGTATGGTGGTAACTACTTAGATACCACTTTGCCCATCTTTTTTGGTACTAGAGATCAAACTCAGGACCTTGCTCTTGAGAGGCAAGCAGTGGAACCACTGAGATAAATCTCTGGCCCATAAACATTGGCATAACCAAGACTTTCTTGTTGTATATATTTTGTTGTTGTTGTTCTTATTTTACTGGAGATCGAACTCAGGACCTTGTGCTTGTGAGGCAGGCGGAGAACCATTGAGACAAATTCCCGGCCCTGCCCATCTTTTAAAAACTTGTTAATTTCTACCAGAAGTTTTTATCTGACGAACTATTTCCCTGTTACCATGTTTTCAGATGCCCTAGAACTACCTCTTACTATATTACATGATTATCTAGCCTTTAATGTCAGAGTATCAACATTGATTTTCATGATGCCTGATATTTAATAGACTATTGAACGAATGGATGGATAAATGCATGTTTTGAAATTGCAGAAAGTGTCAATTAGTCATGGACACCTCAGAAGATTTCTGAAGTCTGGATCCATTGCTCATTGCAATTAAATCGTTTTCTAGCCATAGGCAACCAGGGCAGGGCCAACTTCATTTTGGCTTTTTCTTGAGCTCATCATTTCCCACCTTCAGCTTTGCAGCTTTCATTGTCACAATATTATTGTCATTTGAGTCAGTATATTATTGGGAGATTGTTCTGGTCCAGTGAACAGTGGACTAGCAAAGAAAAGAGGAGGAAAACACAACAAAGAGAATTCTTGGCATAACAAGAAAGCTCAGTCTGCATATTACTTAGGATAAGTCCCTGAGCCCTGTGCTTCTATGCAAATCAAAAAAGTCCTGGGTGACACATTTTTTTCTCATCTTTTTTCCTTAAATAAAATCTTCCTATTGACTATTAGTGGGTGGCTTCCTTAGTTTTCTTTCCACTATGGGAATCTATTACTCCAACTCAATAGCTATTATTTGTCTTTTATGCCACCTTTTGTAATCCTACCCACAGATAAATAACACCAGGTTCCTCAGGAAGCCTGTATTCTCCACCCACTCTCAGTAATTTTCACATCCTTATGCTACTGAAGCTAACCTGGGGGGGGGGATGACCTATCAGATACCAGGCTCTGAATGCAACGACTCCACCTTTAAAGCTGTTGAAAATTTTATTCTCCAGAAGGGTATTCTTTTACAGTTTCCCAGTCGGTATATATTCATGACCAACCCTTCTCTTCCTCACGGGCCAGGGAGGAGGAACATGTGGAGAACAAGTTCTCTTACTTCATCCTCCAGTCCTCCGTTTGTGTGTGGCTGATTTGGGGAATGTTTTGAGTTAAATTCCTAAAAGGACAGAAATATGTTTAGTTCTTTTTTTTTTTTTCCAAGAGTAGGAAAAGTTTATTGAGGAAAAGATAGCTTCTGCCTAAGAGAGACAGAAGGGGGAGCGGAAAGTGAGTTCCTCCCTGTTAAGTTCTTTTTTTCTCCATCCCCAGACTCATCATTACTCTCCATCTTAAGTTCTCTATTTAAAAAAATTATGCCAAATAATTTAAATTGCAAATTTGAAAATGGTTAGGGCTTCTTATCTCAAGTGACCTCTTTTTTCTTTTTTTTTTTTTTGTACCAGGGATCGAACTAGGGTCTTTATACCTACAAAGCAGGCGGAGGAACCACTCAGCTAAATCCCTTCCTAAATATGCTCGTATAGAACAGGGTCACAAAGCCAAATACCCTCAGGAAGGTGTGGATGCAGGAAGCTTGTTATGCTAGGACTTAGTGAACTAGAGAGTCCAAATGAGCCCCCCCCACAAAGCTTTTAATGACAGTACCACTGACATTATTTATATCAATACTCTTTCTAGACCCTCTGCTATATTTTAAGGAATGTGAAAGTGGGAATTTTTTAATGTAGAATTTTTTTGGTAAACAATTGAAGATATAGAAACAATGTACAGATCAAACAAAGCAATTCTGCAGGTATTTGATTAACATATTTAATGAATATTAGTTGAGAGCCTTTTTGTGCTAAACCAGGTGCTGACAGATACACTTAGTTCTGACCAAGATAGAGTTTGTTTCAGGTTGAATGCCAAAGCACATGTTGGAACTGAATTGCTAGTGTAATGATGTTAAGAAGCACGATCTTTGTGTTATGAGAGTCGTACCAGTGCCAGTGGGGTCGGTGCTGTTATAACAGGCTGAATTCAGGTGCTGCCTTTCCCCATGTGATGATGTAGTCCTCATCAGATATGGGCATCTTGATATTGAACTTTCTGTCCTTCAAAACCGTGGGCCAATACATTTCTGTTCATTATAAATTAGCAAACTGTCGATATTCTGTGATAGCAGCACAAAACAGAGGAAGACAGATGCTACACACATGGGGAATGACAGTCTGAATCAAAGGGCACTTGCAGCCCCTTGGTGAAATTCACGTGGTTGATAAATTATAGGGTGAGTTCCCCCTTGGGCCTTGAAATAGACTCATGATGGTTTTGAACCCCTGTTTGGGTATCACACTCTGCAGAGTAATTTTTTTTCTTTTTATTGAGTTTATTGGTACAATCTAGGTCTACAGTACAGTTACATTCATCATTGGGATCTTGTACCTTTTCATGACAGGTCTTGGTTCTCATTTTCCCCCTTGTCCCTGCCCTCCCTTCACCTCCTCCTCCCCTCCCCATTTACAAACACTTTATTTCCATTTTTTCATTTCTCATAATTTTTTCTTTCCCCTTATTCCCTTTCTCCTACCCTTCCCACTTTCCTTCCACCTTTAGCCCTTTTCTTCCTATTTCATATTGTCAATCATCTCATTAGGATCTTATGTACTATTATAGTTTTTCACACCAGAGAAACTATTTGGTATTTACACATGTGTGACTTATTTATTTCACTTAGGAGTATATCCTCAATATGTATCCATTTTCCTATGCATGAATCTAATTTCTCATTCTTTATGGCTGAGTAGTATTCCATTTTATAGAAAAACTACATCTTCTTTATCCAGTTTCCAACTGATGGGCAAATGGGCTGTTTCCAAGTTTTAGCTATTACAAACTGTGCTGCTATAAACATCGGTGCACATATATCACTGTGATACGATTCTTTAATTCTTTTGGAAAGATACCCAGCAGAGGGATGGCTGGGTCAAATGGAACCTGTAGGCCCAACTCTTTGAGGTATCTCTATATTGATTTGCATATGCAGAGTAATTTTGTGTGGTCACTTTTTCTACTCAGACATTATCTACCATCACTGAATACAGTCTTTCTTAAAATAATTGAATACAGTATATACTTGTTTGGTTTATTCAAGAAATATGTATTGGGCATTTATTTTGTGAGTTATGCAATTTGGTGGTGCTCAGCACAGGAACTTTCTAAAGAACTGATCAAAAATACAGTGTGTGTTTAAAATTTTTAAATTTATTACAAGAAAAGACACATCGTCATTCTCAAAATATTCCTCCTCACTTCCAACTTGCTCATCCAGCCTTCTTGCTACTTTCTGAAGCAGTTCTGGAGGTCCTCTTTTGTGAATTTTTTTTTTTGTGTGTGTGTGGCTGCTTCCATGTCCTGAGTCAATTAAAAAAGTTTATAGCAATTTCTGTCCAATAAAACATTATCAGCTGGACGTGGTGGTGCACGCCTGTAATCCCAGCACTCCGAAGGCTGAGGCAGGAGGATCGCTGTGAGTTTGAGATCAGTCTGGGCTACATAGTGAGTTCCAGGTCAGTCTCAACTACATAGTGAGACCCTGTCTCAAAAAACAAAACAAAACTTTATCATGTGTCCTCATCGACTTTATTCACCGGCTCTGACACTGTGTGACTTCTGGCTCTTCCCCAAAATTAAAACGACCCTTAAAAGTAAATGTGTTTAGTTGATTCAGGACTTTGAGGGAGCCACCACAGAACAACTAAAGACACTCAAGAGAAAGGATTTCCAGAACTGCTTCAGAAACCAGCCATAATGATGGAATAACTGTGCTTGAAAGGAAGGGTGGATTTCAAGGAGGATTGATGGCAATGTGTCTCTTACTGTAATAACTTAAAGTTTAAATATTCACGATATTTGCCAGGCATGCCTGGTGTATCACAGTGAGCCTTCCCACAAGCCTGAGCGCAGAGCGCAGGTCTGCACAGGGAAGGGCTGCTATGACACTCAGGCCCCTCAGAGAAGGAGCTGGACAGCTCTGGCCTCCTAGTAGTTCCAAGCACCAGAGCAGGCGGAAGTGGCTGCAGGATGAGGACCTGGAGAGCGCGCTATCACTGTCCCCTGTTCCCTTTCAGGTAAAGCTGAAGTGCTGCTGACCCCACTTTCCCAAAGAGGACAAAAGCAGGTGGGGGGCAGTGGCTCCAAGAGAGAACTAAGGACATTCTAGTGGGGTACAAGAGAAGACACCTGTTCTAATAAGTCTCTGTGCCACCTCCAAGGCATTTGTCTGTAACTACCTCTCTTTCCCAGTGAATCTAAGATTTATGAAATCAGGACCGTTTCTGTCTTGTCCTGCAAATCTGTTCCCAGCAGTAGGCTCAGAGTCTGGCCCATAACAAGAGTATAATTGAGGTTGCTGACCATGAGAGGAGAGCTTCTTGGGGCCGTAACTGCAGAAGAGGAAGGTGGTAGGTGACAGTGAGTTCTCACAAGGGTGAAGCTGAGAAGAAGGAGGTCTATAGGTGATGAGGAAGAGGACAGGCGCGACGCCCTGTGGGTAGGCAAGGGGAGAGGTGCAGATGAACGGAGGAGTTGGTATCCTGGGTGTGATGAGGTAAAGAGAAGCAGATCCTCAGAAGGGCTGAGCATACTGAGCAAGAGACTTTCTTTCCAAAGTTGGCCTAAGTCAGGGATTCCTGTGATGAGCTTCTCACTGAACAGTGAGTCACCACCAATAAGGCAGCATTAAAAGAACAGAGTTTTTAAATTACATAAAACTCACTTTGTTAAGAACAAATGTTAGCAGAGCCATCCGGGTCACGGCGTGTCGGTTTGAACACTGTAGCGGCGCCTCTGAAGAACGCACGCATCCGCGGCCGTTGTGCATGATCTTAAGTGTGCACGTAGAGCTCCTCGCTTCCCAGCCGTGAGTTATGTGGGCCTCTGTAAAAGGTCAGTGTATAATGATACGACATCTTTCCTGGTGACATTTTTCACCATGTGTTTTTCTACCCAAGATTTCTGAAAATCAATCGCCCAGTTTAAACTTTT